>NC_082400.1:9561366-9723866 GCF_031168955.1 Gadus macrocephalus | reverse complement strand
GTTAGTGTTCCTTTGGTTCCCCGGTTGTTTGTCTGTTTGTTGGGCTTCCAATCGATTCATATATTCACCTGTCCTGCTAGACATCTTCCCTGATGAATATCATGATGTAACCTTCCCCCCCCCCCCCCCCCCTGTTCCTTTTGTTCCACCTACTAAAGCTGTCTGAGCTTGAGGTCATTTTAGGTTTTATTTTAGATTTAATTTGAGGTGTTTTTGTGCTTTTCTGCTTGTTATTAGCAGGTTTCATTTCGTTGTTTTTTTTGAGGGTTCAGACTATTTTCAGTTTGGAGGTACGAACGACCATTGTGAGACTAGTTATCCAATTTTGTATTTCGCAATGAATATCATTCTGGCCGTGGCTGGGTTTCCATTTCCAAACATGGGCGTGGCCTTACCTCCAGCCAATCAAATAGCTAAGTGACGCTGTTGCTCTCTTGGCCTTCGCACAATCCAGTGGGAAGTAAAGTAGAAACATCTCCTCCTCTGAGAAAAGTACCAGAGGAAAACGATTGATAAAGAACAATCCCCTGGATGGACCAGCTCCTGCATGGTCACGTTTTATTCCTGAGCCACGTCCTCGCTTCCATATTTTAATGCAGAGTAAATAGCTGCAGTATAAAAAGTGACATATTGGGGGGTGCCCTGGTGCCTCACCGGGTAGAACGCGTCCCATACAGGCTCAGTCCTGATCGCAATAACCCGGGTTCGATTCCTGCCCGGGGTCCTTTGCTGCATGTCCTCCCCTCTGTTTCCCATACCCCCCTCTCTATCTCACTCTATAATAAAGCATAAGATTGTAAAAACAAACCTTTAGAATATTATTTTTGTGACCTGGTGCAGCTTTAACAGGGTGTTACAGTGACATAGTGCAGCTTTAACAGGGTGTTACAGTGACATAGTGCAGCTTTAACAGGGTCTTAGAGTAACATAGTGCAGCTTTAATAGTGTGTTAGAGTGACATAGGGCAGCTTTAACAGGGTGTTACAGTGACATAGTGCAGCTTTAACAGGGTCTTAGAGTAACATAGTGCAGCTTTAATAGTGTGTTAGAGTGACATAGGGCAGCTTTAACAGGGTGTTACAGTGACATAGTGCAGCTTTAACAGGGTGTTGCTGTGTGTCCATCCGACCCCCTGCAGGGCTGCGTAAGGTGATGGTGCGGGCCCACCGGCAGGCCTGGTGCTGGCAGGACGAGTGGTACGGCCTGACCATCGAGGACATCCGCCAGCTGGAGCTGGAGACCCAGCTGGCCCTGGCCCGCAAGATGGCCCAGTACAGCCAGGGGGAGGAGGCCTCGGGGGCCGGGGGGCCCGCGGCCGAGGCCAACGGCTCCTCCTCCACCTCCTCCTCCTCCTCGCACCACCACCGCCACAACCACCACCACCACCAGGAGGGGGGCCAGGAGGGCCCCGAGCAGGGGGGGGGCGGGGAGGCGGCGGCGGCGGGGACGGCCGAGGGGGCGGAGGGGCAGGGGGGGGGAGAGGGGGAGGCCAGGGGGGAGCTGACCAAGCAGTGGTCCACCTCGTCCCGGTCCTCCAACCGGTCCTCCAAGAGAGGAGGTGAGGGCCACACACACCCACGCACACTCGCACACACACACACACACACACACACACACACACACACACACACACACACACACACACACACACACACACACACACATGCACAACCACACGCACACAAGCACACAAGCATTCACTGTGTAAAGGGCTTCAAAACTGCTATATAAATGAAATTATATATTTTTTATGTATAAAATATATTATATTATATATATGTATACACATATAATTGTATTTTATTTTATTCTCTATTTCTCTCACGGTCCAAATTCCTTGTCTGGACCTGGAGAGTAGGGACGAAGTCAAGGGTTAGAGTGAAATTTATTACGAGATACAAGTAGAAATATAACCGCAAGCGGTGATTAACGGAGCCGAGCAAAATTAAAAGTCAAGAACACACTAATGGAAGATATATAAATATGACACATAATTATGAAGGAAAGATGTTCCACTTAATGCAATACTGTGCCTCGGCCTTCAGGTGAGCTGCAGGGCAATGGCCGAATGTCATGTTCAGCTTGTTCATAACGCTCTAATTGGGATTAAACTCTCAACCTAAGGATCACCAGTACAAGGCATTATCCCATTGTGCCACTTATAAACCTGAACTGCAGCCTCATTCACATGGTCAAAATGTGTATTGATAAGCAGCACACAATATCCAGAAAACTCCAATATGGAAGCATATAAGACAATATGACATTGGCTTTTCTGACCTTAATACACACAGTGACCGTCTCAAAGACGTTATTTTCATCTGCTGTCCAAATGCCTCCACACCTGGAGTGAGTGTTGAACTGACCAATGGCGTTGCTGTGTGTACAGGTAGCCCCTCCCACCAGAGCATCTCTGAGTGGCGGATGCAGAGCATCGCCCGGGACTCTGACGACAGCACGGACGAGGACGAGTTCTTTGACGCACACGGTAAACACACACACACACCCCGGAACGGTCAGAGTTATCCTATATTACTGCTGCCATAACTACAACTGGTCAAACTGATCATAGTACTATTTATGCTAAAACCACCATGGCAATGATTGCTATCAGATAAGCCTCTTGCTACTATGCGTTAAACCGCAGACTTTCTTAGTTTTAGGGGGCGGTATTAAAATGAGCATATTACAGATCCAGACACTCTTAAAACTGTTGCGTTGTGATATTCTACTGGAGTTTATTTAACAATTTCTTTGAGGGGGTTAAAACATGTATTTATCAGCATGTATGCTACTGCCTGTCTTGGCCAGGTCTCCCTTGAATTTTTTTTTAATCTCAATGGGATTTACCTGGTTTATTAAAAGTTCAATAAAAATAAAACATGCACTATTCATTCAAGGGTTGTGTTTTCCAGTATGTTTGATTCTCCGTTTGCGTTCTCGACAGAAGACTTCTCAGACAACGACGAGATGTTCGCCAAGCAGATCAGCAAGTGGAACTCCAACGACCTCATGGACAAGATGGAGGCCAGCGAAGCACAGGGTGGGACTTCACACAGACCTGTACACACAGGCTTATGACTACATCACGTAGACATAAAGACATCAAACTACAGTGATGTAGTTCAATGTGTGTTTGGTATGCAAAGGCTCCATGGAGGTTTTCCACTTAACACATAGATGGCTTCATAAAACCATCAATGTTCCGTCACACACCAAGGAGCATTATAATTACCTGTGGTTATTAATAACTTAACTAATAATAAAGACAAAAGGCAATTCACTTAAGTTAATTACCTTTTGCATTTTCCTCGCCTCATAATTTTGCTTCATTCTTTGGCCTTGGGTCTTGTTAAAATGGGAGTAGTTTGAAATAAAGCATTACCCAACCATTAAAGTATTAATGGTGAATTATATGTGTATGTAACACAACTCTCTTTTTGTTTTACAGAAACTTTGTATCAGGAATCTGGTGGGGAGTACACAGTCATGAGCAACGAGGACTCACAGATGGAGGTACAACTAGAAAGTATTATAAATGTGCATCCTTCAAGTAATACTGAAAATGTGTTCAATGGGTTATCATTGTGTGTACTATATATTATGTGTCTTTGTAATTGAGTACGACTATGAACTTATATGAGCGATGAGAAAAGTTTTTTCTCCATCCCTCATTCCTGTTCCCTTCTCTTCCTCACATTTTTTTCTCCTCATCGATCTCTCTCCCCCCCTCATTCTTTCTCTCGTGATCATGCTTTTTTTTCTCTCTCTCTCTCTCTCTCTCTCTCTCTCTCTCTCTCTCTCTCTCTCTCTCTCTCTCTCTCTCTCTCTCTCTCTCTCAGGATGGATGTTCCCAGCAGTGTCGGCAGTCTTCCAAGACTCATGTCCTCATTCTCGTTCTGCATGGAGGAAACATTTTGGACTCCGGCTCTGGTATCCTATTGGGGTTGTACATCAAAATGCATCATGGGTTGTTTGTTTGGCGTTCCTCTGCCATATTGAGAAGACTCAAGAGAGTTGTACTACTGTAAAATCTTAGGCTAATGAAAACTTTGTTTTGCCACTTATCACATGAGAAATGCTGTTGCAGTTTCAAACACAAATATGTCTCCCAATAATGACGGTTCAATTCATGATTAATTACCTAAAAAAAACATACTACTTACATTGTAACTACAATTCTAATGCTCTTAAGCTCACAAAGTGGAGGCCATCATTGCGATGTGACGTGGCATTGTACAAGCCCTATACTATATACTGTTAGATACTGCGATACTATAAACATGTATTGATTAGATCAGATCAGATTGGGACTTTATCATCCAATAGGGGAGATTCGGTTTGTATCAGCAACACACATTATTCTAAAACACGATATCAATATGGAAGACGGCTTTTCTTTAATAGCTTTTAGGAAATTACACATAGGTATACTATAGCCTAACTTCATATAATGATATAATCGTAATCATGTAGTGAAAACGTAGTTAATTAGTATGTGCTAATTAAAGTGTTTACCGATACTGAGGTGAAAGTGAGAAAGACAGGGAAGCATATCTTGTGTCGTTTCTGTGAACTCACCTCAACTAAACGGTGTTGTTAAAGAGAGGACCAAAGCCATTCAGGGCCTTTGGAAACAGAACATACTGCATTCAGAATCTGATCAGGATGATCTGCTTTTGGTGACGCTGGGAGAACCTGCTTTAGTAGCGCGACATATTCTACATGCTGTACATAGTTACCAGCCCTCCACACTGCCATTAAGGACTGGAAAGGACTTCCTTCCTTCCTTTGTTCTTGTTCCAGAGGAAGTTTAGGAGCTGTGTATGTGAAATAAGTACAAAAGACTATCTTTTTTTAGTCACTTAGCAGATGCTTTTATCTACAGCAACTAAGTAGGGAGGCTGAGAACAATTCAAGCATTCAATTAATATCGGAGTTCAGTAATGAACTCTTTTACTGTGCTTAAATAGACGATAAAGTAGAACGGCTAACTCACTAACAGCGGTGACTCTGTCCTGACGGTCCTGTGTTGGCTCTCCGTCCAGGCGATCCGAACAGCAAGCAGGGGGACGTGAACACGCTGGGCGGGGCCTTTGAGACGGTGATGAGGGTCCACTACCCCTCGGCCCTGGGTCACATCGCCATCCGGGTGGTCCCCTGTCCCGCCGTCTGCTCCGAGGCCTTCTCCCTGGTCTCCAAGTCAGTGACCACACACACACACACATATACACACACACACACACACACACACATACACACGTACACACAAATACACACACTGGCTGCATGCAACAGGCTGATGGGAATTTGCTGCAAGATGCAAGACGCATCACGCACAGAAACATGCACGTGGATATCCACACACAAACATGCTTGAACAGCGCGCACACACGAACACACACACACACACACACACACACACACACACACACACACACACACACACACACACACACACACACACACACACACACACACACACACACACACACACACTCTCTCTCTGACCTGCTCCCTCTCTCTGTGCAGTCTGAGTCCGTACAGCTACGATGAGGGGTGTCTGTCCAACAGCCAGGACCACATCCCCCTGGCCGCACTCCCCCTCCTGGCCACCTCCGCTCCTCAGTACCAGGACGCCGTGGCAACCGTCATCATCAGAGCCAATCAGGTGTACGCCGACTTCATGAAGTCTGTGGAGGGGGCGTCGTTCTCCGGCCAGGTGGGTCGAGTAGTAACATAATGTATGATAATGTTTAATAATCATTTAATGTAATGTGATGTAGTATAATATATGATGATAGAGAGGAATGATGCCAGCCAGGGGTGTAATATTAAATAGTTATATTTATGTTATTCTACTTTATTACTTAACCCGTAGTTGGATACATAACACCACATTTAAAATGCAAAAGTAAGAGAACACTCTCTCTCTTGAACATGTGTTTATGTGTGTGTGTGTGTGTCGATGTGTGTGTGTATCTTGTGTGCGTGTGTGTGTCCAGGTGTGTGTGATCGGGGACTGCGTCGGGGGGATCCTGGGCTTTGATGCTCTCTGCAGCAGTTCTCTGAGCGTCTGTGAGAGCCAGAACTCCAGCCGGAGGGGCAGTGCCATCAGCGTCCAGGTACCAGTCCTCCGTCACTAGCACCAGCTAGTCCTCTGTCCTCCATCACGAGCCTCTTTCCATCAGACTGATAAAGTGGTGATCCCTTTCATCAGTTGAATCTCTCTATCTCAGCCATACATCACCCTGATCTCTCTCTATGTCTCACTCCTGATAAGAAGCCATGACACAACTACCTAGCTGTCATCCAGACAAAATGTCTCTTATTCTCTGTGTCTGTGTCTGTCCCTCTTTCTGGTCTACCTCTCTCTCTGTCTCTCTTTCTCTCTCTCTCTCTCTCTCCCTCTCTCTCTCTCTCTCTCTCTCTCTCTCTCTCTCTCTCTCTCTCTCTCTCTCTCTCTCTCTCTCTCTCTCTCTCTCTCTCTCTCTCTCTCTGTGTCTCTCTCTCTCTCTCTCTCTCTCTCTCTCTGTGTCTCTCTCTCTAACTCTGTGTCTATGTCTCTCTCCCAGGACACAGACCTCCTGTCTCCGGGGATAGTGATAAACAGTGGCTCCTCCTCCCCCTCCCTGGAGGGGAGCCGTCACCTGAGCCGCAGCAACATCGACATCCCCCGCAGCCTGGGGGCGGACGACCCCAAGAGACAGCTGCCCCGCAAGCGCAGTGACTCGTCCACCTACGAGCTGGACACCATCAAACAGCACCAGGCCTTCCTGTCCAGGTAGGAAACTACTGTAGCTGTTACTGTTACTCACCATCCCTTCCTGTCCAGGTAGGAAACTACGTTACTGTTACTGTTACTCACTATCACTTCCTGTCCAGGTAGGAAACTACGTTACTGTTACTGTTATTGTTACTGTTACTCACTATCACTTCCTGTCCATGTAGTAAACTACGTTACTGTAACTGTTACTGTTACTCACTATCACTTCCTGTCCAGGGAGGAAACTACGTTACTGTTACTGTTACTCACTATGCCTTCCTGTCCTTGTAGGAAACTACGTTACTGTTACTGTTACTCACTATCACTTCCTGTCCAGGTGGGAAACACTGTTACTGTAACTGTTACTGTAACTGTAACTGTTATTGTTACTGTTGCTCACTATCACTTCCTGTCCATGTAGGAAACTACGTTACTGTAACTGTTATTGTTACTGTTACTCACTATCACTTCCTGTCAAGGTGGGAACCACTGTTACTGTTATTGCTAATCACTATAACTTCCTTTCTAGTAGGAAACACTTTTACTGTCACTGTTACTCACGATCAATTTCTTGTGTGTGTGGGTGTGTGCGTGCGTGCGTGCGTGTATGCGTGGGTGCGTGGGTGTGGGTGCGTGTGTGTGCGTCTATGTGTGTGGGTGCGTGCGTGCGTCCCAGCCTGCACTCCAGTGTGCTGCACGGGGAGGCGGGCTCGCGGCGCTCCAGTAACAGCACCATGCTGGAGGGCGGGACTCTGGGCCGCTTCGACTTCGAGGTCACGGACTTCTTCATGTTTGGCTCCCCGCTCGGCCTGGTGCTGGCCCTCAGGAAGACCGTGGTGCCCTCCCTGGACGGTGAGGACCCCGCCCTCCTATTGAGGACCCCGCACCTCGTCCTGAGGACCCCGCCCTCGTACTGAGGACCACGCCCTGGTAGTGTAGGGTTCGGCCGTACGAGTGGTGGCAGCTTTTTTCCATAGAATTTTTTTTTTTACTTTGTTTTCTACCCTTTGGTGACTTTGAGATCAACATCCGCTGTAGTGTTACATTTTGAAATGTGAATTTTACAAATGTGCACTTTTTTTTGCCTTCATATATAATGTGTGTAACATATAATGTATATTAAAAATTATATAACGATTTGAATTTGGCATTCAGCGTTCTGAATTCTGAAGTTCAAACTCTGAATTCTGGCCATTGCCCTCCTAAATGTTGGGCGAGGCCAACCTGTCCTTATCTTAGACGGACCGACATTGTTGACATGTGAAACGCCCCCTTCAGTTCCCCCACCCAGCGTAGGTTTAGAGCCAAGATGGCCGCTGGCAGAGCGCGGCCCTGTGCTCAGCGTCGGGGTTATTCTTCCTCCTCCTCCTCCTCCTCCTCCTCAGTGTCGGCGCTGCGGCCCGCCTGCCAGCAGGTGTACAACCTGTTCCACCCGGCGGACCCCTCGGCCTCGCGCCTGGAGCCCCTGCTGGGGAAACGCTTCCACCTGCTGCCCCCCTTCTCCGTCCCCCGCTACCAGCGCTTCCCCCTGGGGGACGGGCACTCCGCCCTGCTGGGTGAGACACACACACACACACACACACACACACACACACACACACACACACACACACACACACACACACACACACACACACACACACACACACACACACACACACACACACACACTCCGCCCTGCTGGGTGAGACACACACACACACACGCACGCACACACACACACACACACACACACACACACACACACACACACACACACACACACACACACACACACACACACACACACTCCGCCCTGCTGGGTGAGACACACACACACACACACACACACACACACACACACACACACACACACACACACACACACACTCCGCCCTGCTGGGTGAGACACACACACACACACACACACACACACACACACACACACACACACACACACACACACACACACACACACACACACACACACACACACACACACACAAAAGCACACACACACACACACACACAAAAGGACACACACACACTCTGCCCTGCTGGTTGAGCCACTCACACACACAGACACGCTGCCCTGCGTGAGGGGTCTCTAACATGCGTGTGTATGGCTGTGGTGTACGTCTCCTCCCCCTCCCCCTGCCAGTGGAGACCATGCAGTGTAACCCCCACCTGCTGGTGGAGCCCGGCGGGGGAGGGGGCCTCCGCTACCCAGAAGGCACCGTCACAGAGACCTCCATCCCAGTACCGGTGCTCAACTGGCAGGCGGCGCAGCCCACCGTGGACGGTGGGGCTCTGTTCTACCGGCTCACTCCTGTCTGGGTTTAATTGGCCTTCTTCCCCTGGAGGCCATCTTGGTCCTGAACCCTAGCAGGGTGATGAACGGCTCCATCACCCTGCTCGGGTTCAGAACCAAGGTCGAATCAAGATGGCAGCTAGGTGGATGTTTATATCCTTATCTTTTTGTGTAGGAAAAATATAGTCTCTGAGGCATTTTTATCGTACAACCTTTGAATACGAACTTTTTGTGATTTCGAACTTTAATTTACCTTAAAAAAATTAATAAATTAAAAGCGATAAAAAATTTAGCACAATCAAAGCACACAGCTGCAAAATGACAACAAAGAGCTCAGACACTCTACTTCCTAAAGAAGCAATGAGATATCAAACAGCTCAAGTACCGCAACAACACAATTCAGTCGAAACAGGACAGTAGCAGCGAGGCAGTATTTACTAACCGCCCTCCTCCTGCTCTACCCCCCCCCCCCCCCCCCTCTCCCTCCTCAGCCGACGCCCTTGTCCACTCCCACTGCAGCGGTCTGCTGGTGGACGGCCTGTACCCCACGTCCCCCCTGGCCGGAGCCCCCCACCTCCGGGGCCACCGGCGGGCCAGCGAGGCCAGCCTGGCTAGCCAGGTGTCGGGCATGGCCGACTCCTACACCGCCTCCAACATCGCCACCAGTACGTTGATCCAGCCCCCCACCCCCCCCCCCCCCTCCTGGTCTGCAGACAGACAGGCTGTTGTGTCGTAGGAGAATGAGTGTGGACGGTTCAGGTTTATTTTCACTAGGGTCGGAAAGAGTTGTACTGCTAAATCAGCTTTAACATGCAAGGTATTTGCTGTAGTGTATTGGTTGCAGCAATGGATCCAGAGAAAACGACAAATCCCACCGTTAACAGAGCATCCAGCCGCAGCCAGCAGCGGTCATTAACGGCAATTGAATGCTTGAACTCCAGACATCCTGCAGTTCAATACAATTAGGAATAAAACATGTGTGTCGTCCAAAGTTCAGCAGACTTAAGTCCTGGGGGAGAGGGATAGGGGAGGGTGGGGGGGGGGGGGGATGTGACAGCCGGTGCTAAACTATGATCTTTCCCCCCTCCCCGCCTCTTTAAAAACCGCCCCACTCCTCCTCTCAGCACCCACACTGGGAGTCAGCCGCAGTCCCAGTAAGCGACTGGGCCTGCTGTCCCAACTGGCCCTGCCCTACCACAAACTGCTCTCTCGGACCCCCTCCCTCCGCTCGCCCAAGAGGGTCCGACCCCGCGGGGCGGAGTCCGACCCAGTGACCCCTGACCTTGCCGACGTCACCTGGCCCGTCACAGAAGTGCTGCTAGGCTCCTCCCCCCCGTCGCCGCGGGCGATGCGTTGTATAGAGCAAGGTACCCCCACTGAAGGAGACCGCGGGAGGAAGTGACTGCTGGGAAGCAGGATGGTTCCCTGTCCCCTGGTTTCCTTCACGTCCTCCCTGTCTCTCCGTGTTCCCCTGGTGTGTTCCCCTTCGTCAGATTCTTCCCCTTAGACTTAGAGTTTACGACACCCGTCAGACTTCCCGTTCAACTTTTTAACGGCCGGTATTTTTCCAGCAGGTGTGATGATGATCAGCGTTGCCAGATTGGGCCCGATTTCCTGTACTAAAGCCCGGGTTGCCAGATTGGGCGGGAAATCTGGCCCAATCTGGCAACGCTGATGATGATTAGTCATGTCCAGCCATTTCTAAACAGAACCTTTACTGACATCATAAGTGGGAGAGTCCATTCAGATGACTGGATAGCTCAGCCCAGCAGGTTGGTACAGTCTAAGCGGGTAGGCTGGTAGTCTATCCGTTTTTCTATCACACCGGGTGGTAAAATAGGGGCCTTTAATATACTGTCCTCTCCTGCTCTGTAGATTGGTCGTCTTCTCGACAACCTCAGATAACCTCTGCTCCTTCTCCCCTCTGTATCTGTGAGAAACAAAGGGGAACTTGTTGAAAGCTGTTGGCGGGTACTCTTCTCCTGTGTGTTGGGGGGCCCGTGCACTGCAGGGAACGCGGTGCTCCTCCTTTAAGGCCCCTGACACGCCAGGCCCACGGTCGGCCCCTCGGACAATGCAGGGCAGTTGGTCGAGTGTCTGTGGCCCTTGTTTCTGCGATGTGTTTGGACTAGCCCTGATTCGGAAAGTTGAATCGGGGCCCGAGGCACATCAGTGAGAGAAACCACTCCGATTGGCTGTTCGGCTTAAGCCAATCGGAAGTTAGCAAAAAAACCTCGTCAAGAGGGCACGCACAAAAAAGAGTTTTGTTTTTTAGTACAACTCAGTAAAATATACGAAACATCAAAACAGACTACTGCCACCTGCTGGGAGGGAGATGTATATCCTCTCAGCTCAGCGCAGAACGTACTGTGCTGGTCGGGCCGTTGGCTTTGGTTCCGGCGGTGGCAGCGAGTGCGACCTGTCTGCCAAGCCCCAGGCGACACGAGGCAACGCAACAGTGGGCCTTCATCGTGGCCGGTTCTGTGACGTTGGCTTGGTGTGTCAGGGCCTTTAGATGACCAGCTGGACCTTTCAACCGGGCTTCAATGGAACCTAGAGAACATTAGATGATAGAGATTAGAGATCCTCTCTCTCTCTCTCTCTCTCTCTCTCTCTCTCTCTCTCTCTCTCTCTCTCTCTCTCTCTCTCTCTCTCTCTCTCTCTCTCTCTCTCTCTCCCACACAAACACACGTTCTCTCTGCCTCCGTTCAGAGACACGATACAGAGATGATGAGAAGGGGATGGAAACAAAACCAGATATCTTTCAACAATTTATTTCTTATCTTTCTTTTCCGGACCCTTTTCCTCTCGCTGTCTCTCCCATTTCCTCTCCATATTGCTCCCCCTTTCTTTGTCGTTCTCTCTCCGATCTCATCTTTGCAGAGTTTTTTCTCCTTCTCTGTATCTATTCTCTCTCGCTCTATATTTACCCCCCACCCTCAATCTCCTCCCTCCACTTCTCCCTCTTTCTCTCACCCCCTCTTTGTAAATCCCTCTCTCCCACTTTCTCTTCCTCCCCTTTCTATTTTCGTCTCTCTTTCTCCCTTATTCTCCATCATTATTCCCTATATTAACCCTTTCTCCCCTTCCCTCTCTTTCTCCCCCCTTTCTTCCGCCTCTCCTCTCTTTCTCTCTCTCTTCTCTCTCTCTCTCTTCTCTCTCTCTCTTCTCTCTCTCTCTCTCTCTCTCTCTCTTTCTCTCTCTCTTCTCTCTCTCTCTCTTCTCTTCTCTCTCTCTCTCTCTCTCTCTCTCTCTCTCTCTCTCTCTCTCTCTCTCTCTCTCTCTCTCTGCTCTCTTCCTCTCTTCCTCTCTCCCCTCTCTCTCTCCTCTCTCTCCCCCCCCCCCCCCTCTCTCTCTAGTCGCGTCCCACTGGTGGGGCTCTAAGAGGATGACTTTGCTCTCTACTGTCCCGACGCGCTGACCTGCATTCCCCACCGTGGCGCTGCCCCACCTCTTCCACGCCTCCTACTGGGAGTCCACCGACGTGGTGGCCTTCATCCTGCGACAGGTGCGGACCGCCCGCCGCAACCACGACAACACAGACACCCCCCCTCCTCCCCCTGCCCCATTTTTACCTCTACATTTAGTTAACATTTACATTTAACATTTAGTCATCTCGAATTTAGATGAGTCATTTATCGTTTTTATCATCATTTTTATATTTACTATTTTACATTTAGATTATTAATATTATTATTTTCCAATTTCCACTTTACTTTGTATTAGTTCTTAATAACTAGTTCTCAGTGATACAAGCTCTTCCCCAAAATGGTTTCATATCACTCCTTGTTTGGATTGGTTTGTGGTGATTTGGTTGTCCAGGTGATGAGGCATGAGAACGCCAGTATTCTGGAGCTGGACGGCAAAGAGGTGTCAGAGTTCACACCCTCTAAACCCCGGGAGAAGTGGATTCGCAAGAGGACCCAGGTCAAAATTAGGGTATGGAAAAACACCTTGTCTTCCTTTCTCAACGCAACCTTAAAATGTTTATCAAGAACATGTAAAATCAAGAGCTGATAGTTTAGGAGTAAATTTTGTTGAATTTATGGTTGAACAAATTATAATGATTTTAATTAATTTAATACATTTTACATTTCTGTGTAATTAAATGGTCGATTTTTCTTGTAATAGGAAATACTAGCTTAACTATATTAAGTTTATGAAAACAACCTATTACTTTCTATAAAAATCTGAAATAGTGTCGCTTTTAAAACACCTAACAAGTTTAGGTTAAGGGTTTAGAACCCAGGGCAGCCTTCTCCCATATATGACTGACTGTTAGTGAAGCAATAACCAATGATGGCTGTGTTTGTTGTCCATTCAGAATGTCACGGCCAACCATCGCGTGTGTGACGCAGTGTTCTCTGAGGACGCCCCCCAGCTGGTGACCGGTCGCTTCATGTACGGCCCTCTGGATATGGTCACCCTCACTGGGGAGAAGGTAGTCATCCAGCCCCCCTAGCACCAGCTAGTCGCCCATGGTTTACTCCAAATGTCCAAACATGACCCACATGAAAGCATTGTTTATTTCGCAGTTCTCTCTCTCAGTTGAATTCAAAAAGTAGCTTCTTTGTTTTTTTATATTGAAAAATAAAATCATTCTTTGGGAGTTCCCCCCGTCTTGTTGCCATCACTAAAAGATTTGTTGGTTGGGATATTTTGTCCCTTCTGTCTTTAGATTGACATCCACATCATGACCCAGCCCCCCTCTGGGGAGTGGGTGTTCTTCGACACGCAGCTGACCAGCAGTAGCGGCAGGATCTCCTACACCATCCCCGACAGCAAGAGGCTCAGCTCCGGGGTCTACCCCGTCAAGATGGTGGTCCGGTGAGCACCGGCAGCCCCCCGCCTCATGACCGCCTTCTGCTGCTCTCCACAAACCACCCCCTCCTCCTATTCTAACTCCAGGACTCTCTACTCGCTCAAGAAATGGGTCTTTCCTTTTTTTCTTCCTCCTCCGTTTCTCTGTCATCGCCTCTCTCTTTTCCAATATTCACTCTCATCATTCTCCCATCTCCCTCACCCTCTCTACCCCGCTCTAGATTTATCTCCCCCGGCCTACTAACCATCTCTCTGCAGTCTCCAATTACTGATTACTCTGCACTTTATCCGTCTGTCCCCTCTTCATTATTGTGTGTGTCTGTGTCAGTCTGTATGTGTGTGTGTGGGTGTGGGTGGGTGTGTCTGTGTGTGTGTGTTTGTGTGTTTAGGTGTGTGTGTGTGTGTGTGTCTGTGTTTGTGTATTTCTGTTCGGGTGTGTATGTGTGTATGTGTATCTGTGTGTGTCGTGTGTGTGTGTGTGTATCTGTGTGTATGAATGTGTGTGTATCTGTATGTATGTGTATCTATGTGTGTGTGTGTGTGTGTATCTGTGTGTATGAATGTGTGTGTATCTGTATGTATGTGTGTCTGCGTGTGTGTGTGTGTATCTGTATGTATGTGTGTGTGTGTGTGTGTGTGTGTGTGTGTGTGTGTGTGTGTGTGGTGTGTGTGTGTGTGACCGTTCCAGGGGGGACCATCCGTCCAGAGACAGCTACCTGAGCGTGCTTCCCCAGGGGACAGTGTGTGTACAGTATCTTCATGTATGTGTGTGTGTGTGTGTGCTCGTTCCAGGGGGGACCATACGTCGGCAGACAGCTACCTGACGGTGCTGCCCCAGGGGACAGAGTTCGTGGTGTTCAGCATCGACGGCTCCTTCGCCGCCAGCGTGTCCATCATGGGCAGCGACCCCAAGGTGCGCGCCGGGGCTGTGGACGTGGTGAGGTAAGAACCCACGGGGAAAATACTAATGCACGCCACGCACACTCACGCACGCAAAGACACACACACACACATCACATTTTTACATTTACATTTAGGGCATTTGGTGGATTCTTTTCATCCAAAGCGACTTACTTACTTACTTTTGTGTTGTGTACATTTGTCACAACATGGCTTTGTGTATGTGGCTGTAAGCCCTAGTTATCTGCTGATCAATTCATCTATTGATTAATTTGTCTAGCGAGCAATTCCTCTATTCTTATTGTGATCTATTCATCCATTGATCAATTCATCCCGTAATCAACCAATTTGTACCTTATTTATAGTTTACCTTAAAAACGATCTCAAAATCACAAACTTTTCTCTCCAAGATAAGATTAAGATGTTTTGTCTAACCTAACTTATAGAAAAGATGGTCATTTTTTTAAAATATAAATTTTTACAAAATACACCCAGTACACGGTACACACTGCAGTTCTCCGCTCTAGATTAGGAGCTAGTCCATCTCAAAGCAGAACACGACCTCCCCGCTCTGATCTGGTCCTCTCGCTGTGCCCAGGCACTGGCAGGACCTGGGCTACCTGATCGTGTACGTGACGGGGCGTCCCGACATGCAGAAGCAGAGGGTGGTGGCGTGGCTGTCCCAGCACAACTTCCCCCACGGCATCGTGTCCTTCTGCGAGGGGCTGGTCCACGACCCGCTGCGCCACAAGGCCAACTTCCTCAAGTCCCTCATCTGTGAGGTACTTATGGCTGGTGGTGTAGGACTGAATGTAGAGATTACCAGTGTCCGAATTAGAACGGGAGGAAAGAGCTGTGCTCCCGGGTAAGTTTGCACATACAAGGAATTACTTTCTGATGCATGGTTGTAGTTAGGGCTATACATGTGTTTGTAGGAGCCATGCAGTATATGGTTTACCGTAGCGTCATTTTACGAGCAGTGTATGTTTTTTTTGCTGGTACGGATGTCAAGGCGGTTGTGGGTGGGAAGAGTATTAGGTAGGTTTCATTCACAAAATGCACATCCGTTCATATGTATTTTGTGAAAGAAACACAATATATATAATAAAATATAGCCATGCTTTGTATAAATGGATTTCTTACTGTGTGTATAATAGGTGTGTTGCCACTTTTCCTCCAGATTGCCACCACAGACGTACTGGAAAACCTCTACAGCATATAAACCGTATCTGTGTCTCTTGGTGCAGGCCCATATGAAGATCTTTGCGGCGTACGGCTCCACCAAAGACATCTCGGTGTACTCCTCTATCGGCCTCTCTCCATCACACATCTACATCGTTGGACGAGCCACCAAGAAGATGCTCAGCCAGTGTCAGGTATGTCCCCCACCTCCACCTTCTTACTGTGGAACATCTCCATGTAGTAACTGTGGACCTCCTCCATATACTCCTTACTGGGGCCTCTGTTAATAAAGGGATGTGCCTGAGATATTGGTAAATTGATGAATGCCGGTCTTACCCCGCTTAAGACGAGTTTAAGTCCAAATTCATCATTGTGCGTCCAGAATGAGATTTTCCATTCGTTCACGGTCTGCAAACACTCACATAATTCAAGTTACGTTTATTAACAAATGATTAAACAAATGAAAGAAGCACTGTATTCATTCATGAACCAATGTGGTCATGAATAGTGAACGAATCGAGCAGATCGAACACATGATTGGAACAAATTCAAGAATCACTCAACCTACGACTCGACTCATGGACCAACGAGTATATGAAGACAAGAATGAACAAATTAATGATTATTGATCGTTCAAGGCCCCTTGTACAGTCACTTAAACCACTCCCCCCCCCCCCCCCCAGTTCATCCCAGACGGCTACGCCAGCCACCTGGCCCAGCTGGAGTACAACCAGCGGTCGCGGCCCGCCAAGTCGGCCAGCGCCCGCATGGTCCTCCGCAAGGGCAGCTTCGGCCTGGGCGCGGCCGGCGGCGACTTCCTCCGCAAGCGCAACCACGTGTTCCGCACGCTCTCCTCCCAGCCCGGGGGGGCGGCGGCGGCGGCGGGCGGGGCCGGGGGAGGCGGCGCCGGCAGCGCCGGCAGTGCCGGCGCCGCCTCCTCCGGCCCCGTCGCCGCGACGATCGGCGCCACGCTGGGGCGGACGGAGCGCACGCAGAGCCAGTGCGAGATGGACCGCGGCACGCCGTCGGCGGTGGCCAGCACGGCCCAGCGCAGCATGAGCATTGCGGCGGGCTGCTGGGGCCGCAGCGGGAGCACCAGGGAGGGCAGCAGCGGACTGCTCAGCCCCAAGTGAGGGCCTCCGGACTGGGGGGGGCGCCGGGGGTGGTAGTGGTGGTAGTGAGACACAGAGTGCTGTACAAGATCTTAGAGGGGGGGGGGGGGTGTGTGTGTGTGTGTGTGTGTGTGTGTGTGTGTGCGTGCATATGGCATGGTGGAGGATCAGTCACACCTTACTATGCACGCATTGCTGTACCGAAGTAGGATGGTTGATGGACCGGCAGAAAAGGACTTGTGTTTGGATGATTTAAGAATAGGTAGGGGTGTGTGTGTGTGTGTGTGTGTGTGTGTGTGTGTGTGTGTGTGTGTGTGTGTGTGTGTGTGTGTGTGTGTGTGTGTGTGTGTGTGTGTGTGTGTGTGTGTGTGTGTGTGTGTGTGCGCGAGAGTGAATATGCTTGGTACGGGGAGCGGAAGATTAGACTGAGACACAGTACTGTAGTAACAAGTAGGAGGGACAATGGACAGGTAGAAGATGACATTTGATTGGATGATCACAGGGTTAGTTGGGGGGCGGGGTTGTGTATGTTGAGGGGGGGGGGGGGGGGGAATAGGGGCGGGGTTTGAGGATCCAATGAAATATCAGTTGGGCTGCATTCATGTGAACACAACATGTGAATTATGTTTATATCCAAAAGCAGACAAAAGGGGGCAGGATACCCTAGGGGTTCTGGGATCGATCCTCAATGTCTTTGAGCTAGAAGCACCTCAACCCTGACCTGCGTCCAAACAGGAGTCGCTTTGGATACAACCATCTCCTGAATAAGTTAAACATGAAGAGACGCTGGCGCTATTCTGAACACAGAACACGTGTATTAAAAGTGCTCACGTCAATACAGCCTTTAAACGTGAAGTAGCGGAACAGACCGGAAGATTCAAGAAGAGAAAGCGTGTGCAATTTTAAGGTCATAATGAAACCAGTAGAAAACATAGAGATGATTCCTCTGTAGCAAAACCACTCAGTAATCCCTTCATTAAGAGAACATCACTGGTCATTTTAGGAAAGAAATATTATTATTCATATATTCTAAGCCTTAAATAAATGTCATATTACGGGACCCCTAAATACACATACTCTCTCTTACACAAACACACACAGGCAAGACAGACAAGCGTAAGCAAGATACACACACACACACACACACACACACACACACACACACACACACACACACACACACACACACACACACACACACACACACACACACACACACAAACAAAAGCTCAGGACCATTTATAGAGCAACACTTGTTTAAACATGTTCCGATAGTCCATCACAGATGCCAGTTAAGTGACTTGTGTCCATGGTTAAAAACCAACCATTTTCCACTTAGTTTAAAGTCACACTTTCCATGGAAATGCATACACACGTTTCTAACACGGGCTCAGAGACAGCTGCCAAACCATCAACACCTACAAATAACCATTAGAAAAAAAAAAGACAAAAAAAGACTTCAACACACTCAGTGCTTCTCTCTTCCGCTGGATCTTTTTACCAGTTTGGCCAGTGGTGTCGATCTGCTACGAGGTTGACGAACCTGTGTGTATGTGTATGTGTGACGTTATTACCCATGGTCCGATACCGGCTCTTATTTCCTCCTCTCAATGGCCAAATGGGCCAGCCCAAGGCCTTAACGTCCACAAGACATGGTACGACATGGCACGTTACCAGACTAATGTTACGAAAGACAGAGGACACGGGATGCAGCGTTAGAACTTAAGTCAAACTGTCCACAGTCTACAGCAACAATCCCTTTATCTGGTAATTTGCTTGCAATACCTCTTGTCCGCCACTAGGGCGGTGCTGTGGTCTCCCGTTGTGCATATGTGCTGCTGCTACTGGGAGATCGTTGCTCATGTAGTGCTTAGTTTTTTTTGCTGCGTTTACTGCGCTTTAACTTTAGATGGTGTTTACGTGACCACACATTCAACAAACATAGCTGTTATATTCCACTAAACTGAATGGGGAAGTGGGATCCCAGGAGAAGGGGATTTTTACATGGACTTTCGGCAGGAAAGGCTTTCACAAAACTGCTGAAGGCCGTGACACCGGATTCCTCGGTTGTGAAAGGATAACCACGAGGCCGGGAGATTTTGAGACTTTGAACAGTTCACTTCAGACACAATCCTCTTCATGAACCTTACTGGAAGGCTCCATGGAAATGAGTTGGATGTTCGGTGGTGAAGCAACAGAACCAAATGTTGATCCCGGTGGAAAGTCCTTTTGGCATGATTGTACCTCGTCCCCCATTTTATTTCTACGATGCTGTCTAGCGCTGCTTCCATGAATAGATAGACAAGAGTATGGGTGTGCCTATAGGTCTTTACTGTCTCTATCATTCTCAACAATTTACAATTAGCAATTTGTTTCAAGCCACAATGAAGCCAAAACCATTCTTGAATGCTGTAGTAATTCAACTGTATAACCTCATTGTTTTTTTTTTTGCACTATACGGCAGAAGATCTAGTTATTATCTCATGTTTATACATGTTAATACCTTTGTAGAGCATGACAAGCTTTTTTATTAATTTCAGGGTGATGTGCTAGTAGGCACACGTGTGTACATTTTGTGAAGACATGAACATAATGTAAGTAGCTGTAAGGGTGTGTAACTATACGTGCCAAAATGTAGACAGGTTTAAAGTGTATCCAACCTCTTTGTACGAGAATGGGTCACAACCTAAAATCACATTTTAAATATTGACAGGAATACATATTTTTAAAGTTTAAGATAGCCTACTATAACAACAACAACTAGATATCCTTCTTCAGGTCCAATATTAGCCACATTAAGTGTAGTATTTCAGATTAATCAGAGCTACTTTGATGTAAATGCATTTGAAGCATGTTAGTATACAAACCTATGACAAATACTATGGCAAATAGAGGATTGGAGAAAGCAAAATAGAAACAGTCGATAAGGCAGGCATTTTGTGATGTTCACGCTGTGGGAAGAGTACGGTGGCTGTGAGAGATCAAAACTGCAACTAAAGAAAACGCATGCAAATAGACAAAACGCAAGCAAATTAATAAAATGTCTTCCTGAATTTGACAACTCCGCACTGCAACTTTAGAAAGCACATGCAAATGGACAATGCAAAAGGCAAAAAACTATTTTCATCAATTTGACAACAAGCTGAATATTCAGACTCCTACTCATTCAGTCCCAACACCAAGGGGAGCCCTTCCAGAGGGCAATTAAAAGTGATGAACACGTCTGGAAACAGTTGTTTCTTCATTTCATGATGCTATCAAAGTCAGCTATCCGTTAGTGGTGTTTTAAATGAGCTAAAATTAAAGTGTTTTGGGTTTATTTTAACATTGTGATTGCATGACTCCGATATTATTGCTCTCTCCAGACGCGTTCATACATCATGATCGACCTCTGGAATTCTCTTCTGTTGTCGTCTGGTGTGGTTGCAGCCATATCAGTTTCCGTGATGTGATTGGTCTGCATCGTGTTCGCATGTCTGAATTTGCCTAAGGTGTTTACAAATTGATGAAGATACAGTGCGTAAATATCGACGGTGCAACCGGGGCCCCGACACCGCCAGGGGCCCTAGGAGGAAGAGAAAGAAAGGGCCCCCCCCCGTTAGGTAGTCCTGTCCAGGGGCACAAAAAAAAATTTGCACCGGGGCCTATCACCATGATGTTACGCCACTGTGAAGATATATTCCTAATTTACTCGCGTTTTGTCTATTTGCATGTTTTCTTGAGTTTGCACTGCGTTATGGTCAACAATTTGCTTGGCTATTGTCCATGCGTTGAGCTTTCAGGTCCACCGTGGAGGAGACCTTTGGATACAGCCATACCTGTCCCCCTACTGGCTGACTGGTTTGTGGTCCCGAGTTGAATGTCTCTATCCCGTCCGGGTCGTTAGCGATCCACACCCTGTGGTCGTTGGTCGTGTCAGTGTAGATACTGTAAAGTAAGATCTATATGTAGGAGTCATACAGTGGAGAGCTATTTATTTACCGAAACACACTTGAGTTATTATGGACATTTCAGGTGAAATATATTTGAAATATGTAGCATTTTTGTTTGTCCGTTTTTGTCGGGTCAGTTACTTCCGTTGCTCTGCGTATAGGGCCAAGAGTGAGTTTGTGGTTTTATTGTTTGATTTGTTTGTCAGTCAGTCTAATGTCATTGTTCAAGTCGGGGCGAGGCAAAACAAACATCACAGCAGGTACTCAGTCACAATGCACAATCTGTAATCAATTCATCAACACAGCCACTCCAAAAAAACACATATTTAATAAGAACCTCAACTGATGAAACAAGTTTGTACTCAAAGTCACTTTTGACCTCTGCTCTGTCTTTACAAAGGTCAACTGCTAAACATTTTATAGCATGATGGACTGAACTATTTTTCAAACTGAAATATTTTACAGAACCTTTGCTAATTAATGTAGAATGGGTTCTCTTTCAGTAATTGGGTGCATGTTTAATTGAAGCCCCAGACAGATACAATTTCTTTAACCAGCCTGCATGCCATTTAGATTGGAGGCGTTACTTGTGTTTGATGTTGAATCAGTAAGATTGGCCACTTTTTGAGGAAATTATGCCATCTAGCGGTGAAAAGGACAATTTTCAAATAACCGCATATGTCCACCTTGGCCCTTTTATCCATTTTTCACGTGGATTGTTTACAAATTAAAGGGCCGGACTAAAGGTATTAAAAACCTGATAACTCACGTCATTCATCAATCTCGTTAAACTGTGCAGTGAAGTATATATCAATAACTAATCAAATTCCTGTCCAAGCATATTAAATGTTCTCATGGTAAATGATTATCTTACTGGTCCAACCTTGAACTGTCGAGTCTAGGCCTAATGTATTCAGTGTTGGAGGGAAAATTCAGCAAAATATAATACTTATTATATTTGAGATCATAACAATTATTGCCACTATTAAATACGCTAATAGTGCTAAAATTCAGAGCTTTATAATCTTTAGTTCAAAGCGTGCATTAGAATACACCAATGTTTAGTGCGGCTAAAAAGCTTGTGACTTTACCTGTAGTTTCTACCACTTAAGGCTTAGATATGTGATCAGTCTAAATCTAAATAGGAATAATTATTCCAGATTCAAATACTAAAATTAGTTTTGTACATGGAACTGAATTGATAACCTATATATTCACTAGGCTACTAGTGGAAAAATAAAATGCATGGTTTTCAAACATATGGTGGCAATAATCATTATATTTTAGATATATGCAGTGTTCAGAGTATTTTGATTAAAACGTTTCACGCTTTAGTCAGATGCTTAAAAATAAACAGAACTTCTCAGATCAGAAATTCACAGTATCATTTAATCCAAGTGGGTGGTCTGAACCTTTATTAAACTTTGTTTTACACTTCTTAAAGCATTCAATACCATTGGAAAGAGCACTGTGTGTGGGCCAACTTTATAATATAAGTAACAATGCTTCTTAAGAGGGGCTCTTAGTCCATGTGTTGCTTTCTTTCAGAGTATGAGTAATCTGTTTTACTACTTATATTAGTTCCTTATGTCTGTAAAATAATCTGATGTAATCAGATTACATTTTTTTTCTTTTCTTAACCCTGGGCCACAGTTTGCTTCATCATTGACTGTACTGTGGAATAAAAACAAATAGACTTTACAGTTGCTGATGCTCTCATTATTTACCATTTTGCCATTGAATTTTCGTATGAATGGCTGTCTCATAGAGATGATGGTAAATAAGAAGAAATATTGATCACAAAAGTAATAAATGACAACGCAGAATCTTAAAACGGGTTTTAAAACACACTGATGCCTTTTAGATCACGCTTAGTGTGGATTTAAATCCTGTCGGAATAACAAAGTGAGATGACGTGTGTGAGAAGCGCTCCGGCACACTGAGAAACCATTCAGCATTTAAGGGATTACAACCAAAACATAACAAATAACAATATGTTATAGTTATCCAGTTTAAAAATGAATTCGCTCGGAATTCTCAACATAAAGTGCTTGTAAAATACTCAATAAATACAATAAAAAATCGTCAGGTTGCATTGACAATATGAGGAATGACATCGTAACCTAAAAAAAACGCAAATCAAGTACTGCAAAGAAAAATGGCTTTTCCGATAATTCGGTTGGCAGAGGAGAAGCATGCGCGCGCGTGTGTGTGTCTATAGAGCACGACACTTCTTGACCATGCTGGGGATCTTCTTGCTGGCGAGCTCCTCCTCCTGAAGGGCGGAGCGGAAGGACTTCACTTTGTCTGGGAGAGAGGAGAGAGGGAGAGGAGGGAGGGAGGGAGAGAGGAGAGAGGGAGAGGAGGGAGGGAGGGAGAGAGGAGAGAGGGAGAGGAGGGAGGGAGGGAGAGAGGAGAGAGGGAGGGGAGGGAGAGAGGAGAGAGGGAGAGGAGGGAGGGAGGGAGAGAGGAGAGAGGGAGAGGAGGGAGGGAGGGAGAGAGGAGAGAGGGAGAGGAGGGAGGGAGGGAGAGAGGAGAGAGGGAGAGGAGGGAGGGAGGGAGAGAGGAGAGAGGGAGAGGAGGGAGGGAGGGAGAGAGGAGAGAGGGGGAGGAGGGAGGGAGGGAGAGAGGAGAGAGGGAGGGGAGGGAGAGAGGAGAGAGGGAGAGGAGGGAGGGAGGGAGAGAGGAGAGAGGGAGAGGAGTCAGAAGGAATCTCAGGGGTTTCGCGTACACAGAAAGTGGATGAGGGTCAAGAATTTGTTATGGGAAATCCCATATAAAGTTTAAACTTAACCCCCCGCTTTGACAGAACATATAAGTGCTCAAGTAGAGTTAGGGTTAGTAATGTTTGTCGTGTGTAGATCTCAATTAAAGTCGCAATGTGTAATAATTAAACTAGCTCATAGTTTTTCAAAGCCAGCCTGTTACACAGTGGACAACACTGTTGTATAGTTAGAGGGCTTTAATATATTACACATTGTGACTTTTAAGTACTCAATAACTTCATAACAAGTATCCCTATCCCTAGTTATTTCCCTTATAATTATCGTCTTTCATTTCCTCACTAGTTTAATTATATCCAAGGCTTCTTAAAACATCTGCGCTTTAACAGAAGAGGCAGCAGGATGATGTCGTGATCCAGAGTGTTCGACTCCCAGCCAAAAGGAAGTGGGTTCCAATATGCACACAGTACAGCTGCTCCTGTGTGGGGGTGATACTGGCAATGCAGGCAACCAAACGCTACAAAGATGGAGTCTGTGTAGCAGTTAATAAACTCTGCTCCGCCCTGCCTGAGTGAAGTGTCCCCCTGCCCATGTATCTCGGCCGTGACCTGTAGTCATCCTTGTGAGTAAGATGCCCTATCACCTACCTGCTCATTAACAACATGTATCTCAGTCTTCAATGTAAGTGGCGGCTGATAAAAGCATCTGCCTAATGATTAAATAGTAACTGAAATCATGTCGTGTCCCTTCTCACCTCTGAGCTCGCTGAGGATGTCGATCTTCTGGTCAAGGATCTGCTCCAGCTGGGTGACGTACGTGTCCACGTCATAGTCCACTTCCTCCGTCATTTCCAGAAGCACCTTCTCGTCCTCTAGCCAGCGAATAGACTCCTGTAGGCGGGGAGACAGGGAGGGCGTGTGTGAGCAAAACAGCGCCCCACAGTGGACGGTTTGTGAATTACAGCTGTGTATTCGATTCAGAGTACTTCATTAATCCCGAGGGAAGTTGTTACTGTAACCCTGCGTTCACACCAAAAGATGCATTTGCTGCCCGAACGCGTTGCCGCCAAAGTTTTGACGCGCTGCAAATCAAGTTTTGCGGCGCGTCAAAAGTTTTGCAGCGCGTCAAAAGTTTTGCAGCGCGTCAAAGGTTTTGTGGCGCGTCAAAAGTTGAAATATTTCAACTCGAGCAGCATTTGACGCGCCGCAAAATACGTGAACGCGCCCTCCGCCCGTGCCCGGCAGCGGGCACGGGCATGCCGCGCCGCAAATCAGATTTTGACGCGCCGCAAATCAAGTTTTGCTGCCCGTTTTCTCGGCAGCAAATGCTGCGGCAGCAAAGCAGCAACGCGTCTCTACATTCACTTTGAATGGGATCACGACGCGCGTCAACTTTTTGCATCTTTTGGTGTGAACGCAGGGTGAGAGTAATGATGAGCTATACATTTGACTGCGAGTCACTTTGGATAAAATCAACATACATCATTTTAACAGCCTGTTATAACAACGTCCGCGGCCACAAAGCAACCATCCCAATGACCTTCATGAGACCGATCGAAAACATTTATGTATCTGATGTTTCATCAAATATCTAAAGCTTATGAGTCAGCAGTCAACCCACGACCCCATATGCACATCAGGCGGCCCCCAGTGGGCTCCCGCCCCCCGGGTTGGGCAGCCTGCTGGAGGTGGTGGTTAGTACTGTATGTGAGCGTACCCCGAACACGGCCCTGTGGTCCTCCAGGACCTGCTCTTCCATCTCCACCAGCTGGGACACGGCTTCATGGAAGCTGAAGAGCTGTGGGGACACCTCCTCCTCCTGGGAACCACACAACCACCCGGGGGCGCCTCAGTGAGTACCCTCGTTACACTAAGGTACACACATGTCAGTACACGCATGTCTTCATTCTTTACGCATTCCTAATTATTTAATAGTCACAATAATTTGGCCGTGTGTGTGTGCGTGCCTCCATGCATGTTTCTTTTCATGACTTGTGTGCAACTGAGCGTGTATGGGTGCATGTCGGTGTGTGTATATGTCCATGTGTTTGTACTTCCATGTGTGTGTGTGTATTTCCGAGTGTGTGTGTGCGCACGTCCATGTATGTTTACATCCATATCTGTGTGTGTGTGTGTGTGTGTGTGTGTGTGTTTTTGTAAGTCCATGTGTGTGTGTATATTTGTGTGTGTGTCTACGTCCATGTTTGTGTACGTCCATATACGTATGTGTGCATATTTTTGTGTGTGTGTCCATGCGTGTGTGTGTGTGTGTTTGTGTCCGTATGTGTGTGTGTGTGTGTGTGTGTGTGTGTGTAAGTCCATGGATTTTTTGTGTCTGTATGTGTGTGTGTGCGCGCCCATGTGTGTGTGTGTGTGTGTCCATAATATGTCTGTGTGCGTCCAGGTGTGTGTGCGCCTTACGTTCTGTTCACAGAGCAGCTTGAGGTCGTCCCTCTGGGGGGAGCTGCCCACGCCCCACTGGGCCTCCAGGACCTCCAGCTGGGCATGGTGGTCCCCCAGAGGGCTGTCCATCAGCCCCTCGCCGTCCAGAGACAGCTCCTTGGTCCTGGACACACAGCCCGGAGGGAGGGGGTCAGAACAACGCCGCTACACAACGGAGCACGCTACAATGTTCACAAGCTGGTCGGTGGAGACGGGCAAAAAAATATAACTTAACAGCTGTATCCTCTAAATAAACATGTTATTTTAGCTGCAGTTACAAAATGGCATAGACTGTTGTTGTTCTGTCGGTGCCTGCAATAGTTTCTTTAATGAACGTGGTCGAAAAGGTTGTAAGAGTACGAAACAGAACGTAGGTGATCAAGTTAGTTATAGGTGACTATTGTGGCTGGGCGTTGTAAGACGCACTCAGTGGAGAGGGTGCGGAGTGAGAGAGGAAGAGGTCACCTGTTGGCCAGGTCTCCGTACTCAAAGGTGGGGGAAAGCTCTGAACGCCCACCCCCTCCTCCGCTCTGGACGAAGGGAATGTCGGAGGGACTGATCCCAAACTCCTTCACTCTGGAGACACCGGAGGACATTATAGTAAACATTAAATATTGTTACATAAAGATATGATCTGTTACCATATCTCCGTTTGTATAGGGATGTTATTAACATGTCCTATCTGTTAGCATATCTCCGTGTGCATAAGGATGTCATTAACATGTTCTATTTGTTAGCATATCTCAGTACATTTAAGGATGTTATTAACATGTCTTACCTGTTAGCATATCTCAGTGTGTTGAGTGTGTTTTCACAGGAGGCCATCCCAGGAGAAATCGTTGCAATCTAGAAAGAAGAAAATCCTGTGAGAACTAAACCTCCATCTGTAGCATTGATGGTAATATTAGTGAGTTAGTACCACGGTTATAACCTACCATGCATGTTCTAGAGTTCTCCCCGATGAAGGAGTCCCTCAGGACCTGCGTTAGCTTGCTAGCTCTAAACGGAGTGTGTGGTTTGTTTCGTCCCAGGGCGCGGATACACTCCTGTGTTCAAAGACATGAAAAGAGAATACTAATTAATCAATTGGGATAGAAGGAAAACAAAACCACCAAACATTACTTAAGTATTTTCTTTTGCATTTTTTTGCTTTATGAGAGACGGGAAGGTATGGGCGGTAGAAGGGAGGACATGCAGCCAAAGGCCGCGGACAGGACTCAGAACTGGGTCGCTGCGATCAGGACTGAGCCTATATGGTGCGCTCTACCCGTTGAGGGTCAGGGTTAGGGTTATTTTATCATATAAGACGTATAACCACGTATCAATCGACAAAAATATACTTTTTTCTTTTGGGTGACTGTCCCTTTAAATACCTTAAGCGCCAGCAGGCTCTTGTTGATCTCGGCGCCCTCCAGGCGGGTCTGCCGGTCGGCGCTGGACGTGTCGGCGCCGCGCTCGTTCCCCGCCAGGTCGATGAGGGAGAACTTGCCGTGCATCTTGCCCCGTCGCCGCAGAATGATCTGGAACACAGCGTGGCTGCGGGACGAGTGTGCGTTGGCCGACGTCTGTCCCGAGGTCCTGGGAGAGAGACGGGTCCATTTTAAAACCGCTAGAAATATTCGCTATATTCTACAATATTCTGTCAATGTTTTCCATAACTGCAGAGATATTCCAGTTTCACAGCGAGGCCCTCGGCTAACCAATCAGAGCAGCTCAAAGAGAAAGAAATTTGGCTGTCAATCAGCTTTCTGAACCCGATTAAAGGCTAGCCTAGCTTCTGGAGCATACAGCTTGCTGGCAGGTAGTACATCTCATCTCATCTCATTTTCGTCCGCTTATCCGGGGTCGGGTCGCGGGGGGAGCAGCTCAAGCAGCTCAAGCAGGGGGCCCCAGACTTCCCTTTCCCGGGCCACATTGACCAGCTCTGACGGGGGGCAGGTAGTACATGCTGGTGGGAATGTTTTTCACCTACTTCAGCTTTAAAACGCTTTCCATGTTTTCACACGTTGAACAGCAGTATTTACCACCGGGTGTGTGTGTACCACCGGGTGTGTATGAGGTGTATGTGTTTACCCCTCTAGCCGTTTACCTGCAGCTGTTCCCGACCTCTATGAGTCTGAGGACGTCTTCTGTGCACTTGACCTCCTTCTCCTGCAGCCCCACCACCTGCACCTGCTGCTTACCATCCTCCAGCACCCGCAGCTTGGCCTTCCGGTTCAGCAGGTCAAACACCTGCAACACACACACACACACGCACACGCACACACACACACATATATACATAGCCCTCACTGTTAGAACAATCATTTATAACATTGTAGTTAAAACCTTCATTTAGAACCTTCATTAACCTTCACTAACCTTTAAGTTAGATCATTCAGTTATAACCTAACAAGGAGTAAACAAGTTCCTCATACTAATGTAGTAAAAAGCAAAAAAGGTTGCAGAATGTAACTTATTACATTACAGAATGAACCATAATGAAAAGAGTATGATGATGAACACAGAAACTTTTCATAATTCATAATGTAAAAACATCATTCATAACATCAATAGATGGGCCAATATCCAGCACTTGCCTTTCCGCTGTAAATCTCAAAAAATGTGGCGAAGACCTGAAGGTCAAGTTTCTTGTAGTTTGGTTTCCCTAACATGACAAACACTTCTCGGGCTGAAAGAAGAAAAGAAGAGGTTTAGGATTAACGCATCTGAACTTGGCTGACAGCCACTGAAATGTACTGTGAACCACTGCAGTAGTAGAAGTAGGTAGAATACAGACCTGCAAGGGCGTAAATCCCTTTAGAGCAGTCCTGGTTCTTTCCAGAGAAGTCCCCACCCATAGTCTGAAATGAGAGACACATACAAACAACTTGAAAATGAGGCAGAATGCAGAACTTCTAATATTCCAAGTGTGTGTTGGATCAAATGCAACCCTAAAATCCCCTCCCGAAATATATTTAACATTAAATTGATATCTATCTTAAATGTATATTTATGTTAAGCATTTATACTTTACCTGTCACACATACACATCTGTATATAAATATATTACACTCACGTGTGTTTTTCCACTTCCAGTTTGTCCGTACGCAAAACAGGTGGCCATCCCCCTTTCAAATATAGTCTCAACCAGAGGACGAGCAGTGAACCTGGGGAGCCAAGTGAGAACCATTTTGAATTCAGATTCAGATCCATTAGAATTTGGGTTCAGAGTCCGCTTATTTTATTGATCACCAGAGAAATGTTAAATTACTACTGTCACAGCTAAAATATAGAAAAAACAAAAATTCAGTTAGGAAATCAAATATAAAAATTATAAATATTGAAAATATGTGTATTCACAAAAATGTACATTAAATAAATAATGTACTATGTATCTATCTGAAGGTGGCTCGGATCCTGGGACATTGCACTTTAAATCAAATATGAATACTAGTTTATTTTGATTTATTTGACAGCAACAGTGCACCTTGATTAGATTTCTGTAAAAAAGGCCGGGGGTCCTGCTGCCCGTGCTATACCTGTAGACCATCTCGTTGGTGGTGCTGTCGTCGAAGGCGTAGTCGAAGCGGAAGGTCTGGTTCTCCAGGTAGCGGGTCAGGTCCACCTTCTGCTTGGGCTCGTGGACCATCACCACGTCCTTGCTGGGGACGGTGATCACGTCCAGGTCCTTTGTGGTCAGCTCTGAACAAGGAGAGAGAATGGAGACGATGTTTTCATATCACCGGGTTTGATGATGATTGGTCATCCCAACCCAGCCTAAACATAGCAGCATCTTTCCATTGGTGACACCCCTAGTGGGAGTGTGATGGCACCCAGATGTATGATTAATAGACCAGCCGGCCCACTGGACCGTACCAACTGGTAGGCCGATCTATTCATCACACAGATCGGTGGATACTCCCACTTGGGATGTCACTAAAGGGTTGGTTTTCTAGCTGGCGATAAACAATGACCCCTTTAATAATTAGTGTTATAATAATGGTGTTTATAGTTAACATGATGTTGCTTGAATATTGTAATAAAGTGCTACCAACCTTTTTTGTTGAGGGGGCGTGCTCGTACACAGACACAGATCCTGTGCTCCTCTATCTGGAACATGAAAACACACAGTTGTAGTGCAGACAGACTTTAAGGCCCAATCCCATTTCTACCCCTTACCCCTTCTTCTCGATTGGGCCTAAATGGTGCTCTTTTATGCTCTTTTAACCACCATTGGAATCACTCTAAAGCTCTCAAAAGTCTTAGTTCGATTGCTTTGTAGACTGGGCCATTCTGGTGAATTCCTTCCCTCTCCTACGTGCTGTGTTGAACAGGACATACCAGATCAGTGGTGTTTAGTGGCCTGTAGTCCAGACTGGCCCTGAAGTCCCTGATCATACACATGATCTCATAGTTGGGTAGAGTGGCATCCACCTCCTGCAAAGACAGACAACAATACAAAATAAATACAACCCATCAGAGCCGTGTTCTCTGAGAAAATGAACGACATAAAGCAGATCAGTCTCACTTGTGCTTTCTTCTCTCTGAGTTCCTGTTGCTGGAGTCTCCTTTTCTCCCTCTTCTCCTGCAGCTTCTCCACCTCCTTCACACAGTTGGACTTTCTCCGCGCTAGAGAGAGAGAGAGAGAGAGAGAGAGAGAGAGAGAGAGAGGGGGAGAGGGGGAGAGGGGTAGAGAGGGATGGATAGGTAGAGAGGGATGGAGAGAGAGTAAGGGAGAGATAGGGTCAGGGAGGGGGAGAGAAAGAGCAGGAAGGGGGGAGAGAGAGGAGAGGGATAGGGGGCGGGGGTAAGAGAGGGGAGGGAGGGAGGGAGGGAGGGTTGAGAGAGAAAGATATAGTGGGTGAGAGAGAGAGGAGTGGGAGATAGGGAGAGAGTGGAGAGAGATAAAAAAGAGTGTGACAGACCGAGGAAGAGTGAAAAATAAAGAGAAAAGAAAGAAAAAAATCCTCACAATCTAACAGCTTGGTTTAAGTCTCGATTTTGTTTTATATTAAAAAAAAGTGTGGCAGTTCTTTATATTCAACGCTCAATCTGAAGGCTTTCCTGAAGGGGGAGAACTCGTGCACTGATAAAAGCTGAGCCTGTGGCCGACTCAAAGGGCCTTTCAGCCTCGCCAGCACAATATGGGCCGGGAGGCATGAGGTCACTGGTGACTGGTAAACAGCCACACATCCAGCGCTAGGGCCTCGGCGCCATCTTGGCTCTGCCCAGTGTCTCAGTATGTTCCTCTGTGTGGTTTTATACCACTGTCTACATATTTTACTGTGTCTAGTTCTTTGTGTACTTTTGTAAGTGTCTACGTATATTACTGTGTGTAGTTCTGTGTGTAGGTCTATTACACAGTCTGTCTGTCTACATATGTTACTGTGTGTAGTTCTGTGTGGAGTTCTATAACAGTGTCTGTCTACATGTTACTGTGTGTGGTCTTACAACAGTGTCTACATGTTACTGTGTGTGGTCTTACAACAGTGTCTACATGTTACTGTGTGTGGTCTTACAACAGTGTCTACATGTTACTGTGTGTGGTCTTACAACAGTGTCTACATGTTACTGTGTGTGGTCTTATAACAGTGTCTACATGTTACTGTGTGTGGTTCTAAGTCCTTCTATGTGCAGCTCTATGTGCTGTCCTGCTGTTCATTGGTTCCGCTGCTACTACTGTGATAGTTCCCATGTGATTATGGGGTGTCTCTCTGTGTGTGTGTGTGTGTCTCCGTGTGTGTGTCTCTGTGTTTACCCATCTGCTGCTGCAGCAGGGTCTGTGCCTGTGTGGGCGGGGGCTGGATGGCGGGCGGGGGGGGCTCGCTGGGCGGGACCTGGTGGCTGGGCCGGGCCCGGGTGGTGCCCACCGATGCAGCTGGAGGCGGGGGGGGGGACAGGTCAGGTTAGAACACACACACACACACACACACACACACACACACACACACACACACACACACACACACACACACACACACACACACACACACACACACACACACACACACGCAGTTTACTTTAAATGAAATGAATGGCATTATTGACTGCTTCTAACGGACAAATAACATATGATGCATGGCAGGGTTAGCCCTTCTTAGCAGGGCCATTAACCATATGCATGTTATTAAGACACTATTTTACTATCAGATAAGAGCACTATAATAATCTCGGGAGGGGGGGGTTGGGGTGTAGGCCAGCAGATCTCTGGGAGATGGTGGGTGTGTCAGAGGGGCCTACCTCTGTTCTCTCGCATTGGGTTCTCAGTCTTGGGTGGAACGATTGTCCGTCGACTCTGGAAGATCGGGACAGCAAACCGATTTGTTACAATCGCTCTTAGCTAGAACAACAATCATCACACTGAAATTAAGGCTGGTTGACATGGACCCGAGTTGAGAGGTTTGTTGATACTCTGCCATGAAACGTAATGACGCATTTCATTGACCGGCAACTCTGTATTTACCATAAGTGTGTGATCTTACAACCAACCAATCAATGAAGCTTTCAAAGTATTTGTCAGGCATTCCTATTCCTATTCAAGTTCATTTTGAGTAATCGTCACAATTATAAATGTAAACCTGCGTCCGTCCGTTAACAATATCTAACAGAAATACGACAGATGATGGGGGTAATGGTGTCAGGTGATGACGGTGTTACGGGAGGTGCATAGGGAGGTGTATGAGACCTTGGGCAGCTTGGTGGCTTTGGCAGCAGTAGAGGTGGAGGAAGGTGGAGTCTCTGGACTCAGTGGCACCTCCTCCTCAGGTGCAAAATGTGGATTGAGAGCGAAAACGCTCTCCAGGTCAATCTGAGGGCACAAGGACCAACGTTAGTCCACCCAGGTAGTGCACCCAGCGAATCATAGATATCCTCGGCTGAAAGGAAATGAGTAGAGTAGAGAATATGTCTTTGATTGTCCCAGAGGGGCGATTTGGTTTCACAGACATGAGACATGTTTCTACGTATTCTGAACTGATATTTAAATATATGTATGTATCAAGCTTACCTGTAGGCATGCTGGAGCAAGATCCTCTTTACATACCCTTCATGCACCTAAATGACCTGTATCTGAACTCACTGAAAATCATTATGCTCAATGCTAAATAAAGGTGCACAGTCGACGTCCTTTTACCTGACACTTTTTTCCGGTAATACTGTATTGTTATGATCCTGAGTTACTATGTGGCTGTCATGTATTACTAATGGATGAGCTACAGCTTGAGAGCTTGGTATTCACATTCTGCTCAAACACCCAGGCTATGACAGGTATCTTGCTACAGGCTCCACCAATCAGATGAAAGCTAGTCAAGAGCAGCTATTCATGAGTATGTATGTATGGTCAGTACGGTACGTTTCACTGAAAGGCTATTACAATATAGCTATATTGCTGTATAGCTTCATATGCCTGGAACTACAGCATGTCTGGATTTGAATTATGAACTGGAAACCTAAATTCCAAGGTGAAACAGTGTCTGATAGATTGAAATCCAATCCCAATTGACAACGTGTGTACAAAAGGCACAACCCTTATTTCATTATTTAGCTCCCTCTTCTTCCTCAGTCCCACCTCTTTCCCTTTGGTGTCTCCATTCTCCAACCATTCCACTGTCACGCTCTCGTTCTCCTCGTTGAGAGCCGTGACCATCGCATGGTGTATTCTGCCTGTGGTGGAGGAGAGAAGCAGACAGCAGGCACCAGATGATGGAGCTACAAGGCGTGTTCGCTACTGCATGATCGAAGCGGACCCAGACACTCGTAGTATGCTAATGATCTACCCTTTGATCGTGTGCGCATCGAATCACAACCCGTTCACTCCCGTGGCAAAACCTTATTTCATCGTTTTTCTTCCAATCCAGCTGTTGGTTCAGTGGCTATCGTACCACTTTGACACAGGCAGAAGTGTATGGTCATAGCGTGACGCCGAAATGCCAAATGGCCTATTTCTGGGCGGAAATTAATGGTTCTACTGTACTGTGCAGCTGGCACAGCCTGTGTCATGAAATAGCTTCAGTAACCTAAATATAGCAGCATCTTTCATTTGCGGTTTGAGGATTTAAGTAATTGCACTCAAGTGACAGGACACGCATGCATGGTGGTTACCGATCCAATAGGCCACTTTAAACGAAAAATCATCTTACAGGCTGAATCCCTGAATGCCATCTATGTACTATTTTCCTCAGGGGTTTAAAGTTATACATAACGCCGGTCACGTTGGCGTAGGGACCAAGATCATGTCCTTTAGGGATGGCGTGGGGTGGAGGGGGATAATAAAATACTGCCGACCTATTTGGCCAGACTACCGCACAGGTGGTGAATGAAATTGTAAGTCACGTCTCGGTGGTTGACAGTCAATTATAGTCAACCCGAGTAACTGTAGTCATTGTAAAGACGCGAGGTTTATCCTAAGGAATCGTCTCGTTCCGAACCCCAAGCGATCCTCCCCAAATCGGCGGCGGTGTTGGCCAAGGCGCAGGCAGCAACAAAGATGATGGTGGAGCTTGTGCCTGGAGACATCCACGATTTTCTCTTAGAATATGGGTTTGCTCCGTGATTTTCATTGGGCCTAGTTGAAGGCGTTGTGTACCTACCATCGCTCCTTTTGATGTCCACATAAATGCCAAATATTATCTTCCCAAAAATAGCGGCCATGCCGATGTGATTTATTCCAGTATTGAGCCACTGGGCGTGTTCCTGCTAGAGCCCCGGTTTCCTTCAAGTTGCGCTGCAGAAACTGGTAGGTCAGTGTGAGCGGGAGCGAGGGATGGGAGAGCGCATGCGCTAGAGACTCGCCCAAAGAGTTTTTCTCTAAACTGCAAATGTTATTCGGGTATTATTGATGATCACATATTCCTCATATGTCCAACAGAATAACGGTTTCATGTTTGTTCACATAATGATCAAGAAAGTAAACATGAATGTCGTTGGCTCTAAACATATACATTAAAAGCCTACACAAGTTATTGCTTTTCCAAAGCAGGATGAATAGTCATATTAGTTATTCTAACAAATGAAAATATATGTATTGTGAATGACTTACTTATAGATAATAAGTAGTTAGATAATAATAATAATAAAAAATAATAAATGCTTTTTAATTGGTTGAATATTACAAACAATTATAGGCCATAGCTTGGTTTAGCTTTTCTCTTTTTTATTTTACTAACAAATCAATCGAAGGTATTATAATAATTCCTATTAATTTAGGCATGACAACACAAACACTGTACAATGTGAGGGATATGTTTGTTGTAGTTACCTTCTAATGACAGACGATGGCACTAGAGAACCATAACCGTTCTCGGTTGATGGTTGCAACCAACCGAGTCCCGAACTCCAGTAATGTCATAAATTACTATCATGAATGAAGTCGATACTTAACACGAAATGATTAGTCATCTTGGTGCCTTTTATTGGATTCAACTTTCTTCCACACATACTGTGTGCGTGTGCGTGTGTGTGTGTGCGTGCCACATCTGGAATAGCTAAACCACCAAACAACAGGAAGCGAGATGATTCTATGACTGTTATAGGCTTAGATGGCAGTAAATTCAAAAGGCTGATTTTACTGATTGTGATTCTGCCCAAGAGGCAGTGGAGCAGATTTAGTATGGAAAAAGGCCCTTAGTCCTGTTCACTGGACCTCAAACATTGCCCTTGGGAGTCACTGGCACTTACAGTTTAGTAATCTATAGCCTTCCCATTCTTTGTGTGAGTGTGTGTGTGTGTGTGTGTGTGTGTGTGTGTGTGTGTGTGTGTGTGTGTGTGTGTGTGTGTGTGTGTGTGTGTGTGTGTGTGTGTGTGTGTGTGTGTGTGTGTGTGTGTGTGTGTGTGTGTGTGTGTGTGAGTGCGTGTGCTGGTCCTAGTGAGACATGATCTATATGCTTTGTTACGTATTATACAAAGCAAACAGTCAATAAACAGTAGGTTTATTCAGAACATAACCCCATCAGAGAGAGGAGCCAGAACAGAGAGTTATTGGGGGATGGACTGCCAAACACACTGCCAGGCATTATACACAAAACCACTTTGTGTGTTAATGTTTATGCTAATTAATTTCAATAAAAGGTGGTTGCAGCAATCCTTTTCAGTCTTTAGCCTTTGAAAAATGTAATGCTATATATATGCTAGAAGGTCAGATCGCGGGATTGAAATGTCCACCTTAAGCAGTGTGATTTCCATTGTTTCAGTTCATTGATAATGAAGTCTGCTTCAAATTTATTCAAAGACTGTCACACACAATTCCATCAATGTAGAAAAACAGTCACTCGCGCTTCAGATGCTCATTGGGCCATGGTAAGATGTCTATGTCGATTTAAAATGTTAAAACGTTTTACTTATTTGAATCCAATAACTGGTGTTGAGTAGGGACCCCGAGCTATTCCTTTAAACATCAAGGGCTGAGGTCTTCAGATAGTTATGCTGGCAAATGCTAAAATAGATTGTGTCATATGCTAACACATAAAAAATACATGAGATCTGATTTTTTTACCGATGTAATCATCATTAATCTTTATAATATCCTTAGTTAAACTCCCTCCTAGGCCTGCTTCTAGATACAAAATACCCGCAATTATACACAACATTACAGTAACGTTAGTCATTGGGGTTTACAGCAAGGATTATTGTTACTGGATCTTGAGTTGTAGACCCTTTTGCACACAATTGTATTGTATTAAACATGTGCACTACGATATTGGATATCTGGCTCCTGATGTGATGAATCACCATGACTCAGTGGGGATCCACCGCCAGCAGAGCGGGACACCCAGTGGTTTTAGGGCATGTGTTAAATATAAGGAGCGAGGATGTGAGACTTTGATGACAACTTCCTTTTCCGAAGCCCCTGCTCTAAATAGGAAGCGGTCATCAATGTCTCACTCGTCTTCTGTTTCCGAGAACTAGCCTTATTGAAACATTGCTTTACGCTTCCCGGCACAATGTGGTGGGGACAATTAGTCAGCATGCAGCACCCTGCCTTGTGCGATATTAAAGCTAAGCTCACCAACAGGCCTACAAAGCTACCGGGATTCAACACATAAACTTAAACTCAAATAGTCTTTAGGATAGACGGCCCCCAGTCAAGTGCATTTGTTTCGCTCTTTGTCTTCATTTCTGTGTCAAATTGGCAAACACCTTTAATGTGCTATAGGCTAGTTGTAGCTGCGGTTCCCGTCCTGTAGGCGGTGCTAACAAACAAGTCAAGACGAATGTACAATAAAGCGTTTATTTGCAATGTTTTGATAAATAATGTTTCTCTCATGCGGGACACACACACCCACGCTTTTCAATTGTGTGTACAGGCATGCAGTATCCTGTATGGTGTTAAAAAATTAAAAGCAATTTTGATGTGAACAGGGGTTGTTACGTCAAATGGCTTTCAGAGATGGAGATCAATGGGGCATCAACATGTCCAATAAGTGTACACCACTTCGCCTTCTCTCTTCTTTTGAGAACATCACCTCTTTCTCCTCTTTAGTGATTAACACATGTTTATTTGTAGGGGCTTTACAGTATAGTAAATAAACAGCCAAGTTCTACAACCCTTATTGTTTAAGCGCACTTACAGTGCAATAAGAATTATGGAGGAGTAGACAGTAGAGCAGTGCAAGGACAAAGCAACGACATAAACAACAAAACTCTCCCTCTCAGTAGATGGATGAGTGAAGAAATTAGGAAAATAAGGCTGCAAAGACCTTTAAAGACACATAAATAAATAAAATGGCATAGTAAAGAATCACATAACAAAATACCTATGAAACAACAACATTATAACACATATAGTAAACGACCATGTTACAACACTATAACTAAATACATTGGAAACAACCAGACAACAACATATTTAGTAAACAACCACACAACGACATAACAAAAACACAAATAGTAAACAACAAGACAACAACACACATAGGAAACAACCAAATAACAACAACATAACTAAATGCATGGGAAACAACAACACAACAACATATATAGTAAACAACCACAGAACAACAAATACACAACATGGATAGTAAACAACAGATTAGTGTAGCCAGCACACCACGGCCCCCCCACTGCCCCTCACCGGGGCGTCTGGACCAACCTGTACAGTCTAGACTCTAGGGTCTAGACGCCCATTGCTCCCCTGGTTCTGGAACAGGAGGTCGATGCCTGGCCAGGAGGCCTGGGCTCCTAATGACTGCCTGCAGGTACGTCAATGCCACGTCCCACAGGACCACGCCAAAGGCCACAAGGACACACACCAACCCTGTAGCCCCATACATTCATAATGTGTGTGTGTGTGTGTGTGTGTGTGTGTGTGTGCATTTGTTTGTTTGTTGGTATGTAGCCAGTTTGCATGCATGAGTGAGTGAGTGAGTGAGTGATTGAAGGAGTAAGTGAGGCAAGATTGTGTATGTGAGTGGCTATAAATTGGTGCATGTGGTCGCGTGTGGTTGTGTATTTGTTTGTTTGTATGTATGTTGGTGTGCATAGCTAGTGTGCATGGCGAGCTAGTGAGTGAGTACATGTATGTACGTGTGTGTGTGTGTGTGTGTGTGTGTGTGTGTGTGTGTGTGTGCATATTCTTGTAGTACCACTATGATCTTTGAGGTAATTGAACCTCTATTTGTGTGCACTGAATGTTTATATTGTTAAAGGACCACTGAAAGCAATCAGAGTAGAGAATGTTGAGATTGAAAGGAAAGAAATTTTGCCGCTTTTCCACTGCATGGTACCAGCTCGACACGACTCGACACGACTCGACTCAGCTCGCATTTTTTGCGTTTCCACCGCGGTACCATGGTATCTGGTACCTGAAGTGGCTGCTTTTTCTAGTACCTACTCGCTCTAGGTTCCAAGCGAGCTGAGCCGATGCTAAAAGGTGACGTCGGCAGACGGCCGGCGACTGATTGGCCAGAGAGTGTGACGAAGTCACGAGAGCGACATGGCAACCATGCTGGTAACATCCATAGCAGCGCCGCAGCCAACATGTTCCACTTCTCCAACTTCTTCAACATGCCAGCTAATAATAGTAATGCGATCGATGTCCTCCATTGTTGTTATGTGGGTTCTGTCCATGTGTGGGTTGCGTATGTGTTGTTTGCGTCGCGTACACAAATACGTCACGGCCCTTTCGCGCAGCCGACCCCGCCCACGTCCAGGAGGTACTATTTGCGGTGGAAAAGCACCCGTGCTGCTACCGTGTCGAGTCGTGTCGTGTCGAGTCGTGTCGAGTCGAGCTACATGTGCGGTGGAAAAGCGGCAATGCCGCTTTTCCACTGCAGTATTTATTTTTTCCAGTGAGTATTTATACTTTTCTTCTTTAACAACAAGTTTATATACAGATATCATAAATCTGTGGCTAAGGACGTCCGCTTTATAATAAAATGCCGTCGTAAATATATAGTTTTTTCCTAACTTGTCAATCATCATTTTGCTTGCTATCACTGATCAATTATAGAGTTTCAATTCCACTATGTAAACTAATCATTTAAGCATAATATAATGATGAATGAATTTAATAATCCCAAAGGAAATATTTTACATTGTCCCTGGCAAGGTATTATTGAACCAGGCTGTGTGGTAATTCTAAATGCAATTTAAATTTAAATTCTTTAAACAAAGAATGCAGATCTCTTCTTTTTAATGCTGTAATGAGCGAAATTATTATTGAAGTACAATTCCATCAGCCTATTAATCATCAGTTCTGGGTGAGTTGAGAAAGACTGCTCAAGTCAGCATCTCTGGAGGATTTTCTTTTAATTAGGATTGAATTATGGACCCCAGCCATGAATAAGACTATAGCTAAAGTGTGTATCCCCATACAGTAGGTGCACTGGGGAGCCGATACAATGATTATATTATTTAAAGGAGGAAAGATCTAATTATAGCTAAATACAATAACTATTTATTTGAAAAGAAAAGTGCATGACCTAATACGATGTAAAAAAAAAAAAGAGTGTAATGGAGAATTTAAAAAAAATTCTATTGAATCTATTCATATTAAAGGGTCTCACTGAGACTATATAAAAAGCCATTTCTATAATTATTGAGGACCAATCAACTGCCAGAGGGCCCTTGTTGCTAGGAGACAAAACAAAAGGAGAAATTCTGTCACCTTGGATGGGGGCTTTGATTGGACGTTACTTCTCATGCACGTCTTTAAGTCACAAGCCATCGTCAAATTAATCATTAACATTTGTAGGTCATCAGAGTGAAATGTAATAATGCAGTTCTAATGGCCCTTATAAATAAAATATAACGATGATAAAGTCACCCCTTATGTTTTATATGATAAAAAACGACATCGTTACCCCTTACGTTTTATGTGATGACGGCCAATTAAAAATGACAGTGTTACCCCTAACGTTTTATTTGATCATGGACGATAAAAAAACAACAGTGTTGCCCCTTATGTTTTCATTGATAAAATCAAATGTGTTATCGCTTACGTTTTATTTGATGAGAAGGCAGATAAAAAAAAGACAGTGTTACCCCTTACGTTTTATTTGATGAAGGGCAATAATAAACGACAGTGTTACCCCTTACATTTTATTTGATCATGGCCGATAAAAAAACGACAGTCTAACCCCTTATGTTTTAATTTGACAAAAAACGACAGTGTTACGCCTTACGTTCTATGATTTCCGGATGACCGCCAGAGGCGGTGCATTAGCACTGGATGTTGCATCTCGCGCTTACGCAGGTCGAGTTATTATACCAACAAAGTCACCTGTGCCACCTGGGTGACCCGAGAATGTCTATATATTCTGTAAGTCACCCGAGGATCAGTTCCAACTGGATCTCCTCGCGGAATCTGAGAAGTCTGAGTGACAGAGAACTCTGGATGACTGATACCAAAAAGGATCACGAAGAGTGCTCACCAATTAAGGGCTCGAAGCCGTCGACAAGACAGCCGTCGCCACAGGATGAGGAGCAGCGACATTAACCCTGTAGAATCGGGCAAACGTACGTGATGAGGACCACGGAGCCTCGGAGCTAAAGTCCTGAAGTGGAACCCCCTTCAAGGCAGCCCATGATGTAGCCATACTCCTGGTAGAGTGGCACTTAACGGCCAAGGGTACAGGGAGCCCCTGTGCTCTATATGCGTTCAAAACCACATCCACAATCCAGTGGGAGAGTCTCTGTTTTGACAGGGCAGCCCCCATCCTGCAGCCCCCGTAACAGACGAAGAGGTTATCCGTCTTACGGAAGCTGGTTGTCGCTCAAACATATGCCCAAAGCGCCCGCACCGGGCACAACCGGTCTGACACTCTTTCTGCACCCCCTGGAGTGCCTGGGGGATTGAAAGCAGCCAACTCGATTGATTGGTTTACATCAGGGGTCTCAAACTCAATTTACCTGGGGGCCGCTGGAGGCAGATTCTGGGTGAGGCTGGGCCGCATCAAGTTTTCCACAAAAAAGTACAAATATCCAGTCTTCTCAAGCTTTACTATTAACAGTTCTGTAACATGAATGCTTTTTTGAACATGAATGGCTCTTTTGAACATGAACGACTTTAAAACATGAACCTTCTTCAGAACATGAAGTGTCCTTCTGAACATATGGCTTTTCTTGCCTACTCCTTACTGCCAGAGACCTGGCAGCGCTTCCTCTCACACAGCTCCTGCAGGGCCCATGCAGGGCTTTATATATATTTTTTTTATAAAGCTTGCTGCGCCCAACAACCTTGCGAAGACGGGGTGAAATGTGCAGAAGCATTTTTCATCCGTGTGTGTGTGTGTGTGTGTCAAGCCCGACCCGGCCCGTGCACGTTCTGTACGAGCCCGGCCCTGCCCGACACATTAACTGTAATTATGTGCCCGAGCCCGATTTCAAGCCGAATTTTTTTTTGATACATGTGTAACTTATGATATATACATTTCGATTAATGTGTCGGCCTCAACTTGATACAAAACACTATTTCACACGTCGATATTTCCTCTCCCACTGGACACACACACACACACACACACACACACACACACACACACACACACACACACACACACACACACACACACACACACACACACACACACACACACACACACACACACTTGCTTTTTGTGTGCAGCAAGCTTTATAAATGAGGCCAACGGGCAAGCGCAGCGACTTTTTTTTTTTTTAAATAAATAATAATAATTAAAACGTGCGGGCCGCACTAACACTTAACTTTGATATCAAGTAGGGGGCCACAAAATATCGTCCCGCGGGCCGCGAGTTTGAGACCCCTGGTTTACATGATGGGGAGACAATCGTTTGGGTAGGAAGGATGGATTTGGCCAGAGCACCACTCCTGACCCATCTGCGTGCCAGCGCAAACACGCCTTGCTCACTGACAAGGCATGGAGTTCACCCACCCAGTTTTGCAGTCGCAATGGCAAGGAGGAATGCCGTCTTCATGGACGGCCGCGTCAGGTCTGCCTGACTTAGCGGCTCAAATGGGGGTAGACATAAGGACCTCAGAGCTAATTGCTAACCCTTATGTTTTCTTTGATAAAATCAAACGTGTTATCGCTTACGTTTTATTTGATGATGGCCGATAAAAAACGACAGTGTTGCCCCTTATGTTTTCTTTGATAAAAAAACCCTTATGTTTTATTGATGACGGGCAATAAAAACCAACAGTGTTACCCCTTACGTTTTATTTGATGACAGCGGATAAAAAACGACAGTGATATCCATGATGTTTTATTTGATAAAAAACGACAGTGTTACCCCTTACGTTTTATTTGATGGTGGCCGATAAAAAACAACAGTGATATCCATGATGTTTTATTTGATAAAAAACAACAGGGTTACCCCTTATGTTTTATTTGATGACGGGCAATAAAAACCAACAGTGTTACCCCTTATGTTTTCTTTGATGACGGCGGATAAAAAACGACAGTGATATCCATGATGTTTTAATTGATAAAAAACGACAGTGTCAACACTTACGTTTTATTTGATCACGGACGATAAAAAAAGACAGTGTTACCCCTTACGTTTTATTTCATGATGGCCGATAAAAAACGACAGTGTTGCCCCTTAGGTTTTATTTGATAAAAAACGACAGTGTTACCCCTTACGTTTTATTTGATGACGCCCGATAAAAAACAACGCCGCTACCCCTTATGTTTTTTTGATAAATAATGACAGTGTTACCCCATACGTTTTATTTGATGATGGCCGATAAAAAAACGACAGTGTTGCCCCTTACGTTTTATTTGATGACGGCGGATAAAAAACGACATTGATATCCATGAATTTTTAATTGATAAAAAACGACAGTGTTACCCCTCACGTTTTATTTGATGATGGCCGATAAAAAACGACAGTGTTGACCCTTAGGTTTTATTTGATAAAAAACGACAGTGTTACCCATTGCGTTTCATTTGATGATAGCCGATAAAACAACAGTGTTACCCCTCATGTTTTTTGATAAAAAACTACAGTGTTACCCCTTACGTTTTATTCGATGACGGCGGATAAAAAAACGACACTGACATCCATGATGTTTTATTTGATAAAAAACAACAGTGTTACCCCTTACGTTTTATTTGATGATGGCCAATAAAAAGCAACAGTGTTACCCCTTATGTGTTTTTGATAAATAACGACAGTGTTACCCATTAGGTTTTATTTGATGACGGGCAATAGAAAAAAGGCTTGATTTGATGATGGGTGATATAAAAACGACAGTGTTACCCCTTACGTTTTATTTGATGACGGCCGATAATAAACGACTGTGTTAACCGTTAAGTTTTATTTGATAAAAAAAAGACAGCGTTACCCCTTACGTTTTATTTGATGACGGGCAACAATAAACAACAAAGTTACCCCTTACGTTTTATTTGATGACGGCGGATAAAAAAGAACAGTGATATCCATGATGTTTTATTTGAGAAAAAACAACAGTGTTACCCCTTACGTTTTATTTGATGATGGCCGATAAAAAACGACAGTGTTACCCCTTACGTTTTATTTGATGATGGCCGATAAAAAATAACACCGCTACCCGTTATGTTTTTTGATAAATAACGACAGTGTTACCCCTTACGTTTTATTTGATGATGGCCGATAAAAAACGACAATGTTACCCCTTACATTTTATTTGATCACGGACGATAAAAACCGACAGTGTTACCCCTTATGTTTTATTTGATAAAAAACAACAGGGTTAACCCTTATGTTTTAAAAAACGACAGTGTTACCCCTTACGTTTTATTTGATGACGGCCGATAAAAAACGATAGTGTTACCCCTTACGTTTTATTTGATGACGGGCTATAAAAAAACGACAGTGTTACCCCTTATGTTTTATTTGATAAAAAACAACAGTGTTACCCCTTACGTTTAATTTGATGACGGGCAATAAAAAAACGACAGTGTTACCCATTATGTTTTATTTGATAAAAAACGACAGTGTTACCCCTTATGTTTTTTTTGATGACGGCCGATAAAATACGACAGTGTTACCCCTTATGTTTTTTTTGATGACGGCCGATAAAAAACAACAGTGTTACCCCTTATGTTTTTTTTGATAAAAAACGACAGCGTTATGTTTTATTTGATAAAATACGACACTGTTATGTTTCATTTGATAAAAAACGACGGTGTTACCCCTTACGTTTTATTTGTTGACGTGCAATAAACAAACAACAGTGTAACGCCTATTTTTTTTAATTATACTATTATTGCGTAGTTAGGAGGAGCTGGGGATCAAACAACCAACCTTTCAGTTACAAGACAACTGCTCTACCTCCTGAGCTAAGCCGGCCCATTATTGATAAACTACGACAGTGGTACGACTTATTTTTGTTTTGATGACGGCCGATAAAAAACGACAATGTTACCCCTTATGTTTTATTTGATAAAAAACGACAGTGTTACCCCTTATGTTTTATTTGATAAAAAACGACAGTGTTACCCCTTATGTTTTTTTTGATGACAGCCGATAAAAAATGACAGTGTTACCCCTTATGTTTTTTTTGATGACGGCCGATAAAAAACGACAGTGTTACCCCTTACGTTTTATTTGATGACTGGGAATAAAAAACGACAGTGTTACCCCTTATGTTTTATTTGATAAAAAACGACAGTGTTACCCCTTATGTTTTTTTTGATAAGAAACGACAGTGTTACGCCTTATGTTTTTTTTGATGACGGCCGATAAAAAACGACAGTGTTACCCCTTATGTTTTATTTGATAAAAAACGACAGTGTTACCCCTTATGTTTTTTTTGATGACGGCCGATAAAAAACGACAGTGTTACCCCTTATGTTTTATTTGATAAAAAACGACAGTTTTTTTTTTTTTTTTTGATGACGGCCGATAAAAAACGACAGTGTTACCCCTTATGTTTTATTTGATGACGGCCGATAAAAAACGACAGTGTTACCCCTTATGTTTTTTTTGATGACGGCCGATAAAAAACGACAATGTTACCCCTTATGTTTTATTTGATAAAAAACGACAGTGTTACCCCTTATGTTTTTTTTGATGACGGCCGATAAAAAACGACAGTGTTACCCCTTATGTTTTATTTGATAAAAAACGACAGTGTAACCCCTTATGTTTTTTTTGATGACGGCCGATAAAAAACGACAGTGTTACCCCTTATGTTTTATTTGATAAAAAACGACAGTGTTACCCCTTATGTTTTTTTTGATGACGGCCGATAAAAAACGACAGTGTTACCCCTTATGTTTTATTTGATGACGGCCGATAAAAAACGACAGTGTTACCCCTTATGTTTTTTTTGATGACGGCCGATAAAAAACGACAATGTTACCCCTTATGTTTTATTTGATAAAAAACAACAGTGTTACCCTCTATGTTTTTTTTGATGACGGCCGATAAAAAACGACAGTGTTACCCCTTATGTTTTATTTGATAAAAAACGACAGTGCAACCCCTTATGTTTTTTTTGATGATGGCAGATAAAAAACGACAATGTTACCCCTTACGTTTTATTTGATGGCTGGGAATAAAAAACGACAGTGTTACCCCTTATGTTTTATTTGATAAAAAACGACAGTGTTACCCCTTATGTTTTTTTTTATGACGGCCGATAAAAAAGGACAGTGTTGCCCCTCATGTTTTGTTTGATAAAAAACGACAGTGTTACCCCTTATGTTTTTTTTGATGACGGCCGATAAAAAACGACAGTGTTACCCCTTATGTTTTTTTTGATGACGGCCGATAAAAAACGACAGTGCTACCCCTTATGTTTTATTTGATAAAAAACGACAGTGTTACCCCTTATATTTTTTTTGATGACGGCCGATAAAAAACGACAGTGTTACCCCTTATGTTTTTTTTGATGACGGCCGATAAAATACGACAGTGTTACCCCTTATGTTTTTTTTGATGACGGCCGATAAAAAACAACAGTGTTACCCAGTGTTAAATAGTTCAAATTACACCTTGTCAAATCAAAACAAACTGAATCATGCTACTCCCCAAGCTTCATTTGGTTGGATCAGTGATGCTTCTAGTGCTTTCCTGGGTCAAGGTTCCGTCTTTCCCTTATGTTTTTTTTGATAAAAAACGACAGCGTTATGTTTTATTTGATAAAAAACGACACTGTTATGTTTCATTTGATAAAAAACGACAGTGTTACCCCTTATGTTTTATTTGATGACGGCCGATAAAAAACAACAGTGTTACCCCTTATGTTTTTTTTGATGATGGCAGATAAAAAACGACAGTGTTACCCCTTTTGTTTTATTTGATAAAAAACGACAGTGTTACCCCTTATGTTTTTTTTGATGACAGCCGATAAAAAACGACAGTGTTACCCCTTATGTTTTTTTTGATGACGGCCGATAAAAAACGACAGTGTTACCCCTTACGTTTTATTTGACGACTGGGAATAAAAAACGACAGTGTTACCCCTTATGTTTTATTTGATAAAAAACGACAGTGTTACCCCTTATGTTTTTTTTTATGACGGCCGATAAAAAAGGACAGTGTTGCCCCTTATGTTTTGATTGATAAAAAACGACAGTGTTACCCCTTATGTTTTTTTTGATGACGGCCGATAAAAAACGACAGTGTTACCCCTTATGTTTTTTTTGATGACGGCCGATAAAAAACGACAGTGTTACCCCTTATGTTTTATTTGATAAAAAACGACAGTGTTACCCCTTATATTTTTTTTGATGACGGCCGATAAAAAACGACAGTGTTACCCCTTATGTTTTATTTGATAAAAAACGACAGTGTTACCCCTTATGTTTTTTTTGATGACAGCCGATAAAAAACGACAGTGTTACCCCTTATGTTTTTTTTGATGACGGCCGATAAAAAACGACAGTGTTACCCCTTACGTTTTATTTGATAAAAAACGACAGTGTTACCCCTTATGTTTTATTTGATGACAGCCGATAAAAAACGACAGTGTTACCCCTTATGTTTTTTTTGATGACAGCCGATAAAAAACGACAGTGTTACCCCTTATGTTTTTTTTGATGACGGCCGATAAAAAACAACAGTGTTACCCCTTATGTTTTTTTTGATAAGAAACGACAGTGTTACGCCTTATGTTTTTTTTGATGACGGCCGATAAAAGACGACAGTGTTACCCCTTATGTTTTATTTGATAAAAAACGACAGTGTTACCCCTTATGTTTTTTTTGATGACGGCCGATAAAAAACGACAGTGTTACCCCTTATGTTTTATTTGATAAAAAACGACAGTGTTACCCCTTATGTTTTTTTTGATGACGGCCGATAAAAAACGACAGTGTTACCCCTTATGTTTTATTTGATAAAAAACGACAGTGTTACCCCTTATGTTTTTTTTGATGACGGCCGATAAAAAACGACAGTGTTACCCCTTATGTTTTATTTGATAAAAAACGACAGTGTTACCCCTTATGTTTTATTTGATGACGGCCGATAAAAAACGACAGTGTTACCCCTTATGTTTTATTTGATAAAAAACGACAGTGTTACCCCTTATGTTTTTTTTGATGACAGCCGATAAAAAACGACAGTGTTACCCCTTATGTTTTTTTTGATGACGGCCGATAAAAAACGACAGTGTTACCCCTTACGTTTTATTTGATGACTGGGAATAAAAAACGACAGTGTTACCCCTTATGTTTTATTTGATAAAAAACGACAGTGTTACCCCTTATGTTTTTTTTTATGACGGCCGATAAAAAAGGACAGTGTTGCCCCTCATGTTGTGTTTGATAAAAAACGACAGTGTTACCCCTTATGTTTTTTTTGATGACGGCCGATAAAAAACGACAGTGTTACCCCTTATGTTTTATTTGATAAAAAACGACAGTGTTACCCCTTATATTTTTTTTGATGACGGCCGATAAAAAACGACAGTGTTACCCCTTATGTTTTTTTTGATGACGGCCGATAAAATACGACAGTGTTACCCCTTATGTTTTTTTTGATGACGGCCGATAAAAAACAACAGTGTTACCCCTTATGTTTTTTTTGATAAGAAACGACAGTGTTACGCCTTATGTTTTTTTTGATGACGGCCGATAAAAAACGACAGTGTCACCCCTTATGTTTTATTTGATAAAAAACGACAGTGTTACCCCTTATGTTTTTTTTGATGACGGCCGATAAAAAACGACAGTGTTACCCCTTATGTTTTATTTGATAAAAAACGACAGTGTTACCCCTTATGTTTTTTTTGATGACGGCCGATAAAAAACGACAGTGTTACCCCTTATGTTTTATTTGATGACGGCCGATAAAAAACGACAGTGTTACCCCTTATGTTTTTTTTGATGACGGCCGATAAAAAACGACAATGTTACCCCTTATGTTTTATTTGATAAAAAACGACAGTGTTACCCTTTATGTTTTTTTTGATGACGGCCGATAAAAAACGACAGTGTTACCCCTTATGTTTTATTTGATAAAAAACGACAGTGCAACCCCTTATGTTTTTTTTGATGATGGCAGATAAAAAACGACAGTGTTACCCCTTATGTTTTATTTGATAAAAAACGACAGTGTTACCCCTTATGTTTTTTTTGATGACGGCCGATAAAAAACGACAGTGTTACCCCTTACGTTTTATTTGATGGCTGGGAATAAAAAACGACAGTGTTACCCCTTATGTTTTATTTGATAAAAAACGACAGTGTTACCCCTTATGTTTTTTTTTATGACGGCCGATAAAAAAGGACAGTGTTGCCCCTCATGTTTTGTTTGATAAAAAACGACAGTGTTACCCCTTATGTTTTTTTTTATGACGGCCGATAAAAAAGGACAGTGTTGCCCCTTATGTTTTGATTGATAAAAAACGACAGTGTTACCCCTTATGTTTTTTTTGATGACGGCCGATAAAAAACGACAGTGTTACCCCTTATGTTTTTTTTGATGACGGCCGATAAAAAACGACAGAGTTACCCCTTATGTTTTATTTGATAAAAAACGACAGTGTTACCCCTTATATTTTTTTTGATGACGGCCGATAAAAAACGACAGTGTTACCCCTTATGTTTTTTTTGATGACGGCCGATAAAATACGACAGTGTTACCCCTTATGTTTTTTTTGATGACGGCCGATAAAAAACAACAGTGTTACCCCTTATGTTTTTTTTGATGACGGCCGATAAAATACGACAGTGTTACCCCTCATGTTTTTTTTGATGACGGCCGATAAAAAACAACAGTGCTACCCAGTGTTAAATAGTTCAAATTACACCTTGTCAAATCAAAACAAACTGAATCATGCTACTACCCAAGCTTCATTTGGTTGGATCAGTGATGCTTCTAGTGCTTTCCAGGGTCAAGGTTCTGTCTTTCCCTTATGTTTTTTTTGATAAAAAACGACAGCGTTATGTTTTATTTGACAAAAAACGACACTGTTATGTTTCATTTGATAAAAAACGACAGTGTTACCCCTTATGTTTTATTTGATGACGGCCGATAAAAAACGACAGTGTTACCCCTTATGTTTTTTTTGATGACGGCCGATAAAAAACGACAATGTTACCCCTTATGTTTTATTTGATAAAAAACGACAGTGTTACCCCTTATGTTTTTTTTGATGACGGCCGATAAAAAACGACAGTGTTACCCCTTATGTTCTATTTGATAAAAAACGACAGTGTTACCCCTTATGTTTTATTTGATAAAAAACGACAGTGTTACCCCTTATGTTTTTTTTGATGACGGCCGATAAAAAACGACAGTGTTACCCCTTATGTTTTATTTGATAAAAAACGACAGTGTTACCCCTTATGTTTTTTTTGATGACGGCCGATAAAAAACGACAGTGTTACCCCTTATGTTCTATTTGATAAAAAACGACAGTGTTACCCCTTATGTTTTATTTGAGAAAAAACGACAGTGTTACCCCTTATGTTTTATTTGATAAAAAACGACAGTGTTACCCCTTATGTTTTTTTTGATGACGGCCGATAAAAAACGACAGTGTTACCCCTTATGTTTTATTTGATAAAAAACGACAGTGTTACCCCTTATGTTTTTTTTGATGACGGCCGATAAAAAACGACAGTGTTACCCCTTATGTTTTATTTGATGACGGCCGATAAAAAACGACAGTGTTACCCCTTATGTTTTATTTGATAAAAAACGACAGTGTTACCCCTTATGTTTTATTTGATAAAAAACGACAGTGTTACCCCTTATGTTTTTTTTGATGACGGCCGATAAAAAACGACAGTGTTACCCCTTATGTTTTATTTGAGAAAAAACGACAGTGTTATCCCTTATGTTTTTTTTGATGACGGCCGATAAAAAAAAACAGTGTTACCCCTTATGTTCTATTTGATAAAAAACGACAGTGTTACCCCTTATGTTTTTTTTGATGACGGCCGATAAAAAACGACAGTGTTACCCCTTATGTTTTATTTGATAAAAAACGACATTGTTACCCCTTATGTTTTTTTTGATGACGGCCGATAAAAAACGACAATGTTACCCCTTATGTTTAATTTGATAAAAAACGACAGTGTTACCCCTTATGTTTTTTTTGATGACGGCCGATAAAAAACGACAGTGTTACCCCTTATGTTCTATTTGATAAAAAACGACAGTGTTACCCCTTATGTTTTTTTTGATGACGGCCGATAAAAAACGACAGTGTTACCCCTTATGTTTTATTTGATAAAAAACGACATTGTTACCCCTTATGTTTTTTTTGATGACGGCCGATAAAAAACGACAGTGTTACCCCTTATGTTCTATTTGATAAAAAACGACAGTGTTACCCCTTATGTTTTATTTGATGACGGCCGATAAAAAACGACAGTGTTACCCCTTATGTTTTATTTGATAAAAAACGACAGTGTTACCCCTTATGTTTTATTTGAGAAAAAACGACAGTGTTACCCCTTATGTTTTATTTGATAAAAAACGACAGTGTTACCCCTCATGTTTTTTTTGATGACGGCCGATAAAAAACGACAGTGTTACCCCTTATGTTTTACTTGATGACGGCCGATAAAAAACGACAGTGTTACCCCTTATGTTTTATTTGATAAAAAACGACAGTGTTACCCCTTATGTTTTATTTGATAAAAAACGACAGTGTTACCCCTTATGTTTTTTTTGATGACGGCCGATAAAAAACGACAGTGTTACCCCTTATGTTTTATTTGAGAAAAAACGACAGTGTTACCCCTTATGTTTTTTTTGATGACGGCCGATAAAAAAAAACAGTGTTACCCCTTATGTTCTATTTGATAAAAAACGACAGTGTTACCCCTTATGTTTTTTTTGATGACGGCCGATAAAAAACGACAGTGTTACCCCTTATGTTTTTTTTGATGACGGCCGATAAAAAACGACAGTGTTACCCCTTATGTTCTATTTGATAAAAAACGACAGTGTTACCCCTTATGTTTTTTTTGATGACGGCCGATAAAAAACGACAGTGTTACCCCTTATGTTTTATTTGATAAAAAACGACAGTGTTACCCCTTATGTTTTTTTTGATGACGGCCGATAAAAAACGACAGTGTTACCCCTTATGTTTTTTTTGATGACGGCCGATAAAAAACGACAGTGTTACCCCTTACGTTTTATTGGATGACTGGGAATAAAAAACGACAGTGTTACCCCTTATGTTTTATTTGATAAAAAACGACAGTGTTACCCCTTATGTTTTTTTTTATGACGGCCGATAAAAAAGGACAGTGTTGCCCCTTATGTTTTGTTTGATAAAAAACGACAGTGTTACCCCTTATATTTTTTTTGATGACGGCCGATAAAAAACGACAGTGTTACCCCGTATGTTTTTTTTGATGACGGCCGATAAAATACGACAGTGTTACCCCTTATGTTTTTTTTGTTGACGGCCGATAAAAAACAACAGTGTTACCCCTTATGTTTTTTTTGATGACGGCCGATAAAAAACAACAGTGCTACCCAGTGTTAAATAGTTCAAATTACACCTTGTCAAATCAAAACAAACTGAATCATGCTACTACCCAAGCTTCATTTGGTTGGATCAGTGATGCTTCTAGTGCTTTCCAGGGTCAAGGTTCTGTCTTTCCCTTATGTTTTTTTTGATAAAAAACGACAGCGTTATGTTTTATTTGATAAAAAACGACACTGTTATGTTTCATTTGATAAAAACGACAGTGTTACCCCTCATGTTTTATTTGATGACGGCCGATAAAAAACGACAGTGTTACCCCTTATGTTTTTTTTGATGACGGCCGATAAAAAACGACAATGTTACCCCTTATGTTTTATTTGATAAAAAACGACAGTGTTACCCCTTATGTTTTTTTTGATGACGGCCGATAAAAAACGACAGTGTTACCCCTTATGTTCTATTTGATAAAAAACGACAGTGTTACCCCTTATGTTTTATTTGATAAAAAACGACAGTGTTACCCCTTATGTTTTTTTTGATGACGGCCGATAAAAAACGACAGTGTTACCCCTTATGTTTTATTTGATAAAAAACGACAGTGTTACCCCTTATGTTTTTTTTGATGACGGCCGATAAAAAACGACAGTGTTACCCCTTATGTTCTATTTGATAAAAAACGACAGTGTTACACCTTATGTTTTTTTTGATGACGGCCGATAAAAAACGACAGTGTTACCCCTTATGTTTTATTTGATAAAAAACGACAGTGTTACCCCTTATGTTTTATTTGAGAAAAAACGACAGTGTTACCCCTTATGTTTTATTTGATAAAAAACGACAGTGTTACCCCTTATGTTTTTTTTGATGACGGCCGATAAAAAACGACAGTGTTACCCCTTATGTTTTATTTGAGAAAAAACGACAGTGTTATCCCTTATGTTTTTTTTGATGACGGCCGATAAAAAAAGACAGTGTTACCCCTTATGTTCTATTTGATAAAAAACGACAGTGTTACCCCTTATGTTTTTTTTGATGACGGCCGATAAAAAACGACAGTGTTACCCCTTATGTTTTTTTTGATGACGGCCGATAAAAAACGACAGTGTTACCCCTTATGTTTTATTTGATGACGGCCGATAAAAAACGACAGTGTTACCCCTTATGTTTTATTTGATAAAAAACGACAGTGTTACCCCTTATGTTTTATTTGATAAAAAACGACAGTGTTACCCCTTATGTTTTTTTTGATGACGGCCGATAAAAAACGACAGTGTTACCCCTTATGTTTTATTTGAGAAAAAACGACAGTGTTATCCCTTATGTTTTTTTTGATGACGGCCGATAAAAAAAAACAGTGTTACCCCTTATGTTCTATTTGATAAAAAACGACAGTGTTACCCCTTATGTTTTTTTTGATGACGGCCGATAAAAAACGACAGTGTTACCCCTTATGTTTTATTTGATAAAAAACGACATTGTTACCCCTTATGTTTTTTTTGATGACGGCCGATAAAAAACGACAATGTTACCCCTTATGTTTAATTTGATAAAAAACGACAGTGTTACCCCTTATGTTTTTTTTGATGACGGCCGATAAAAAACGACAGTGTTACCCCTTATGTTCTATTTGATAAAAAACGACAGTGTTACCCCTTATGTTTTTTTTGATGACGGCCGATAAAAAACGACAGTGTTACCCCTTATGTTTTATTTGATAAAAAACGACATTGTTACCCCTTATGTTTTTTTTGATGACGGCCGATAAAAAACGACAGTGTTACCCCTTATGTTTTATTTGATAAAAAACGACAGTGTTACCCCTTATGTTTTTTTTGATGACGGCCGATAAAAAACGACAGTGTTACCCCTTATGTTCTATTTGATAAAAAACGACAGTGTTACCCCTTATGTTTTATTTGATAAAAAACGACAGTGTTACCCCTTATGTTTTTTTTGATGACGGCCGATAAAAAACGACAGTGTTACCCCTTATGTTTTATTTGATAAAAAACGACAGTGTTACCCCTTATGTTTTTTTTGATGACGGCCGATAAAAAACGACAGTGTTACCCCTTATGTTCTAATTGATAAAAAACGACAGTGTTACACCTTATGTTTTTTTTGATGACGGCCGATAAAAAACGACAGTGTTACCCCTTATGTTTTATTTGATAAAAAACGACAGTGTTACCCCTTATGTTTTATTTGAGAAAAAACGACAGTGTTACCCCTTATGTTTTATTTGATAAAAAACGACAGTGTTACCCCTCATGTTTTTTTTGATGACGGCCGATAAAAAACGACAGTGTTACCCCTTATGTTTTACTTGATGACGGCCGATAAAAAACGACAGTGTTACCCCTTATGTTTTATTTGATAAAAAACGACAGTGTTACCCCTTATGTTTTATTTGATAAAAAACGACAGTGTTACCCCTTATGTTTTTTTTGATGACGGCCGATAAAAAACGACAGTGTTACCCCTTATGTTTTATTTGAGAAAAAACGACAGTGTTACCCCTTATGTTTTTTTTGATGACGGCCGATAAAAAAAAACAGTGTTACCCCTTATGTTCTATTTGATAAAAAACGACAGTGTTACCCCTTATGTTTTTTTTGATGACGGCCGATAAAAAACGACAGTGTTACCCCTTATGTTTTTTTTGATGACGGCCGATAAAAAACTACAGTGTTACCCCTTATGTTTTATTTGATGACGGCCGATAAAAAACGACAGTGTTACCCCTTATGTTTTTTTTGATGACGGCCGATAAAAAACGACAATGTTACCCCTTATGTTTTATTTGATAAAAAACGACAGTGTTACCCCTTATGTTTTTTTTGATGACGGCCGATAAAAAACGACAGTGTTACCCCTTATGTTCTATTTGATAAAAAAAAACAGTGTTACCCCTTATGTTTTTTTTGATGACGGCCGATAAAAAACGACAGTGTTACCCCTTATGTTTTATTTGATAAAAAACGACAGTGTTACCCCTTATGTTTTTTTTGATGACGGCCGATAAAAAACGACAGTGTTACCCCTTATGTTTTTTTTGATGACGGCCGATAAAAAACGACAGTGTTACCCCTTACGTTTTATTGGATGACTGGGAATAAAAAACGACAGTGTTACCCCTTATGTTTTATTTGATAAAAAACGACAGTGTTACCCCTTATGTTTTTTTTTATGACGGCCGATTAAAAAGGACAGTGTTGCCCCTTATGTTTTGTTTGATAAAAAACGACAGTGTTACCCCTTATATTTTTTTTGATGACGGCCGATAAAAAACGACAGTGTTACCCCGTATGTTTTTTTTGATGACGGCCGATAAAATACGACAGTGTTACCCCTCATGTTTTTTTTGATGACGGCCGATAAAAAACGACAGTGTTACCCCGTGTTAAATAGTTCAAATTACACCTTGTCAAATCAAAACAAACTGAATCATGCTACTACCAAAGCTTCATTTGGTTGGATCAGTGATGCTTCTAGTGCTTTCCAGGGTCAAGGTTCTGTCTTTTCCTTATGTTTTATGTTTTTTTTGATAAAAAACGACAGCGTTATGTTTTATTTGATAAAAAACGACACTGTTATGTTTCATTTGATAAAAAACGACGGTGTTACCCCTTACGTTTTATTTGTTGACGTGCAATAAAAAAACAACAGTGTTACACCTTATGTTTTTAATTGTACTATAATTGCGCAGTTAGGTGGAGCTGGGGATCGAACAACCAACCTTTCAGTTAGAAGACTCTACCTCCTGAGTTAAGCCGGCCCATTATTGATAAACTACGACAGTGGTACGACTTATGTTTGTTTTGATGACGGCCGATAAAAAACTACAACGTTAACCCTTATGTTTTATTTGATAAAAAACGACAGTGTTACCCCTTATGTTTTTTTTGATGACGGCCGATAAAAAACGACAGTGTTACCCCTTATGTTTTATTTGATAAAAAACGACAGTGTTCACCCCTTGTGTTTTTTTTGATGACGGCCGATAAAAAACGACAGTGTTACCCCTTATGTTTTATTTGATAAAAAACGACAGTGTTACCCCTTATGTTTTATTTGATAAAAAACGACAGTGTTACCCCTTATGTTTTTTTTGATGACGGCCGATAAAAAACGACAGTGTTACCCCTTATGTTTTATTTGATGACGGCCGATAAAAAACGACAGTGTTACCCCTTATGTTTTTTTTGATGACGGCCGATAAAAAACGACAATGTTACCCCTTATGTTTTATTTGATAAAAAACGACAGTGTTCACCCCTTGTGTTTTTTTTGATGACGGCCGATAAAAAAGGACAGTGTTGCCCCTTATGTTTTATTTGATAAAAAACGACTGTGTTACCCCTTATGTTTTTTTTGATGACGGCCGATAAAAAACGACAGTGTTACCCCTTACGTTTTATTTGATGACTGGGAATAAAAAACGACAGTGTTACCCCTTATGTTTTGTTTGATAAAAAAGGACAGTGTTACCCCCTATGTTTTTTTTGATGCCGGCCGATAAAAAAGGACAGTGTTGCCCCTTATGTTTTATTTGATAAAAAACGACAGTGTTACCCCTTTTGTTTTTTTTGATGACGGCCGATAAAAAAGGACAGTGTTACCCCTTATGTTTTATTTGATAAAAAACGACAGTGTTACCCCTTATGTTTTTTTTGATGACGGCCGATAAAAAACGACAGTGTTACCCCTTATGTTTTATTTGATAAAAAACGACAGTGTTACCCCTTATGTTTTTTTTGATGACGGCCGATAAAAAACGACAGTGTTACCCCTTATGTTTTTTTTGATGACGGCCGATAAAAAACGACAGTGTTACCCCTTATGTTTTATTTGATAAAAAACGACAGTGTTACCCCTTATGTTTTTTTTGATGACGGCCGATAAAAAACGACAGTGTTACCCCTTATGTTTTATTTGATGACGGCCGATAAAAAACGACAGTGTTACCCCTTATGTTTTTTTTGATGACGGCCGATAAAAAACGACAATGTTACCCCTTATGTTTTATTTGATAAAAAACGACAGTGTTCACCCCTTGTGTTTTTTTTGATGACGGCCGATAAAAAAGGACAGTGTTGCCCCTTATGTTTTATTTGATAAAAAACGACTGTGTTACCCCTTATGTTTTTTTTGATGACGGCCGATAAAAAACGACAGTGTTACCCCTTACGTTTTATTTGATGACTGGGAATAAAAAACGACAGTGTTACCCCTTATGTTTTGTTTGATAAAAAAGGACAGTGTTACCCCCTATGTTTTTTTTGATGCCGGCCGATAAAAAAGGACAGTGTTGCCCCTTATGTTTTATTTGATAAAAAACGACAGTGTTACCCCTTATGTTTTTTTTGATGACGGCCGATAAAAAACGACAGTGTTACCCCTTATGTTTTATTTGATAAAAAACGACAGTGTTACCCCTTATGTTTTTTTTGATGACGGCCGATAAAAAACGACAGTGTTACCCCTTATGTTTTTTTTGATGACGGCCGATAAAAAACGACAGTGTTACCCCTTATGTTTTATTTGATAAAAAACGACAGTGTTACCCCTTATGTTTTTTTTGATGACGGCCGATAAAAAACGACAGTGTTACCCCTTATGTTTTTTTTGATGACGGCCGATAAAAAACGACAGTGTTACCCCTTATGTTTTTTTTGATGACGGCCGATAAAATACGACAGTGTTACCCCTTATGTTTTTTTTGATGACGGCCGATAAAAAACAAGTGTTACCCCTTATGTTTTTTTTTGATAAAAAATGACAGCGTTATGTTTTATTTGATAAAAAACGACACTGTTATGTTTCATTTGATAAAAAACGACGGTGTTACCCCTTACGTTTTATTTGTTGACGTGCAATAAAAAAACAACAGTGTTACGCCTTATGTTTTTAATTGTACTATAATCACGCAGTTAGGAGGAGCTGGGGATCGAACAACCAACCTATCAGTTACATGACAACTGCTCTACCTCCTGAGCTAAGCCGGCTCAATTTTGATAAACTACGACAGTGTTACCCCATATGTTTTTTTTGATTCCGGCCGATAAAAAAGGACAGTGTTGCCCCTTATGTTTTATTTGATAAAAAACGACAGTGTTACCCCTTTTGTTTTTTTTGATGACGGCCGATAAAAAAGGACAGTGTTACCCCTTATGTTTTATTTGATAAAAAACGACAGTGTTACCCCTTATGTTTTTTTTGATGACGGCCGATAAAAAACGACAGTGTTACCCCTTATGTTTTATTTGATAAAAAACGACAGTGTTACCCCTTATGTTTTTTTTGATGACGGCCGATAAAAAACGACAGTGTTACCCCTTACGTTTTATTTGATGACTGGGAATAAAAAACGACAGTGTTACCCCTTATGTTTTGTTTGATAAAAAAGGACAGTGTTACCCCCTATGTTTTTTTTGATGCCGGCCGATAAAAAAGGACAGTGTTGCCCCTTATGTTTTATTTGATAAAAAACGACAGTGTTACCCCTTTTGTTTTTTTTGATGACGGCCGATAAAAAAGGACAGTGTTACCCCTTATGTTTTATTTGATAAAAAACGACAGTGTTACCCCTTATGTTTTTTTTGATGACGGCCGATAAAAAACGACAGTGTTACCCCTTATGTTTTATTTGATAAAAAACGACAGTGTTACCCCTTATGTTTTTTTTGATGACGGCCGATAAAAAACGACAGTGTTACCCCTTATGTTTTATTTGATAAAAAACGACAGTGTTACCCCTTATGTTTTTTTTGATGACGGCCGATAAAAAACGACAGTGTTACCCCTTATGTTTTATTTGATAAAAAACGACAGTGTTACCCCTTATGTTTTTTTTGATGACGGCCGATAAAAAACGACAGTGTTACCCCTTATGTTTTTTTTGATGACGGCCGATAAAATACGACAGTGTTACCCCTTATGTTTTTTTTGATGACGGCCGATAAAAAACAAGTGTTACCATTTTTTTGATAAAAAATGACAGCGTTATGTTTTATTTGATAAAAAACGACACTGTTATGTTTCATTTGATAAAAAACGACGGTGTTACCCCTTACGTTTTATTTGTTGACGTGCAATAAAAAAACAACAGTGTTACGCCTTATGTTTTTAATTGTACTATAATCGCGCAGTTAGGAGGAGCTGGGGATCGAACAACCAACCTATCAGTTACATGACAACTGCTCTACCTCCTGAGCTAAGCCGGCTCAATTTTGATAAACTACGACAGTGTTACCCCATATGTTTTTTTTGATGCCGGCCGATAAAAAAGGACAGTGTTGCCCCTTATGTTTTATTTGATAAAAAACGACAGTGTTACCCCTTTTGTTTTTTTTGATGACGGCCGATAAAAAAGGACAGTGTTACCCCTTATGTTTTATTTGATAAAAAACGACAGTGTTACCCCTTATGTTTTTTTTGATGACGGCCGATAAAAAACGACAGTGTTACCCCTTATGTTTTATTTGATAAAAAACGACAGTGTTACCCCTTATGTTTTTTTTGATGACGTCCGATAAAAAACGACAGTGTTACCCCTTATGTTTTTTTTGATGACGGCCGATAAAAAACGACAGTGTTACCCCTTATGTTTTATTTGATAAAAAACGACAGTGTTACCCCTTATGTTTTTTTTGATGACGGCCGATAAAAAACGACAGTGTTACCCCTTATGTTTTATTTGATAAAAAACGACAGTGTTACCCCTTATGTTTTTTTTGATGACGGCCGATAAAAAACAAGTGTTACCCCTTATGTTTTTTTTTGATAAAAAACGACAGCGTTATGTTTTATTTGATAAAAAACGACACTGTTATGTTTCATTTGATAAAAAACGACGGTGTTACCCCTTACGTTTTATTTCTTGACGTGCAATAAAAAAACAACAGTGTTACGCCTTATGTTTTTAATTGTACTATAATCGCGCAGTTAGGAGGAGCTGGGGATCGAACAACCAAGCTATCAGTTACATGACAACTGCTCTACCTCCTGAGCTAAGCCGGCTCAATTTTGATAAACTACGACAGTGGTACGACTTATGTTTGTTTTGATGACGGCCGATAAAAAACGACAATGTTACCCCTTATGTTTTATTTGATAAAAAACGACAGTGTTACCCCTTATGTTTTATTTGATGACGGCCGATAAAAAACACTGCTACCCCTTATGTTTTTTGATGTATAACGACAGTGTTACCCCATACGTTTTATTTGATGATGGCCGATAGAAAACGTATTCCTTGGTGAAAGGTGAAAGTGATTTTGATTATCCTGTGCATCATGTAACAACATGTCAAAGGATCTTGGGGTTAAGTCCTCTGAATGATACTAATAATATTAAATCAACCAAATCCAAGAATTAATCGCATGGATTTTCTCAAGGGCCTCGTGTGTTCAATTTATATATTGAATTCATATACTCTTTAGTTCCTCTAAATGATAAACCACGTGTTTCTTTTGTTTTAAAGAAAAACAAAGTGACCGTATCCTCTCAAAATTTTAATCAAAAGAAAAATGAATCATTAACAAGTTTATAAAACAGTGATCCAGTTACATAAATAAATTGATATTACTGTATCAAACCTTAAAATTCCATTTCATCAGCAAGTTGAAACAGTGGTACAATCTTTTTACGCAATATAATAAATAAAATGATCATAGTTATTTTATAAACAAGGGAGCTAGTAACAGACCTATAGTGAGGACAGGGGAAAGTCACACTGAATCATTTTCACAGAAAAACAAGAAACAAAGAGAAACAAAGGGCTTTTAAAGCACAGAATACAGAATATAAAAAAGAAACTGAAGTAAAAAAATTTTGTTGATTTGTTATTTTTAAATGAACAAGGTTTGGTAGTTACAAATGGTCATTTGGTTATTTTAAAGCAGCCAAACAAATGAAAAATAAAAATAAATCATGGACCATATACAGTAGGCTATAAAAAGCTGAACAGTCAAGACCTAAACAGTTACTTTCTGCCCTGCACAAAGTCTGTATCACTACAGAGGAGGCAAATATACATTTCTTGGGCCTAAACAAGTTTTCCTTTAATGGCCGACAAAGGACAAGAAACCAGTTTTACTGTACCCATGTTATACTGTAGTTTTAAAGGTAAAAATTGTATTTAAAGAGAAATTCCACTGTCAAGCAACATTAGCTCGTTTAACAGAAAAGGCATACATGTTTAAGGTTCCCCTTTTAGTCTGGCAAGCAAATCAACAACAAAACTGGTAGTTGCACTATAAGGGTAAAAAAAAAGTAAAGAGTAGAGTTGTAAATCGCTGTTGATTCAGGAAGAGCTTGGAAAAAACGACAACAGACACATTAGCCACCTTGCTAGCTAGCATAGCAGACACTGAAGTAGTAATAGTGGACTTGTTGTAGTCCAGGGTGAAGCAGAAAGCAGTAGCTGTGCCATTCCAAGTTATTACGGGTAGACTGGTGGACATATTACATCTACGAATAGAGGATGGCCCACCAGTGGAATTTTCCTTTAAAAACAGAGCGCTATGGGCCTTATTCACATAGTGGCCATCTTTGGTCCTCCTTAGAACCAAGATGGCCGCCTGGGGAATGCTGTCGGCTGTAAGTCTCTGATCCAGGGCTTGTTGCTCAGAAGACTCTTTAAACCATGGTTTATGGTCCCCACCTGCGCTCCACTATGTGAACGCATGCTTTCTGTGTATTAATACAAAACAAAATAAGACGACTTATCGTCTCGCAATTAGCCCGTTTTTCTGTTCACCGTAAGAGTCGTCACAGTGCATCAGTACAACGACTCAAAACATTGTTCAGGTCGTCCACCTTTGGATGCTTCACAGCTTGTCAATAAAAGGTGTCAATAACCTCCGTTGCCTTCGGTGACAATCAACTGACACACGCTGTTGCTAGGTTACTGACGGTCAACGGATCCGATGCAAATGCCATTGGACAGTCACCTGGCCTCAGAATACACCACCCGGCGCACAGTTCAAGTCTTTCTGATATGTTTTTGTAAAAAAGAAAAAACAAATACCAAAACTTCAAGTATTTGCATTACATATAATATTTTGTCATAAATTAGTAAATGTATACATTTTTTACATCTTCAGACGCAATAATCTGTGTGTTCTGTACAATAAAATGCTTCTTACCTTTTTTTTTTTGATTTTCCAAAGTAGTCCCTGAGAATGTATTTTGACATTTTTCACAAACAAGTAACTCGACGACAGTATCTTTGTGTTTTTCTGTACTTTGTTAAATGTGAGCAGTATGAATGGCAACACTGAAAAAACTAAAACAAGTATTTGAGTATTACAAAAACCTAAGAATATTGATTCAAAGGAACGATGATTTCTGTGGATCTTCTTCTACAAACTTCTTTATGTGCCAGAAGGTGGACTAAAGCTTACACACAATCCTTACGAGAGGTAATTGTTGCTTAAGATAGGGAGTCCTCTTGGTTTAAAGCCATTTCTGTTTAGTTTGAGGCTCTAGGTAATCCACGAGGAAATGGAAGTGCAAGTTGGAAATTCACTTGGTGTTACGCAAAAGAGTTTGTATTTATCTTCAATGCTATGACAATTCTGTTTGTAAACTGACCATGAACATAAATACCAAGTGTGGCTTATAGTTTGTTTGTTGCCACTGTAGTTATTAAATGCAATTTCGTCTTTACTTCTGTTTTGAATTGTATCAAGTCTTTCGTTTGTGCTTTAAATCTACCCCTTCGAGACATCACTAAGTGGGAGTGTCGGCTCATATGCACGACGGACAGCTCTCCCAACTACCATACTGTCTAATTAACTCCTTCCAGCTGATAGGACAATCCCACATTTGTGACGCCTCAAAGGAAAAGATTTGAGATAGATAAAAATGGCTCATAATGGCTCCACAACATGACACCTGGTGGTATAACAGGGGCCCTTTTTAAGATGGACTGAAAGTACGCAAAATACTGGTATTTCTAAAGCCTCCGGAAAACCTGATTTAATACCATGATTTAGACTGCGACGGTCTAAGCTCATCTGTGGAGCAAGCATCACAAGCTCCTTCTCCACCGCGGTGGAAACCCGGTTCTGGCTGTCTGAACGGCAGATCTCTACGGCAGGAATCCCCATCTACTTCTGAAACAAGTGGGGAAGGAGATGGGGAGGGGGGGGACGAGGGGATTCAAGTGAAGACGTACACCAGCCCCGTCGGCCCGTCACCCAAACCGCTCCCTCACCAGATTCATGAGCTTCTTCTTGCCCTTGTAGATCTGCTTGAGGTTGTCTATGAACTGGGCGAACTGGACGTGGCCGTCCTGCGCCATCAGGAACGTCTCGCGCGCCTTGCTCAGGAACTCGATGAACTCGCCGTAGTGCCGCGGGCTGATGTGCGTGAGCCGCGAGTGCGTGGTGTTGATGTAGGCGCCGATGGTGGCGTCCAGCAGCTTGCGCAGCGGCGCCTTGTCCAGGGACATCAGCTTGCCCGAGTTGCGGCGGCTGTGCAGCGCCGACACCACCATGCCCGGCGTGGTCATGGTGCACCGCCGCAGGATGTCCGACAGCACCGTGGCGCACTTCACGCTCTTCACCACCAGGGGGATGACGGCCGCCAGCTCGTTCTTGCCCAGCGAGTGGCTGAGCGCGCACGCCCACAGCACGTCGTTGATGGCCGGGTGCGTGTCCTGGTTGTAGCTGAGGTTGAGGTGCGTCATGGCCAGCGTGGCGAGCTTGTAGGCGCGCATGGGGTAGCCGCGGTGCTCCATGTAGCGGGCGATGGTGAACAGCTGCGTGTAGCTCATGCCCGTGGCCGCCGTGGCCGCCGCCGCGTCCAGCACGATCTGGTACGCCGTCTCGAAGGCGATGTGCTCCTTCTCGCAGAGGGTGAGGGCGGCGAGCGCGCAGTTCTGGGGGTCCTTCATGGCGCACTGCAGGGCCAGGGTGCGGGCCGAGGTGGCCAGGTGGTCCTGCTGATGGCAGTCCAGGTGGAGCCGCAGCACGGTGCTGTTGGACACGACGGTGGTGGCCACGATGCTGGTGGCCTCCGTGGGGGTGAAGAGGGTGTACCAGTTCTGCATGATGCTGTCCAGTGCGTAGACCCCTGGTGGACAGAGAGGGGGATGACATCAGGGTTGAGCGGTACAGTGGCGTTTGACGGTGTTGGTTTGTGAGAATTTGGTTGTGTTTATTAAACATAGGTTTTGGGAGATACCGCCCGTGTTATCTCTTTATTAAAATCAAATTAAATGACATTATTAGAAATGTGTCGTTTTAACCGGAATAATTGAATGATTGATGAATTAAAAACTACACTTGGTTGTCTTTGATACTAAATAACCTATACATTCGCACTGTACTTAAAAATACACTATGATCGACATTTAATAGTGTAATTCAAATGTATTGTTGGGATATCTTTTTGTGCCCTACTGTGATCTCATTTCTATTTTAAGATTGATCTTTTTAGTTTTGTCGTGTGCTGCCTTTGCAACCGAGACCCCGCCAGAGACGGATAGAGTACCCATCTAATCTAATCTAATGCTAATCTAATCTAATCCATTTGCCCAAAGGGGTCTTCACTGAGGTCTGGACTCACCGACTTCCGTGGCACAGGTGACCAGCCAGCGCACCATCTCCCGCCTCCGCCAGTTCAGGGTGGACAGGGTCATCCTCATCACCTACGCAGGGAGGGGGACACAGGGTCAGCAAGGGGGCTGTGGGGGCTGGAGGGATCCCCCCCCCCAGCCTTATGGTCTTCAAAGTGTGTGTGTGTGTGTGTGTGTGTGTGTGTGTGTGTGTGTGTGTGTGTGTGTGTGTGTGTGTGTGTGTGTGTGTGTGTGTGTGTGTGTGTGTGTGTGTGTGTGTGTTAATGCATTAATGATGCATTAATGATAATAGGCTGCACTCATGTGCACGCTCAAAAAGGTTGGCAAGAAGTTTGTAATATTCCACGATTAAATGACAGTTTGAAGTGATGGTTGTGCTCATCTCCTTCATATTAAACTAAATTATTAACCACAAAGCAATTATAGTTTCACACACACACACACACACACACACACACACACACACACACACACACACACACACACACACACACACACACACACACACACACACACACACACACACACACACACACACACACACACACACACACACACACACAAAAAGCTACGGCCTAAACTTGCTCTACCATCTCAACTAAGAACATACCGGTAATAGACTAATATAACCCTAACCCTAATAATAGCCTAACAGGCATAGATTTGACAAATGGCATGACTTTCGTTCAATCTTTTAAAGACAAGCTTAATTTATACTACCTTGAATAACTCCATTAGTTTAATCCTTAAAAAATCTTTAATGGCCAGCAGGGGGCGGACACCATTTTACAATACCGTGTGTGCGCGTGTGTGTGCGTGTGCGTGTGCGTACCTGCAGCCCCAGCTCCAGGGACACCTTGAGCAGGGTGATGTCGGGCAGGCTGTCCATGAGCGTGGCGATCTTGAAGGCGTCCTGGGCCAGCTTGAAGATGTGCGACGAGGAGTGGATGTTCTTCTGGATGGACTCCAGCACCGTCTGCAGTTTGCACGCGTCCCCTGATGGGCCGACAGCAGCATGTTGGTACAGCGGAGTCATGGAGCGTTACATATTCTAAACTCTAAATAAGAATATGTCAACAGTTTGAGGTTTGATGCCATCGGGCTAAACCGAAGCATAATGATGTATTTGTCATTCAGTCTCTGCGCGTGTGTGTGCGTGTGTCAAACGGGTTTGTGCACGTGTGTGTATAAGTGACTCTGTGTTATCCAGTGTGTGAGCATGCGAGTGGTAATGTGTTTGCGTGCGTGCCCTTGCGTCAAACGCGTTTGTGCATGCATGTGTGTATGGGTGACTGGGTATTATGTGTGCTTGCCCCGGCGTGTGCGTGCGTGTTACCTTTAGCAGCCGTGAGCATTGTGGAGGCCAGTTCACATTGCTGGGACTCGACGTGGCTGAGAGTGAACCAGCGCGGGTATCGGTTGGTTACCACGGATACGATGTGGTGCGAGCGAGACAGGTCACTAGAGGGCTCCAGGACCGGCAGCCTGAACACACACAAACAAAAGAGGAACAGGACGCTCTTATATGGTCATAAAAGAGATTACGTGTGTGTGTGTGTGTGTGTGTGTGTGTGTGTGTGTGTGTGTGTGTGTGTGTGTGTGTGTGTGTGTGTGTGTGTGTGTGTGTGTGTGTGTGTGTGTGTGTGTGTGTGTGTGTGTGTGTGTGTGTGTGTCTGGTTGAGGCAGTCACCCCTGGCCCGAGGCAGACGGATGAGGCTCTGGGGCTGGGTAAGGCTGCACACCTGTGCATTGAGCCAGCAATAAATACAGGTAAAACCAAGCCATCTCTACACACACACACTAAAGGACGTCTCATAGATGACAGCTGGGATCGGTTATGGAGGAGGCCCGTCAAAGGTGGCGTGTGCCACTGACAGTTCAGAGACCAATGCATGCAAGCAGTGGTGGAAACATAAAGCTACACATGTTGGGATCTAACAAGGTTAAATGGAATTCACTGTAAGTGACTTTGGTAAAATGTATTTTAAATTATATAATAATAAAAATATGAAGGAAAATATTTGAATGACAATGATAATTTATACTTAAATAATAGGATTACGTAAGCATAAATCATTTTATTACTCCTCAGCCATGGTTTCATAAGCTTCCAGAGGGTTTTGGTTTGGATGTCTGAGTCCATTTATTTCATTTATTACTCTAACCTAAAAAAATGTCTGATTCCTCCTATAAAAAATGGCTGTGAATCAAATCATAGTGATGGAAGTCAGGGAATTTGGATGATATGAATCTCATGTATAAAGAGTGATATCATCCATCATCCCGGCAGGAAGAAAACCAAAACCACATGACCCCATATCAAATTATATTCACACATGTATTAACGGCGCCTTCCAGCACTGATCAATTATGTAATAAGAATTCCAAAATGTCAAAGGAATCTGATGGCCTCCAACACCCAACCCCCACAGTCCGGAACCTCCTATAAAAAGCAATAAATAGGGCTAGTACATCAGAATGCATCATGGGTATTTTTATTAGCTATACTCCCCCATATGTAGAGGACTCGAAAGAGTTTAAGTACATGCTAAATCAACGTTAATGAGCCACAACCTAGGCTAACAAAGAATTTGTTTTGCCACGTCTCTCATAAGAAAAGCTGTTTCAAACAACAATGTCAAAATCCTTTCATGATTCATAACTGAACCTGACCCAAAGAAGCATCACCACCACCACAATAACTTAAATCAAATAAAACAGAGGCGATTATTGTGATGCGACGTCGCTACAAGCCCTACGCCTGGGGTATTGACCAGCATTATTTTGCGGTTCTTATTCCCAGCCGTGATCGACTCACCTCATGGCTCTAAGTGCAATCTTGTATGCCAGTTCAGCATCGTGAGGTAGCAGAGTGGTGAACAGGTACTTGGCGAAGGTGTGCATGGGGACACTTTCTCTGTGGAGCATCTCCCCTAGGCCACTGTGGGGACCGGCTGGAACACACAAACACACACACACACACACTTAGAACACAATCAAGCCTATACGTTCATAAATATGTGGAACACAATGTCGGGTAAAAGGGTCTGCTAAATTATAAGATAAGACACACACACACACACACACACACACACACACACACACACACACACACACACACACACACACACACACACACACACACACACACACACACACACACACACACACACACACACACACACACACACACTTAACGCGTGTGTGTGTGTTAACGCGTGTGTGTGTGTTAACGCGCGCGTGTGTGTGTGTCTCTTTGCGTTAGCGCGTGTGTAGATCTGTGTGTGGCTGTGCGTTCGTCCGCGCTGAAACCGCCTGTGTGTGCGTGCGTGCGTGCGTGCGTGCGTGCGTGTACAGGCCCTCCGTCTCCCCGTCCCCCGCTCACCCTCCAGCAGCAGCGCGGCCTGCCGGCGGAACACCGTCACCAGCCGGTCGTCCAGCTCCACCTCCTGCAGGCGACCCAGCAGCTGCTCCTCGTGGCGGCCCACCTTCTCCTGGGCGTACAGGCCGTCGGGCATGGCCCGCTGCTGCCCCAGGCCCAGCAGCGCCGCCTCCACCGCCAGGCACACCAGCGACTCGCCGTCGTCAAGGTAACGGTGCGTGGGGAACGTGGGGTGCTTCACTCTCTTGGCTGTGGAGGGGGGGGGGGGGGGGGGGGGGGAAATGGTACGGGAGGGAGGGGGAGGGGGGCGGGGGATTGATTGATTAGAAATAAGTCAGCACATTGGCACGTATTGATTTGATATTAGGAGCGGTTTCTCTGTGTGTGTCTGTATGTGTATGTGTGTGTGTGTGTGTCAATACATGTAAACACAGGTGTGTCCGTGCATGAGTCTTTCAGCGTGTATACACGTGTTTCAGTGTGTGCGCGTGTGTGAGTGTGAGAGTGTGTGTGTGTGTGTGTGCGCGCTTGAATTTTTCAGTGTGTCAGTCTGCGTGTCCGTGGCGTGTGCGTGCTTGTGCCTACGTGCTCATCCTTAGCAGTGGGAGGGTGTGTGAACCCCATGTACCTGAGAAGTCCAGCCGTCCCCCCGCTGAGTCCTCGCTGCCCCCTTGACTCGTGCCCATCAGAGTGCTGAACAGGGTGCCGATGGGGTCCAGGGGGTGGCCCACCCAGCCCTCGGGGTTGGTGGTGGAGGTCACGCCCTTATGCAGCAGGTCTGTGAGTGGAAACGCACACAGCTTAACATGAGGAGTCGGGTCCTACCGCCTCACACACAGAAGACATGAGGTCGGAAGGAGCCAAGAGAATCGTGATCGATCTGCTAGACAACAAAGAGGAGGTGCCCCTCGTCTTATTTATATACATGGCTCGGCTTCATAAACATGCTCAGTATGGCACCTCCCTGAAACACCTTTATGGATAATAATCAGGCCACAAGTATACCGTGTCGTATAGCTCTAAATACACCACTTGTAAAAATGGAGAAAGATTTGTTGCATTCTGATCCACAGGTTCTAATGATCTATCTTTTTTCAAAAGTCAAAATCAGTCAAAATTAGTAGTATGGAAAATATGCTGTATATATATTTTTAAAACTATTGAATATCAATGTAAACGAAAGTATACAAACAATCTCAGGAAAATATTGAATTTTTTCAGGGGTAACATTGAAAGTTTCATATAGATATACTAGAATAAAGGGAAAGTAAACAAACAAAGCAACAAACCTTTCTTGTGATTCCGGAATAACTCCAGCTGCTTCTGTTGTTGCCTCTGCAGGGTGTTGACGATAGCGATGGCCAATCGCAGCGCTTCCTTGGGGTAACCATGTGACCTCAGAGCATCCACTCGGGCGCAGGCAGTGGGAACATGCTCTGTGGGGACCACGATGAAACATTTATCTTACACACCGTAATCCACATATCAATATATAAATCACTTGATCTCAGCCAGATGTTTGCATATTAGGATCCGGAACTATAATGTGGGTGGGGTATTTGACCGCCTGTCAAAAAGGTCTGAGGTTCTTTACCCTGTCGGCACAGCCCATCATGTGTGGCCTCGACATGCCCTAACCCCCTTCATGCTCCTCCATGCCATGAATCGGAATAAACTGCAAATCGCTTTGGATTAAAAAAATAAATAACCAGATCCAAGTAAAATGAGAGGAGTCTCTGTATGTCCGTGCTATGATTCCACTTCGCGATGTATTGCTGAGGACCCAAGGAAGTGCCGCTTCATAGTGAGATCTTCACATCTATGGGAGACATTTATCCGTAGTGTGTTGCTACTTCAGAAGTAAACACTGTAGTGCATTGAGAGCAGACTCCTAAAACCTTTTCACCGCCGAACTGCATGCTGGGTACGGCTTGCTCTACGTTGTTTGCAACAGTACATGCAACTACAGAGGACGGAAGAGAACGGAGATGTTACATTGCTGGCTAATTGGTTTCAATAAGCTAAAAAAAAAAATCAAGAAACAGCGTGGTTACTTTAGCAAACACTGCTTTTGCTCCCAGGAAATAGCCCGTTTCAAAATAGCTAACTAGCCCAGGCTAGTTAGGTCCGTTGTCGCTAACTAGCCTGGTTCCAATTTTAGCTAGCCTGTAAGTAATGACAGCAGTCAGTTCCTCACGTCTGCTACTAAGGCTGAGCGCTATCCAACTAAAATGTAAGAAGTATCTGTATGTATGTTTATCTGTGTCTGCTTAGATTTTCTCAACAACTGTTCATCCGGACAGTGTGAGTCGTTTGGATGAGGCAGCATTATTGCAAGCAGCAATAGTGGAGGCCCAACAATCGCCCGTTTCCAAATACGCACGTTATGAAAGAGCACTTTACTAGTGGTACTTAACAGGAGTCTTAGGGATGTTCCGGCCGTGAGCCCGATACATTATTACTTATTAAATACATTGTTTGTTACATTATATTTATGCATGTGTCACGTATTGATACCGCATAAATCATTATTTGAATGTGTAGAATAACATTAATGGTTATTCATTTAATGTATTCAATAGAATTGTATATAAACATGATTATCTATAAACATAGTTATTATACATTCAATTATTTACAATATGTAATATTGTAATATTACATATTGTAATATAACCCTGTGGAATATGTGCATATATATCAGAGTAACACTAATTAGCGTATTTTTTTACCGTGCCACAGGGGCCGGCCGCGGGGGTCGAACAGGGCGCTGTGGCGGTTGTCGTGGTAACAGCAGGTGGTGACGGGGTCCTGGGCGATGATGTGCTGCAGGTGGGGGTCCTGCCAGTGGAGATCACAGGCCTCGATGGCCCGTGTGAACACCGTCCGGTGGGGCCGCGCCAGGGCGTCTGACAGGGGGGCAGGAGCGCACGTTACACAGCCGTGCGCGCGAGAGAGAGAGAGAGAGAGAGAGAGAGAGAGAGAGAGAGAGAGAGAGAGAGAGAGAGAGAGAGAGAGAGAGAGAGAGAGAGAGAGAGAGAGAGAGAGAGAGAGAGAGAGAGAGAGAGAGAGAGAGAGAGAGAGAGAGAGAGAGAGAGAGAGAGAGAGAGAGAGAGAGAGAGAGAGAGAGAGAGAGAGAGAGAGAGAGAGAGAGAGAGTCAAAGCCTTTTTGTCTATCAAATGCGCGGAATAACCCAAGTCGATCCTGGCCAAATCAATGATTGAGAAAAAAGCAACTAAATACTTATATTCAAATCAAAAAAAAAAGAATAAGACAGGAAAAATATAAAATGAATTAACAAACATACCCACATTGTGCGTGTGCACGCATGAGTGTATGTGTGCCTGTGTGTGTGTGTGTACTACAGGTATGTGTTTGCACTCAACATTATCAGTATTAGCCCGAAAAAGGTGCATGAGAAGAGCTAAGACAATAATAAACTACCATGGAGCCGAGAGAGGCCTGGGTGAGGGATTACACCAGGGAGCTGTGACATCACAGTGGAGAGGCTGGATCTCAGGGCGGGGGAGAGAGAGGGGGTGCTACTTGAAGGTCACACCGGCTACGAGTGGGAACGGGAGTCCTAGGAGTCTCATGATAAGAGACAGTGGGGGGGGGGGGGGGGGGGGGGGGGTCCTTCTTTCCGATTGGCCGGGACATCTCACCTGGGTGGCCGTGCGGGCCTTGAGGTCGTGCGTTGGTCAGGTGGGTCAGCTCGCTGCCATGGTTACCGTCCTCCAAGGGACAGGCGTCCACGCTGTTCCAGCGGCGCAGCTGCTGCAGCCAGGAGCCCTTCTGCTCCCGCTTGCAGTGGGGGTTCAGCACGATGCACATCCACAGCGCGCCTGGGGGGACGCACACACGCGCTTACTTACATTGCAAACCTTTATATACACTTGTAGGGCATCGTTGAGGTTTCCCTCATTTAGGACGACGAGCTGGACGAGTGTGTGTCCGTGTCTACACACGGACACACACACACACACACATCTACACAGGCGCACACGTACTAGCACACACACACACACACACATTAGTTAACTGTAGTACAAAATACATTGTTTTGTCGTGTTGACAGTTAAGACCGCACGTTTTTAGACAGGAGACGTAGAGTACTGTACGCACTGTGCGCTTTTCAAATACCGAATGTTAAAATGGCAGATGTTTACGTGCACCCTCCCATTGCAGGATACACAGTGCTGAGCTAAGCCCATTGTAGCATAACGGTGCTAAACTAAGCTGAGCCCATGGGGGTTAATTTGGGTTGGAGTCGCCTGTTCCTGTTTCTCCGGCAACACTTGCTCTCTGTTGACAACTAACGGCCCGTGTTGACACGCTGTCACTCAACCGGAACGCCATTTCTACGTCACTGACAGCTCGTGATAATCTAGGTACCCGAACGAAGCTCCTAACATTTGCGTAATGATGTTGACGTTTGGTGCCAGACAGTAAAGCTGATGGTATGGTTACTGGGAAAAACAGCTCCACTCATGGGAGAGAGAGTGGCCTTTAGTGTGAAGGTGCTTAAGTGTTCAAGTGAGAACTAAACTCAACACATATCAAAGAAACACACAACTCACAGGAAAAGAAGATACCCTTGAAAGCTCTTTAGAACGGATCCTTTATCTGTCCTAGTTTCTAGAAAACACATGCTGGAGCTCGAGCCCATCGCCATGGCTACTGTTCCCATCCTTAGGCTGTCCTTTATTTAATTCTGAAGTCCCTATAGGGTGAATGTCTGTTGACCTGGCTGTGATGGACCAGAGCTCCATTATGTTATTATGAAAATCTTGATCCTGCTGTGTGACATCCTGGATATCATTTTGCATGAATGAGGTCAAACATAAACCTGCTGTACCTGTCCACTCAGAAGAGCTGCTTGGTTAAGTGTTGGCGTGGCTTTGGATCTTTAGGACACGTGAGGCGCACACGCCTGTTATTGTTACACAAATGTGCACCAAGATGTGTTGGTATTAAGGGTGTATTGCAGAAGCACACACACACACACACACACACACACACACACACACACACACACACACACACACACACACACACACACACACACACACACACACACACACACACACACACACACACACACACACACACACACTTTGTGCCGCATCTCTGTATGTAAGCCAGCAAGTAAAGCGGTTGTTTTGAATTTGATATAGTTCAAACCCATGTATCAGTGTACGTTTAACGTAGTCCCCCGCCATGCATATGTGTGTATTGTCCCTAATGTATCGGCGTACATTTAACCTAACCTAACCTTCATGCCATTCATTGTATGTATTATACCTCTTTCGCCCCATGCATTTGTATACTTCACATAGCTTATCCTGTGTATTCACCATCTATTTGTATATATGACCTACTTCACCCTAAGTATTTGTATATTTTACATAGTTCACCTCATGTATGTGTCGCCAAGTCACGCCATGTTATGGTATGTTTTACAGAGTACCTCCTGTGCATTAACCTAGTTCAGCCCATGTTATGGTATGTTCTACATCTACAGAGTACATCCTATGTTTTAACCTAGTTCAGCCCATGTTATGGTATGTTCTACAGAGTACATCATATGTTTTAACCTAGTTCTGCCCATATTCTGGTATGTTCTACAGCGTTCCTCATGTGCATTAACCTAGTTTGCCCCGTGTTATAGTCTGTTTTACTTAGCAACCCCCGTGTAATAACCTAGTTCAGCCCATGTTATGGTATGTTTTTACAGCATTGCTCCTGTGTGTTTACCTAGTTCGTCCCAGAGCTGCCTGTATTTGTCCGTCATGGTGGTCCCCTGCTGTTTCCATAGCGCCAGCCGTGGGTCGCCCAGGAACTGACCGGTGATCAGAGTCAACATCCGCGCTCCGTTGGAGTCCCTCATCTTCAGCATCTCCCTCACCTGGGGCATAGGTACAGGGGCACAGGTAAAGACACAGCTATGTTGAAGACACAGGGACATTAACAAGAAACAGGTACGCTTATGAGCTACGTTACCACGATATGATAACTGACGTACAGATGTAATAGTGAATTTTGATACGGCTGTGGGTGTATGACATTTGTGTGAATGGAGGAATATTGAATGAATGGTTGCATGGACAAATGTATGAGTGAATGGATGACTGTGCAGTTGAACGAGTAATTCTGAGGCAATAATTGTCAAAGCATTCCCATGGCTACAGTGATCAGTATGGTTATTTCATACCTCTCCTGCATACTGTTAGCATCGGCTACAGGACGGTGTGGCTGCTGTGTGACCGGGCCAGGCTACCAGCATGTCTGGAGAATGCTTACCTTGCTGAAGAGCAGGTTGAGCTGCTTCCCAGAGCCGTGGTACCCTCCCTGGGACAGGAAGAGCTTCACCTGCTCCTGGACCTGCTCCTCGTCCAGGTGCCAGCAGTTCTCATCGTCCACACTGGCCCCTGCTGTGGGGTCCGGGGCTCCTACACACACACACACACACACACACACACACACACACACACACACACACACACACACACAGTGAGCCACCATGCTAATATCTTTGGGCTGGGTGACATTGTGCCTTATGATCGTCTTCGGTATATGCATTCCAATAGAAATTACACTCCCATGTCTCTTGTACACACACGCTCACCCCGTCTGGATGGGGGACTGCAGGAATAAAAAGGGATTCTGCCCCACCTTTAACTCTAACTCCAGGTATCTGTCAAGCACGACCGCAAGCACATGCATTCTGCATTCCGCCACAAGCCACTCATTTGTCACTTTAAAACACCGGCACAATGGCAGGGGGGAATGTGCAATCATGCAAATGCAGCCACAGTCGTTAATTGATGACTAGACGCATGTTGGAACTAGAAGGCAATCCCGTAGAGAGCAGGTTGTGTCACTCAAACCTGTCCGGAAGCCACACGTCACCACGACTAGAAAGAATAAACACGCAACGCACCTCAAAAGACAGGGAAATCCGAATCTAAATAAATCACGTGGCCCCACCCTGCTTTCCTGACTCATCGACACACACGCACGTTTCGCTCTGCTGAGATTTTGGGCAGGTCACAAATTCTCGGCGGCCCAATGCTTGCACAATCACATGTCGTGAAACATCTAAACAAGCACAATCACATCTTTTACATCGCCATCCCAGGCCCTCCTTTAAAGCCCCCCCCCCCCCCCCCCCCCCACCAGCTGCTCCTAGTCCCCCCCACCCACTTCATTCTTGTCCCCGTACAGGGACCACAACGGAAATAAGCCTTCGGTTTTTATTTATCTAACTATTTATGCATTTCAATGTATGACCTTGAGTGCTGTTATTATACATCAAAAACGTCAAATAATAAAATCATTCATTCACTCACCGTGCACCTGGTTGATCTCCGAGTCCAGCGACAGGATCTCGTCGGCCAGCTTCTGGGCGGTGGGCAGCACCTCGGTGTGGTGCACCGTGATCAGGTACTGCACGAACTTCTGCAGCTGGTCCCGGTTCATCTGGAACAGGGTCTCCGAGATGGGCAGCCGCAGCTTCACCTGCTCGGGCTTGCGCACGCGGTACAGCGCCAGCGCCACCACGTGGGCGCAGTAGAAGATGTCCTTGTTGCCGCACGTGCACGTCACCGCCGTGATCTTGCAGCGGTCGAAGCTCACGCTCACGCCGCAGGGCTGCGGGGGCTCCGCCACTGCCGTCGTCCCCGTCGCCGGGGCCGCCGCCGGGTCGGACGCCGATGCAGGGGCGGCGGGCTCTCGCACCGTCCCGCTGAGATGGAAGCCTGGGGGGTGGGGGGGGGGGAGAGAGGAGGGGTGTCAGACAGGCTCTATAGTGGTCAGATATACTGGGCTACTGTGATCATATGTGTGTCAAACATACTGTACGGTACTACTGCGAAACATACTCTACTGACAAACATACGGTACTACTGCGAAACATACTCTACTGACAAACATACGGTACTACTGCGAAACATACTCTACTGACAAATATACGGTACTACTGCGAAACATACTCTACTGACAAACATACGGTACTACTGCGAAACATACTCTACTGACAAATATACGGTACTACTGCGAAACATACTCTACTGACAAATATACGGTACCACTGTGAAACATACTCTACTGCGTTATATGCTCTCCTACTTTGTAAGATATTCTGCAATACTGCTAAATATACTCTACTGTCAAATATCCTCCTCTACTGTTAACATTCTGTTTTACTATCAAACAACCACACAACTGTATTACTACCAATTACTAACACCACTGTCAAACAGTCTCTGTGACTTTCAAAGAGGTGGGGTTTCATTTTTTAAATGTGTATAATATATAGCCCTCCTATTTTCCTGTTCAGCAGAGTGATGAAACAGTATACATAGTATGCATTAGATTACCCTAGCCCGCTAGCTTCCGGTCGCTGTTCCACAAACAGCATCAGCGTATTACTCCCTCACAGAGTCCCTCCCCACACACACGCCTGAACCACAGCTGACCCGATGACGAGACACAGAGGGCGCAGAGAGAGGCGGAGCGAGGGTGGGCGAGAGAGCAAGAGAGCGGGACGGATAGAAAGAAAGACAGAAAGAAAGAAAGACAGAAAGACAGAAAGACAGAAAGAAAGAGGCATGGACATGGAGTGACAAAGAAACCAGAAACTGAGAAAAAAAGGAGACAGAAAATAGTGCAAATGTGAGACAGAGGCAGAGAAAGAGACAGAGAAAATCAGAACGAGAGTGGGGAATAGAGACCCCTGATGGAGAGAATAGGGAGGAGAATAGGCCGGGTCTTCCAAAACAAAGGAGGGGCGTGTTGGGAGAAGCAGGCTTGGAATGCCCTCAGCTGAGCGCCGTGTGTGAGTGTGAGTGTGAGTGTGAGTGTGTGTGTGTGTGTGTGTGTCTCTATGCTTGGCAGCGAGCCAAACCCCTGAGCTCAGCATTCTGTAACGCACTTCCTCGTCTCGCTCTCTCCATCTCACAGCTTGCATAATACTGAGTGTCACCCACGGCAACGAAAGTTAACTCCTTCGACGACTCAACCGCAGCGCATCTAGCCTTACTGTGAACTTATTAGCCATAACCAGCCATAATCACTATAACCCATTCGCCATAATGCAAGAACTTATTAGCCATAACCAAAAGACAGTTATACAGCCACAATATTAGCCACAATGCTATAACGAATAAGCCTTGGGGTCATACACTATAATGCAATAAACAATTAGCCTGAGGATGATTAAGGATATAAACGTATTAGCCTTAATGCTGTATCAAACAGACAATTATAAACTATAATAAGCCTTATGGGTCATAAACTATTTTTGATAATGCTATAAATAATTTGCCTTAAGTTGATGATGGCTATACAATTATTACCCTTAATGCTGTAACTAACAGACAACTATAAACTATAATAATCCTTAGGGGATATAAACCATAAGCCTTCATTCTAAAATCAATTGTTTTAAGAATATTTTAATATTTTAATATTATAAGAATTTACCTTACCCTAACCTGATTCTATGACACATAACTCTAAAGCCCGCTCTATAACTCTATAACCATCCAACCACCTAGAATCCATCTCAGACCCACACTGTGGGCCCGCTGTGCCCATGTACTCAGATTCATAGCCCTGTTGGATAGCCCTTCAAAGACCTGACAGCTCATGCCAACAAGCGTTCTTGTCCCAGTTTGTACATTGCATAATCACAGCCTTTTATCAAACGCTTTTATCCATTTTCTTGACTGATCATATTTGAGCTACGTTTTCTGGCCTTTGTTTTGTCAAAAAAACAAACATTGTATGAGAACATAACAGGGTGCAATGTGTTCTGTGGTTTGGTGTGTATTTGTGCATTTGTACAAATACACACTTAACCCACACAACGCCTACACAAACACCTGTTGTGCAGAGTTAACGGGCGAATGGGGCAAGTTTCTGCTGGTCTGGAAACACCTCTGACCCATGGCCTCTGAACTACTAACAGGTGTTCACCAGACTACACAAACAGCCTGGAAACGACATGGAAATGTGTGTGTGTGTGTGTGCGCAACTTTCCCATGTGGTACCACTGAAATACACAGTACACAGTCTACTTCTGCTATGTTGTAACAGCAGGGGTATTCCTTGAATTTATGGCAAAATAAATTAAATTGAACATTTGTGAATAAACAACGCAATAAAAAGAACAACGTGTTCCACAGCACATGTCACCGCTGACTAACAAAACATGTCGTTTGCTTTCTATTGATAATACCAAAGGTATGATCCGGGTAAAGCCATGACTAGACAGACAGGTTCCTTTATTATGCTTTAAAACAAACACGTGTGCGTACGGAAGTACCATACTCATTGCCGTCGTATCGCTCTTTTCAAGGATAAGTCACAAACGGATTGCCGTTGAACAAAGAACAACCTCTATCCTGTGTGCGTGCGTGTGCGAGCGAACTGAACGTGTTCAACTCGTCCGCGGTACCGGGCCTACATTTCAGAACAAGATTGGACATGATGGAGGATAAACTGGCTGTTCCGGACCCAGTATCTGTCTGTCCGGTGGAGCAGAACATGACACATGAACCGGGTTAAAGCTCGATGTCGACAGGGAGAGAGCGAGAGCATCTTAAAAATGTCCACCACACGTGGGAGTGGTGACTCAAAACACCCGGTGGTGAACACGTTTGTGTGTACTTGAGTGCGAGTGTGGGTTCGTCTCTTCGCGCGTGCTCTCGCTGATTAGTCAAGAAATCCCAGTCGTCTGAGTAATACCAACCGTCTGTCGTGATGTCACAACGGCACCCCCCGCTATAAAAAAACAAAAGAGAAGCAAGGGGAGGGGCCACAGGATGTAGGTCACGCCGTATCGTGGCTCCACATCCAACCAGAACAACATAACCTCTTTATCTCCACTCTATCTGGGTGAACCAGAGAGCGTTGGCTTGCTCAACAAAACTACTGAGGAACCGGTCCCCGTGTTTAGCAATTGGCCCGGCAGGAACGGCCGTGGAAAAGGGCTGTGTTGCTAGGTTTCACATCCCTTCTCTCTATCGCTCTCTTCCACCTCTCTCTACCCCTCCTCCGTCCTGTCTCTCTCCCATCTTCTGAACCGTTTCCTGCAATGCTAATCTTTCTCACCTCCTTTTTTCTTTCAACAAACCACTCTTTGTTGCGATGGGGAAGGGATTGTCATCATGTTCGCCATCTTGCTTATCAAATCTGAAGCATCATTAGATGTCCAATGACAAAGCGATAATAAATTGAAGACTCTCACACACACACACACTTTATAAGAATGGAATGTTCAATGAGGGAGGTCATGAACACGTTCATATTCCGTCTCAAACATAGTACACACGCGGACAAAAGTGCCTGTGTTCCCCAAGCTAAATCAATACAACATTTGCCTCCTAAATTCTGGTCACCTAGTTAGCGGAATGGACCGAAATGTGGACAAACGTGACACAGTGAACCAAAATAAAGTAATGTTTCTGGGGAGTTTGCATCTCTGAACAACATCCCTAACCCCTAGCTGTTTGTGGATTAATTTCCTTTGTATTCACTTTAATTAATAATTCTCGAATTTCTCAAGCGTTTGTGTGTGGGACAACGCCACATCCTGCAACCATGTTTACAACTGCACACAAACTGTTGAAACATGCATTCAAACAATGGCATTTCTGTGAGCCATGCTGAACTGAACGTGGAGATAGAGGAAGGGAGAGATCATTAGGAGGGGGAGGAGAAGAATGAGAGAATGGGGAAGAAAACGTTTAAAAACAGAAGAGATCCTAGAGGAGGGAGAGGTTAAACAGGAAGCAGGAAGTGGCTGATTACAGGATTGCTGACTGCATGGGAAGGGAGGGGGGGACGAGAAGAGGAGTTGTCCGCAAGTCCATTGCCAGTGAAAAGATCACACACACGCACACGCACGTTTAAAGACAACGCTACCTACTTTGAGAAAAATAGACCAAAAAAAAAAAAATAGTCACCAGAGTTGGTATTCTGGTTCAAATGAGATCCGGAAACCTGGTTCACATGGTGACACGCAGAGAGATGTAAACCACCGACTCAGTATCCCACCATTTAGTCATTAAGCGCATGCGCATTCAAGCGAATGTTCAGTGAATTCCTCTACATGTCTTTCAAGAGCCGGTGGGGGGGGCTAGGCTTCCTGCTCAAGGATTTCACGTCACGCAGCCCAGCAAAGATTTGCACCGCCGTTTGTTCTTTATAAAACTAACTTTAAAACAAGTTGTGAGTGGCAGGTCAAAGGTTACTGGGTGAGAGGAGATGATGGAGGAGGAGGAGAAGGAGGACAAAAGGAGAGAGGGAGTGGATGGAAGGGAGACCTGGTAGGAGGGGATCACCGTGGAGGATAACAGTAGCATGGGGGCGGGGGGGGGTCATCATTAAGACCCCCCTCCTGTCCCGGCTGAGTTATGGGTAACTGCCTGTTGATGGATGACACCTTTAAAACCCCATTAATAACACAAGCATTGCTCCTGAGCCACTTTGGATTAACGCACAGCTGGAGCCGGAGTGGTGGTTTGGGCAGTGGTGGAGTCGGCTGCCCCGCGTTAAAGTATCTCGAGCCCTCCATTAGGTTTCTCTGCTCTACTGCTCTATTGCATTTTGGACTTTAGTCAATTGACAGATGCTTTGATTCAAAGCGACTCAGATGACTGAATTCAGAAGAATGATGAATCCCGATGACTGATATTAATAAGGAGGCAGGGTGGCATCTTGCCTAAGAAGGCCTGCCTGCATATAGGTGGCAGAGATCGTGGTATCGAACCCAGTACCGCTCGGTTTGGAGACCCGAACAAGGCTTGACCCCCACAGGCTCCACCGCCGAACTCTATCCAATGTTAATTAATAATAACAAAAAAGGTATTCCGCATTATCTGTGATTTCACGACATTCTCTTCCACTTTTGGTTATCTGTCCCTATCAGCGTGGCCTCCTTGACCCCGGTAGAGGCAGGAAAGAGCCAAACACACACTTGTGTGCTGAGGCCCTGAGTGATCTGAAGAGATCCTTTCAAAGGCGGTGTGAAGGGCGGCCACAGCTCATCAGGGGCCAATCCTCTGAGGCCATGTGTTCCCATGATGCCAGGCGTTTGGCATGCTTTGACTTGCTTTGTTGACTCCTTGAAAGCCCCACGAAGAATAGCCCTGAACCAGAAGACCCTGCAGGGTGTGAGGGCTACACTATGCAACAGTGCTCCCCTCGGTAGGTAGGGATCACGAGCTGGATCCACCACTCGCGCGTGCGTGGGTGTGTGTGTGTGAGTGTTCAAGGAGATAGTTAAATCAAATATGAACAACCATATGTTGTTGTTTGACTGTTGAATTATTACTGAGAACTAGCCTTGGCCAGAGCCCTCTGTACCGTGTGTGTGTGTGTGTGTGTGTGTGTGTGTGTGTGTGTGTGTGTGTGTGTGTGTGTGTGTGTGTGTGTGTGTGTGTGTGTGACGTCCATGCACAGTTTGCACATGGATGGGAAACAGTGATTTGGATAAGCTGTTTGGGTTGATGTGGAAAAACATTTCAGACATTCAGCTACGTTGAATGGAATGCCAATGGAGAACGTTCTGGAAAATACCTGGGCAGAACTCCAAGCCCAAACCAGTAACAACAGGAACATCTGAGAAGTGTTAGTTCCATTAGATAGGGAGCTTTAAACTTTAAACTCTATGCACTCATTGTCCATTTGTCACCAACAAGCTAACGTTTTTGGCTTCAACTGCATCCGCTTACAGTCAAAGCAAGCCCCTTGTTTCAGCGGAAATGCGAACACTATGACATATAATTAAGAATCGGTTTGAGTTCAGAGTTCTACGAAGGAGGGGAAGGGGACGTGACATCCCCATGGTTACGCACACCGCCAACTTTGTCCAAGCTAGTACACATTGCTGAGTATGAGCGCTAAACTGAGCGACGTAGTATATGACAAATGCCACACAGCGGTGGTATACTATTAGTTTCCGAAAATATATAATAGAACCCTCTCTCGGACACAGACCTCAATGGCCGCCCAGACGGAGCTCAGAGAAGACTGTCACAAATTGTTTTTGGGACACCGGCAAAAGCATTTATTTTTTTGGGGGGATATTACGGCTTTTTACAAAAAACAAAAAATCGTTTTATTGACCATATAAATGCAGTCACTTTACCATAAGCAGTACTTCAGTTTGCATATGTATTGCCAAAACATGACCATGGGTCCCTGACTGAGGAGACAGTAAGTAGATATTTGGGGGTTTGGAAAGGTAGGCATGATAGGCACAGTGCCGGGCTGTGTTGAACCGTTTTCTGGTCACATGGGGGTATCAAAAATGCTTGAAAGAGGTTGAAGAGGCCGGTCGAGATTCCTCTTTATGGTGACAGGGAGCCATGCTGAGCCAAGCTGGTGGGACACAAGTCAAAAACGCCGAGCCATTGAGACATACCTGGCCTGGGCACGTCCTGCATGTACAAATAGCAGGGAGGTTTTCAGGAAACCCATCGTCGACTGCCCGACCGGGCTTGCAGCTAATTTGAATTTTTGTTTTGGATGAACTAATCTGATATAATTTAAATAGTGGACCATCACACATGGTCCGAGCCCCAGCTCTATAACTCATACAGTCAATGGGAGTGTCAATCACAGTATCAGGGTAATAAACAAACATACGTAGATATACATCAGATTCTTCTTTCAAGCTATTCTAAAATACACATTTTGTATTTTTGATTGACATGTATTCACGTTATTCCAGTAGACGAGTTAAGGTGAAGTACTATGTTTCTATATGAACCAATAATGCAGAATAAGAAAGAAAAAGAGAGGAGAAAGCAGACCTAAAGATGGAACGGAGGACCTTTCCATCACCAATAAACACTGCACTCACAGGCGGAGATAGGCAATTAAGCATGTACGTCACAATCACTTATTAAACCTTCAATACCCGACGTGCAGGAATCCCAGAGACCTGAGATAAGGACGTGCTTATGTCGTTGCCCTTGAGGAGAGTCGGAAGTCTCCCTCGTTGTCGGTAGCCACTCGGCTATTTGGTGTCAGAGGGAGATTACATTCCAGGGCATGTCAAATCATCGATTTTGTAAGAAATGAATGATAAAAAAACAAAACTGTTATGTCATACTCTCTGAAGGAGGAAGATTGCGTTTAGAAAAAAATACACACTTTCTGCCTCTCGCCCACCCACCATATTAGCGTTGTCCCTGGAAAGAATCACTACAGTTATATTATTCAGATTCGATTTCCCTGCCATATTCATCATTTCAATAAAGACTAGCTAGTGCCAAAAATATCTGCATTGTTAATAACATCACTGGGAATCCCATAAACTCACACAAAGCTTGTCATCATATATTCCTGATAGATAGCATGCGAGTGGTCCAACTGGACAATAATCCTCTTTGTTGCTGAAAGTGACATTTAAATATGTTAGACCCAAACTGTGACCTTGGTGCTAAAAGTGCTCTTTCACCAATGCCAAAACTTAATTTCCAAACGACTTTGAACCCTGTACAGACGTTATAAACAGCAAAAGCCCCAATTGGAGAAACACAATCAGATAAACAAAGGCTAGGGAAATGTGCTGTTGACTGTTGCTTCCGAGTGCAAATTTATTGAGCTCCCTGCCTTTAAATTTGCATAGAATGATAATGTCAACTGGATAAATGATTACCATTAATGGATCAGTGGGATTTACAACCCTTCCATCCTCTCTACAGTGTTAAACTATTACCAGTGTCAGGATTTTCACTTCAGCAAGAATAAATAACAGATGAAAGTCCCATTATTAAAACCGTTGGGATCCATTGTCTGATTTTTTTTTTTTACACAAACAAAGCGTTGAAAGGATTATTCCTAACAACCTACCAAATTTCGTTTGACTTTAAAATGTCTGGGATCCATGTGAACGATTGAGTAAGAATGCTTTTCTTTGTCAACACATGGAAAACCGAACCATTGTATTGCTACCGAGCCAGGCAGAGAATGTTTCAAGATTGTAATTCAAATACAAAAATATAAACCGCAGTAAGTAAATTACTGCCGACAGACACTCTGGGTCCAGATCACCGACAGACCACATGGGACCAGAGAAGTGCACGGATGTGATGGATGGAGCGTTGACTCCTCCCTCGACACATTAGCTGAGCTTGGGTTTCCGTCATAAGGACTTGGTGCAACACCGCTGGAAATAGTGAGGGTCGTATGGTGGCCAATCAAGGTCCCCCCAACACTTTCAACTCTTATTTCCGCTTTTGCGCAAAGGACAGTATATAAAAAATAAATGTGGTGCGTCTTAAAAACAAATAAATAGAAATCGATATCTACATTAATGCTATTTTTTCTTGCCATGCGTTTGGAAGGCTGACATTCGTGTCCAGTAATCCAAGATTTGTTTCATGTCCAATTACATTATGTTAGAATAGCATAATGATCTGGGAACTTTGCTTCATGTAATTAAACACACACAATGTCTCTTTCCAGTGGTTAAAAACCTAAAAATCCTACTAGTTCTACCTCAGCAGTTTTATATTCAAACCTAGTCCAGTACTCCCTCTGTAGATCGATATTTACATTAATAACAGTGGGGTTAATATGGAGCAGCATATCGGATATACATCCACCACCACCAATGTCTGGATGATCACCAACACACGCGGGGTGATGGTTCTGTTCCAACGACCTAAACCAGATATTTTTTCCATTGTTCTATTTTTGTGTGTGTAGCCTAACCTCGTTTCCATCAAGTAATGACTAACTTGATCGCAAAATAAACCAAACTTTTCGCGTGAGCAGCATTGTTAGCAAATCGATAATAACCCCACATGCATAATAATAAACATGATATAACAAGAGCACGTCATAATACAGCCATGTGATATAGCCTGTACGTAATCATTTGTTGTGTATCGGGGTCATTAGAGTTCTCATGTTGTGTCTGCCTGTCTTGTTTAGGGCCCCAGTACTTTATTTCCAGCAAAAAAAAATACAATAGAAAAATGTCCTTCTTGGCGTTGCATAAAATAATATATAAATGGACATAACCACGGGAACGCATCCATACTATCTCAAAATAAATGCCCTGACACGTGAGCTGAGCAGTGGGTCTATTATGTTTCTTTAACGGCAGAGCGCAGCGTTCCGATTACGCATTGGGTTTCGACGCCTGCATCAACAGCGCACAGCCGGGGTGTATGCCCACGGTTTAAAGCCCCGGCCAGCTCCCTAGGTCTGTTGTCTACCTTACATTTCTTCGGAGCTATTCATTTTCGAGGGCCTCGATGAAGCCCAAAGCGATGTTTGTGCGATTCGTCTTGTCTTACTAGGACCGATGTGGTTGGTTTTACTCGTGTGACTGGTTGGTGGTGGTGGTGGCATCACTCACCGACTTGCAGCACATTGTCCACGCAGCCACTCTCCAGCAATGCGACGCCTCGTCGGAAGGGGAGTCGCGTTTCATCGTTGTTCTCCCCGCTAGATCCGACCTCGTCTCCCCCGGTTTTAAACGACGAGTACATACAAATCTCCCGTTCGCTCCGTGGGAAAGACCAGAACACGATCCGCCTCTGAACCGGTTCTGGGATCCGTTCGAAGCGTTCCTCGACCCGCTGAAAGGGCCACTTTTCGGCCACTTTTCTCGCCGCGATGTCCAAGAGAGATTCTGGGCTGTGGGTTTTGCTCGACCCGCAAGTCACCGAGCCGCCGCATGGCATTCCTCCTCCGGCCCGATGGCCTTGTCTACATGTCGCGCTGTGGCCCGGTCGACAGCAGAGCCTTTTGGCTGGGGGCGACTGTGTGCGCTCCGCCATGATAGCTTTATCCACGGAGGAAGTCAACGTACCATATGAGCCGCTGTCCCTGTAGCCTATAGACAAACCCCCACTTTTTTCGGAATACAGGGCGGTTCTTCGTAAAGGCTCGTCAAGCCCCTTTGTTGACAAATCAAGAAGGGGCGTGACTTACGCTCGTCCGGGGCGCTGGAGGAAAAAAGGGGAACGTGACACAGAATTACAGATTTTCCGTTTGTTCTTTGTGCGTCGAGAAAAATAGAAAAGGGGTTGAATTAGACGTTCGGTTTTAATACGCTCGCACCCCTGTAAAACGACGTTATGACGGTGTTTAATGCGGGACAGTGGAAAGTGTCGGTTGGTTGTCGGGGCGGTGATTCTGTCAACAGGGCCCTCGTGGTTTTGTGGGGGAGGGCGCAGCGGTTGTGTGAGACGCCCTTTGTGACGTTTTAAAGTCCATTGGAATGTGGATTTGTTCAAAGGAAATATATTGGATAATGTCCCAGTGCAACCATTTAGCTGGTCGCCTTGGTATTAAATAGGGCGCGTTCTGTTGGTCTCTATTAGCCTACATCTATAAATAAATATCAGGGTTTCTTCGTCGTGTATCATTGTGCGAGTAGGAAGGTAAAGGTAATCATGATGACTGTCAGACTGCTTGCAACGAAAAGCCAAAGCCCCCATGTTCGACCAAAATCAAATTAACAAAATGTTTCCTGATGCCTTTTCGAAATTTCGTATGCATACAATAAAAATCCATGAAACCATTGCAAATAAGGGGTTGATGTTTGAACATTTCCCATGTTCCGCGGAACAGCCCCCCCTGCTGGTGGAACCGAACGGAGCATAATGGGCTCGGCGTGCTCGTGCTGTGTGATTGACTGGAGTCCCCGGCGGTCTCATTTGCAGCAGACAGTTCAATAAAAGCATGTTGATGACCGCCGCTATTCTCTCAGCATGGTTTAAACAACATGGGAGCCAGAGGAAAGGGATACGAACCACACACACACACACACACACACACACACACACACACACACACACACACACACACACACACACACACACACACACACACACACAATTTCTATCTGCGTGCGCGCGCGTGTGTGTGTGTGTGTGTGTGTGTGTGTGTGTGTGTGTGTGTGTGTGTGTGTGTGTGTGTGTGTGTGTGTGTGTGTGTGTGTGTGTGTGTGTTGCGCTCTCTTTTAGTAAAGTATTCGATTTGGTTGTCGTAGATAAAATTTGCTGGAATATTTGATAAAAATCATATATTCAAATATGCACAGCCTTTCTATTACATCTTTAATCTATTCAACTGGTTTCCTCCTGCTCCAAGCATGATGTCATTATCCAGACTCTTTAGCTAAAATGGTTATGATGTGTTTGACATTATGGTCTTCCTAGCTAGTAGGGATCATAATCAGCCCACACAGACACACAGGTATACACAGGCACACAGACAGACACACAGACACACACACACACACACACACACACACACACACGCACGCACGCACGCACGCACGCACACACACACACACACACACACACACACACACACACACACACACACACACACACACACACACACACACACACACACACACACACACACACACACACACACACACACACACACACACACGCACGCACGTAGAAAGGCGAGCATCCTTGCGTGGCGAGCTCATTTGCATTCTCATCAGTATGCGTGTCATTTATTGGTGAACTTTAATACCCTAACTGCTGCATAATACACCTTAATTAGCATAAAAGTAGTTAATCCTCAGATTAATCACCAAGTTCTACTCGGTGGGAGGGGGAGGGGAGAGAACGGGAGGGAGGGAAGGAATGAGAGGGGGAAGGAAGGAGAGGCAGAGATACACAATGGAGACAATAGAAGCATAGAGAAGACAATGTAAATAAGAAACTGAAGTCTGGCACTGTGAAGTAAGGTGTCGGATAATACATAAAGGAAATAAATGATAGTAGATTTCAGAAGTGGAGGGGGAGGGGGGCCAGTATCCTAATTATTTAGCTTAAACAATTAAGATAAATTTGTATGTAAATCTCCAATTTTGATAAACAGAGATCTCGCTATCTTGACATGAATGAGGCTTACTCAGAATCAAGTGATCAATTATAAGAAAATAAATAAAGGTGCCGTTTAATGTCACTTTATTTCCTTAACATTCCCGAATTAATTTCCTGGCCTGAACATTAAGAGGTACCTCATGAACAAACAAGCGATATCATGTTGAGGAGTAGGCTAACGCAACCGCTCATGGGCCCTCAAAATATAGGAGCTCATTCAACGTAGTGCTGGCAGAAGGACCTGCTTGGAGCCTGGGGTCTCAACAGACCGATCACCTCTGTTTACTGGGCACGTTTAGCTCGGAATCCTCAGGATGTTTTACACGCTGTTGTCAAATCGGTCAGTTCGACACTGCACATACAATTACCCTAATAATATGAGAAATAGTAATAACATACTTGAAGATCTACACTGGTGTAACTTCCGAGAGAACTCAGAAGATTGAGAGACAGTCATGCCTCCAAATTCCATGATTGTGGTTATAGTTATGAATATAAAGTGTGAAATGCAGGTGTGAATTATTGACATCGCTATTACGTTCCTTGATGATTCTGACTTTAAAATGTTCATTTCAAATGGGATTTTTTTCCATTAAGGGGCAGTGCAGTTAGCTAAATATTTGATATTCTCTGCATTTCGTCCGAATCTCATTGGTCGATGGATTATTATTTTTTGGCACCAAAAAATGCATTTGAATAATTAAAGCCAAAGTGTTCGGGTGGCGAAGTCATAACAAACTAATTGAAGAAAAAGGTCAGAGACGGCATTAGATAGTTATTATTTTATAAGCACCTATGTATTATTAATTTAGAAACCCAATTGACATTTGAGAACAAATAAACTTGCTTGAAGGATAGGCCTACTCCTGGCTTCTACTAGGTAACGCGTCACAGCCGGGGAAATAATGACAACACAAACTCTGGTCCGTTTCACAAGATGGTCGGTATCTCTGTAGTCCCATCAAACCATCTGACAAATAAGCTGACTGGAGTGGAGATGAAGAAATCCCTTTGAGACATCAGAGCAGCTCAGGAAGCTCTGAATTGAACCTGCGAACTGTTAATCTGATGTCAGATACTTTGCATACGCTTAACAGCTTTAACAAGAAATGGTTTTAAAATAACCTGAAAGTAGTGTTTCTTCTTAGTGTACAATGAAAATGTCACCGGAGTGTTGGTATTCTCTTTCCTTTGCGATTTTCCATCAATATATTCAAAACATATTTTGTGTAGAAAGATTTACCAGCATGCTAGTATAAGGTCAATGGCTAGGTAAATATTCTCATTGCAAAACTTAGGCTTGTTTGTAATAAATAAATAGGCTAATATCTGATTCATGTGATAAATGTGAATATGTAAATTATTTTAATATGCTTTATGTTGGTAATAATGATGATCAGGGCCTGCATAAAATATTGCCGCTTAAAAAAGTGATATATAATGAAATATAATGAAGTGATAGAATAAAACGAATATATAATGCTTCTTTCAACAGAATCTTTGTTTTTTAATCATTCATTTGTATTGCCCTCGCCATCTAGTGCTCGGGACAGTAATAGCACCTTATATCGGGCACAGATGAGAAGAAGAAACAATACTAGAAGGTACAACGATTGGAGTAATCAGTAAATAATTAGATATTCATGTGATTATTAAATATCAATGAGAAAAATATCATAATACAATTACAACATTCTTACAATTTATCTGTTATTTGTTTTATAAAGAAGACAGAGCTCTTAGCTTATCTGTAGTCAAGCAACAAGGCAGATTCTGATTCAGATGAAATGGTGCGAACACAAACACGCACGCACACGCACACACACACACACACGGGAAAGAGGGCTCAGGCCAAGGCTCGTTCTGACACACACCCTTACCACACTTAAGACAGTTGACCCCCTAAGTACCCTCTCTCTGACCTGGGGCCCTCAAACAGGGCAGGAGGTGGTAGACCGTGGGGCTGTCCAGGTACCTGGCTGGGATGACCTCACCCCCTTCTCCATCAGGCTGCGTCGGACCTCCTCCAGGCTGATGTCGGCTTCAGGCTGGACAGAGAGGACCCCCACGTGGACCATAGGGGGCCCCATAGCACCGAGGTTATCCATGTGCTCCAGTGGGGCCTTCGAGGTGGGGGGAGGAAAGGGAACTTTGATGCCCTCTATGGGTTGTGTGGTTGTATTGGCTTCAGGAGTGGGAGTCATTAGGAGGTAGAGGCAGCTCTTCAGCTAGTTTAGTCTCTGGGTTTCAGGCAGCTTGAGGCTGTATGGATCTAGGGCCATGGACGTATTGGGCAAACGCTAAATTTTTTTTCGATACTTTCCACAGTCAATCTATTTACCATATTAACAAATATGTGTACAGGTTTTCAAAACTGAATTAGCAATTGTTAGTATAGTTTTAGTAGTAGTAGTAGTACAAGTAATGTGCAACACAATAAATGAATCAATTATGCCACAAAAGAGCTGGGGACAGCGATGACATTTAAATTTACATTTAGGGCATTTAGCAGAAGCTTTTATCCAAAGCGACTTACAATAAGTACATTTGTCATAAGAAGTGCAACAATATATCGCTGTCGGTACTGTAACTAAGGATGTTCATAGAACCAAGTGCAAGTACAACAATCACTAGGCTAACCAATTCCCTGTGTTACAGCAATGATAGCAGCTACTGCAGTTGCTACACAGTTAAGTACTATAATACAATACAATACAATACAATACAATACAATACAATACAATACAATACAATACAATACAATACAATGTACAATGGTGGCCAGAAGGGGGAGGGTGGCTATGCAGAGTCGAGGTGGACTCTGAACAGGTGAGTCTTGAGTCTTTTTCAGTATTCGATGTTTCAGCATTACTCTTTAAAAAGCCCCTATATTACCAGCAGGTCATGCTGAGATGAGCCATGACAAGCTATTTCAAAATAGTATCCATTTATGACATCACAATGTCCAAGGGTCCGACCGACTGGATGGAGTTGATTGGTGGACTGTATTGCCAGAGTTGATCTGTCTGTCATAGATCTGAGTGGATATTCTCTCTACTTGTGATGTCACAAATTGATAGATTTCTATTCTGAATGGTCAACACACTGGTAAGTCGGCGGTAAGGTCAAGACTCCATCCTAGAGGTTTATCCTATATGTTCGAGGCATGTAGCCCACCCTTGTCCCGGAGTCGGGTCGTCTCCACAACACAGCTCCTTCATCCTGCGGTTAAGTTTGTGTGTCAGCAGGATGGCAGGGGCATACACTCCTGGGTCTCACCTGCAGCGTAGCCTAACATCAGAGCCTTGGACCCGGGGCGGCCCATTGGACAAGGACACCGACAAAGGTCTGGTTATGAATTTGATTAAATGAACTCAACTGACATCGGATACAAAGATTAGTCTGCAAATATTTGGCAAAAAATCTTAAAGTAAAGATAATTGACCTGAGAATTGCTTGTTGTGAATGAGGAGAACAACATAATGGAAAATGTTAAAGATGGTAGATCACGTGACTCATGACATCAAGGCCTGACAACGAACCCTGAACACGCTATACAGTCAAGGTTCAATGTAATATGCATAGCCCCTTGTTAAAAGTAAAAGTCTCAGAGGGCTTCACAAGCCCCGCATTATACAAAGTCCCCTAGCTATAAGTCCTCTCTTGCCACAGAATAGGCCCTCGCTACACGGCGCCCCCTGGTGCCCATTTGTTCCAAATGTCCACGTGGAGCCCTTTGATCACGTCTGCCTCGGTCAAACACTCGGTTGGGACACATTGGTCTGGGTTGGTGTTTTCATCGGGGGAAAAGTCAGATGTGTCTTTAATGAATGGTTAGATGAGACAACAATGTGTGTGGTAGAAGTTTGGTGAACAATTTCATGAACACACAAAAAAGCGAAAACAAAACGATTCCAAAGATAGATGAGGATGGTAGAAATAGATGACGTCGACATAGATTAAAATGCAACGTTGGCACAAAGGAATATAATTATTTTAGGGAAGAAGTAAGGATAGTGAAAAGGCTAATAACAATAATGATAGTGATAATGGTGTGATTAAAACGTAGGCTACCACAGGCGCCTGTGGATTCAGGATCTTGAGAAAGACGCCACTAGGCTGTTTTATTCGGGACTAAACCCCAGATATTATTTAATTAGCCCCGAATATAATTTTTGGGAAAAAATAATAAATAATAATATATAGATATTTCAATATTTGGTAACAATGGAATGCATTAATTCAATTCAGTCTAGAAGTGATGAAATGATTCTAGTCACTAATGGTAGTTCGGTTATTTTGAAAGAAACATGGGGATTCCAGGGACATCTCAAAATAAAGTAGCCTAGTCCTTCTAGATAGTCCTTCTGGCAAGAGAATAAACAGTTTAAAAACATAACCATACTGTTTACCACCGCAAGTGAATTAACCGTTCTTATCCCCAGTCAGATCCATATATATAAAGTTCCATTCAAGTTATTTCAGAGTAAAATGAATACAAGTGAGCATACAACTCACTTGTATTAATTTAACTCTGAAATAACCTGAATGGAACTTTTTGGGGATAAGCAGCACAGCAGTCAGGTAGCTATTTAAAGCTATAATAAACTACTTATTTTGTTTATTTAGGTAAAGCATTATGAAAAAATGTGCTGCGCACCCTACGCACACATTATCATTTTCCCTCGGGGCTAAGGCCTGGATGTTTATGAAACCCAGAAACGCCCCTGAGAATAATCACCTTATCTGTAGACAACAAGAAGAACTCTGATGCACGAATTGAATAGTCCTTAGAACCGTCTTTAAAATAGATAGATAGGTTATTAGTGTTTCATTTGATCTCATAATCACGTTATCATTCAGTAAAATGAACCACGTATTTGATGATAAATATTTAATATAAATACTACATAATAATGCATTCTAAATTAACATCCTAAACCTAACTCACACAGACACACACGTGTTTAACCGAGTAACAATAATTATCATGCTATACAACAACCTTATTTCATTGCACTGACCAAACAATATTTTGGAAATAAGAACATATAAACCATACCAGCATGTCCTTATCCAACAGATTCAGATGTGCTCCAACAGCTTGATTGAAATAAAAAAACGTTAATGTGAATGGTATACACCAGGGGTCTCAAACTCAAGTTATCTGGGGGCCACTGATGGTAGAGTCTGGGTCAGGCTGGGCCGCATCAAACATTCCACAGAAAAAAGGAGCACAACTTACCCAATCTAAGTTAATGATCCGGCTATAATTAGATCACGTTGGCTATGTAATCACTGACAACAGGGGACATTTCATAGCGGTTGGTGGAAACCGGGACATTTTAGCGTCCTTTGGCTTTTGTCGGGATTCTGGACACGCAACTCAAAATTGGGACTGTCCCGGCAAAACCGGGACATCTGGTTACCCTATCACAAGTGATAAAAAAAGTGTGGCAAGCCACTCAGCAAAAATGTGCGTTTGACAACAACGTGCGGGCCGCACTAACACTAAACTTTGAGGTCAAGTAGGGGGCCACAAAATATCATCCTGCGGGCCTCAATTGGCCCCTGGGCCGCAAGTTTGAGACCCCTGGTATACAATGCATGTGTATTTAATACCTGAACTTTATTTACATTTTTTATGATTAACAAAATATACTAATGTTATATTGATGTTAAGGGGTCTTAGAGAGTTAAATTGTGGAACTTCAAAGTATTGCAACAAATTACAAATAACTAATTTGTAATTTGTGTTTACATTATATTCTTTGAACCACAGCTCAATAACCATTTTAGGTTTTGTCCTTGGGGATTTTCAGCTGAGATAACGTAAATTATCCTTGGCTTGGCAACATATGTTCCGCTTTATCTAATATAAACACAGATACCGACTTTATTGAAACTATTTTTACATATGAATGATTTGTAATCAGCCCCAGTGCCAAAGTAAACATTGTGTTGCTTCTCCAGAGTACAAAGTGTGGGTATCAAGGTAGAGCCCCGACGACCAACACCAACGACCAACACTTCAGCTCTGGGTCTCCCTCCTTATCCGGGGCCGAGCCATTGAGTCATATGCAAAACATACACACACACACATTTAAATATATAAATACACACAAGCACACACACGCACGCACACAAACACACATGCTTACACACACACACACACACACACACACACACACACACACACACACACAGACATACTATCAATTACAATTTATATGTGTAAAATTGTAATTGTCTCCTAGCAAAGAACATGAGGCATATATATGTCTCCTAGCAAAGACAAACCCATACTGTATAAAGTATCTCTGTCTGACAGTTGTTAACAATATCCTTACAGTTTTAAGGCTTGTATGTAATGGAAATGACTCTGATTAAACCTTCAGACGGCCGATACTTTAGTCTCTTATTTTGGAAGGTGTGTCTGAATAAACTCATTCCGTACACATTTCTGTTAAATACACAATCCTGTTTCCTGGTTATAGCCCTTGCACATAAACGTGCACACACACACACACACACACACACACACACACACACACACACACACACACACACACACACACACACACACACACACACACACACACACACACACACACACACACACACACACAGTATTCAAATACAGGACATAGAAATAAATGAGGTTGCAGCAAAGCAGGTGACTCCCTCTTATATTGCCTCTCAGACAGCTCCCTTAGAAAACAGCTCGAAAATAAATGGCCTTTGCCCGGCCATATCAGTTTGAACCACTTTTCGGGGAAATAGAATAGAGGTACATAGAATAGACATAAACAAGCATTAGAAAACAGTCAACAGACATTATCATTCGTAAGGTTTGCTTTCACTGGCACAGCTACCCGGTATATTGAGGTTTGTTTCGTTTCCTTATTGAGAGTACCTTTTGGTCCAGCATGCCGGTAAAAAGAAGAAGTCACTGGTGTCTGTTCTCGTTTTATAGTTCTTTGTGCTGATTATGGCTGGAGTGTTGGGAGCCAATGGAAAATGAGTTTATCAATGTGTAACAACAGGAGAGGTAGGGCCTGGTGAATTGTGGACACTGTGAACTCACAATGTGACTCAGAGCCACCAGGAACACAGACCTAATAATTTGTTTACTATGCTTACAAGAGCAAGACAAACGACTTTCTGAGGATTTATTTTGGTTCGAAGGAGGTCCCCTCTGACTCTTTAGGATCTCTAACCATGGTAAGTGTTTGGAAGTTCATACTTTGTAATTCCTTTAACGCGATAGAAGTTTAAATGTTGTTTGCCCTGTCGCTGCATGTTTCCTCAAGCAAATGATAAGCAAATTGCTGTTCTTATCTTTATGCCTCATGTTCTTTTATGAGTGAACTATTTTGTTGCTTTGTATGTAAGCCTGTATGAAATACATTTACAGGCAGGTATGTGGGCTTATCTTATATGTCTTGTCTAAATGATACACAAAAAACTAAATCTGCCAATATCTGGTGGTTGAAAAAGGCTTGTTGGGTATCTGTTTAGCTATGAATATGTTTTGTTTCAGGGGTCACCAACCTTTTTGAACCGATGATACTCATCTATGTGAAGACACTGATCGTGTTAATGATTTCTCGCAATAATTATCAACAATGACTTAAAAAAGGTGGGAAAGAGTTGTTCAAGAATGAGTTGTGCTATTTTAGAACAGGCCTGCGGGCGCCTCATATGGTCCTGGTGCCCGCGGGCAATGTGTTGGTCACCCCTGTTCTATAGCAAGTTAGCACAAAGCTACAAAATTGCTTAACAGATGAAAATAACGAAAGTGGTTTGCAAAACAACACAAGAAAAAACAGAGCAAGAAAAACAGAGCTAGCTGCTCAATAAAAAACATCAAGTTTAAACTGCCATTTTTCTGAATCACGACATTGGATTGACTAAATTGCATCACTTGAATGAGCGCAATAAAATCAGCCAATCAATTCGGAGCACGTCAATGGACATATCCTATCATAACATTAACTCTTAAAGGGCTCCTATTTTACCACTAGCTGGGATGATGAGTGCCGTTACCTATCAGTGACGTCAGAGATATTCACCCACTTAATCTGGTTGCACAGTCCCACTTGTCACTGTGTAGGGAAAACGGTAAAGCTGCCTTTAATGGCTCATCAGCCTTAAAAAACACGTGAAGGAAATGTTCTACATACGATTGTCAAAAGTAAAAAAAAAAAAAAAAGAAAAAGTTAAATTTCTTCATGTCCATTTTGGCATATTGTTAATACAAATATATTAAACAAAAAAAAAACACGTGAAGGAAAAAATGACAAAAAAGTGCATACCCAAGCAGTGTGAGGGTGCAGAGGTTGTTCAATACCAAGGGCTTGAACTCTATTCTCTCCTTTGGTTTTACCTCTGCATTATTTCAGGCTAATTACGAGCCTCAGGCCCCAGCCGCTGTCTCCTCCTCTAAGATGGAACAGGTGCAGGGTCAGGTGAACGAGGTCAAAGTTATCCTGAAAGACAACATCGACAAAGTGTTGGAGAGGGGGGACAGATTAGACGACTTGATGGATAAAACCGAGGACCTGCAAGCAACTGTGAGTATTGGAGTATTGACGAAGGCTGTGTACTTTAAAGTCACAGGGTTTTGACCAATAGAACTCATGAGGAATTCAATTAATAAAGAGTCTTTCACTGACAATTATGACGTTATATTTGTTTTCGTTTGCAGGCGGACACTTTTCAGAGGACGTCCACTCGCGTCGCCAGAAAGTACTGGTGGAAAAACATAAAGATGATGATTATAATCGGAGTGATCGTGCTAATCATTTTAATCCTCATCATTCTCTTTGCCACCAAAACCATATAGCAGTAGCTTCTTTTGATTTTTTTCAAAGAAACTAATTCACCAAAGGCTTAATTAGTTAAAGCATAGTTCTGAAAGAACATCAAGACTCATCACACCAATAACGAAGATATTTGTACAACTTGTGATGGACAAGTATTTGAAACTGTAAGGACTGTGATCTTTTTTTAATGTAAGCATATCAAAGATGAAAGGTTGAACTGCTGTCTGACCTCAGAGCTATGTATAAAAGTGGGCATTACTGTACTCCATGAACTAACTTCACACTCCAATACTCGATCTTTGGTGCAACATAGTGATCCAAAAGGACACAACCCCAGAATGTTGTATTTATTTTTTATTATTCCACGTGTTATGTTTGTGTCCATTCCACTGTATATAAGTAAACAAATACTGCTTAAATCTGTAACAATGTATATATTATTATAACTACAATGAGGACTACGATGGCAGGTAACTGATTGAATGTTTCCCAGCACAAAAATCAATAATATCCTATTGGCTCAGCTTATCCAGTACATACTGCCATTCAGAACTGGTTGATGCAAAAAGTTGATCACTTTAAAAGGAAAGTGGTGTCTTTCTTAGCAATCCTGTTTTTTGCGTACCAAAACCCAGCAAAAAAGTCAAATCTTTGACGAATAGAATAAAATAAGGATAGTGATAAAATTATGTGATTGGAGGACCACCTCTGAATTAAAAACAATGGACTGAAAACCTCTGACTGGATTCTTGTGCCTCCTCAACACCACACGCCATCCGTTGCCCCCCCGCGCAGATTCTTCTTCTACCGCCATCTTGAAGCCTGGAAAAATAAAAACAAACAGAGATGCCTTCAGGCCGGGGATGAACGTCAGACAAGCAGGGCCTCAGCCACAAACCATAGGAACCCCCTGTATTTATCAAGGTCAATAATCATAGAGGAGAAACTGAGGACCACTCTTAGAACACGTTTTAAGATTTTAAACCACCATAGTTAGTCCATAAGCTAGAAATCCCAGCGTACAAAATGGTAGATGTCAAAGGAGGCCAGAGTACTCAATTGAAGTACTTATTTACTAAAAAAGATACACATTTATAAAAAACATTACATGCAAATTTCTGCAGATGTAGCGGTACTTTCTAGATTCGTCCGTGTTTTACATATATTAAAAAAAAGAGAATTTGTTAGAGAGGGACATTAACAAGGTTTAAAAGAGAGCGAGTCTTTTCCTCTTTCCTGTCAGTAACACAAAGCAAAATGACAAATACAGGTACAATTACATGAACCAAGGCTTCGTGTACACGTCCATGTACCGACCAGGTTTTAGCTCATGGACTACAGGCTATTACTGCTACAAGTGGCGCTAAATAGAGAAAGCAAGCATTTAAAAAAAGATACCATTAGGAATACATCGTTTTGAATTAAGAAAAAGCAACTGGAAAGTCCAAAGAATGCTGTACGTCTAGAAAAGCAAATCAGTTATATAGTTAACCATTACATCTGGGGGAAGGGATTGGCAGTACAAGGCCTGCAAAAAAATTAACAATTACATACGATTACTTAATTCTTTTTTTTTTTACATTTACATACAATAAAATAAATAAAATACAACAGCTCAAACTGAAAAGAAATGACAACGTCAAACTGGCGGGGGGGGTTTCTCCCCTCCCCCCAGAATTAAAAGAAAAACAAAAATCATTATTTGTGATTTCAGTTTAGAAATGCGGATACAGGGTGTAGGAGGACCATACCAAATGGCGGCATTCGAGAGCCTATGCCTCTCGTACCCCGTCCGCACTGAGCGGGCACAGAGTATCTGGGGGTGGAGCTGGTTCGCCTGCAAGGAATGTCCGCTGGCAGGTACAAACAAGGTATGTGAGAGTTAGGAGACAAAACACACTTCTGGGAGCTCTTTCTGTCATTCTTTTTCCATCCTTAACTTTTTTTGGGCTTTTGGCATCCATTTTACTGTAGTAGTAGTAGTAGTAGTAGCAGTACGTTACCTGTTAACTCTACAGTTAAAAGAAAGACAACACAAAGATGCACAACGACAGCAGCAGAAGGCCGGCTATGTTAAAAACTAGTTGTCAAGCACATGAGGGTGCGGAGAAGAAAAAACACAGGCAAAAAATGAATTAATCAAAACGGCAAAGATTACACGTTAATGTTTTACCGTACGACAAATATAAACATGACGCGTTTACGTCAAACAGACACGACTATGACTGGGAGGGGTTGGCGGTACGGCCGTGGGGATGGCACGTACCTTCTTGGAACAGGTGTGGCCGTGCCGTGGCGTTAATACGGTTTGTAGCTGTTCTGGTGGCCCCCTCGTCGCGGCGACTTGCCGTATCCGCCCTCCGGATCTGAACGGACATTTTGTAAAAGACGTTGACAACATTTCCGTTGGCACAAAAAAAATGACCAGATTTTTTCGTCTCTCTCTCGGTTCCAGGAGCACGACTCACTGTCGTAGTCACCGTATCCGCCGTAGTAGTTGTTGTAGCCGGAGTAGTCGTATCCTCCGCCGTAGCCGCCGTAGCCCTGATTGTTGTAGCCGTAGTTACCGTAGTTTCCGTACCCTTGGTTGCCATAGTTGTCGTAGTCCTGGTCCCAGTGTTGACTGGGTCCTGTAACGAGAGGCACTGCTAGAAGAGGAATCGATGCCTGAAGCCTGAGGCACATAATCATTTGACCTTTACTATAGTAAGTGGAAATAACAGCTTTGAATACACTAATCCTTAAGGAAAAACTGTTGCTTGATCACTGGTCTAACATATGAAGGCAATTGTTATAGAGGAAAAACAACCAGAAATGAGTGAAAAATGCAATTTGAAGCGATGAATCTGGTTTTAGTCATGGTTTACAGTAGGCGGTAGATTTACTGACCCCCTCTTCCCCGAGGTCGGGAGCCGTAGCCCCCTCGGCCCCCCCAGTGCTGCTGCTGCTGGTACTGTTCCTTCGACATCGCCACCTTGATCTCACACTGAACAAGTGAACAAGAACACCACCCAGGTTACAACCCATCATTCAAATAGAAAAGTACCCAACGTTGATGAATGCTGTTTATTTCTGTCCCATATCATTTCGTTCACAATAATACCGGCATAACTTTGTACATAAGATAAAAGTGGCTCATCATGATATTAAAGTTTTAGCGGCGTGATCACGTGTTGATGCATTTGCAATGCATATTACTCAAGCATGCAAATAGCCTTCAGCGTTCTGGTCCCCAGAATGAAACAAGCAGCCTGAAGGCAAGAGCAGGCCGTCAGCCTCTGACGATGGAGTTATTTTTAATGACAGTTCTAATGTCATTAAAGTTCTAATGACACCATTAGAACTACTTTATGTTTATTTTTTTGATTTATGTTGTCCCTATTTGCACTAATAAATGCTACTGCAACTTCCAATAAATTATTGTGCAGTATTAATATCATCATGAATATCGTTTACGCAAATTACCCTTCAGTATTATTTTAAGGCTGTGTCCCCAACCCGTTGTTCAGATAATAATCCCTAAAAACAATACCTTTCTTTATAGTACATATCAAAATACGGAAAAACAGTACAGCAAAAAAAAGATCAAGCAGCATGGATATCATTTACAATAAAAGTGGAGGGGGTTATCTCGGCCATGGTGGAGAAGGAATTGGGGGAAAGGAACTTTGGCTTTGACTCTCTGAAATCCAGATTGAAACCCTACATGGAGGAGAAAGGGATTGTTGCCGTATGCGGGACAGCTGTCAGTTCACTTCGGGTCCATGTCATTTCTCCAACGCTCCATTGTTCTGACCTCTCGGTCGTATGCGGACTCCTCCGGCTGGACTCCTCCCGCTGCTCCACCGCCGGAGGAGTCCGCATACGACCGAGAGGACGGAACAACGGAGCGTCGGAAAAATGACATGGACCCAAAGTGAATTGACAGCTGTCTGCTGAAAACATCTTTCTCGAATGCCGCCTGAGTTTGTTGTTGCTGGGACGTAGAGGTAAACCGGAAGTGGGTCTATAACCACTTGTTGAAAGGGCTACAGCGCCAACTAGGGTAGCAGATTCAGCCATGCTCCGGCCATTATCCGATCTCTTAAAGGCCATGTACGTTCGGATAATTGACACGGTCTGTTCGAGTAGCAAAATCGGTATAAGGCTTAATCCGATCTAGCTGTCCCATGTAAACGCACTGACTGACTTAAGGAGGAGCGTAAGGAGAGCTGGTGCACCTTGCTGAGGCCGATGTTGTGGTACTTCTTCTCCATGATCTGCTTCACCGTCTCTTCCTCTTTGAACGTGATGAAGCAGAAACCTCTCCGCTTGTTGGTCTTGTTCTCCATCGGCAGCTCTACGGCCTCCACCTGTTTAGATGTTACAACCACAGCAACCCTTCAGAGGCAGGTGGTCTTCCTTAACGATGGGATTGATGAGAACAAATAAGTTTTCAAATAAGGCCTAACACCTTTGAAGTGGCTTTAAATGGCTAATCAACCTAACACCATGTGGTAGCCTAGGAGGCCCTTTAATACTGCATTCCTTTCCCTGCGTTATACAACTTTTTATCCTGCAGTGCATTCTGGGAAAATGCACTACCATCAAAAGACACATTAGAGAACTCATGATTAGCCTGCTAATGGGATAAAGCCATGATAAAACATGATGCATATTAAAGATATCCCTGTGTATATCTAGGCCTACCTCTCCAAAAGCACCAAAGTACTCCCTGAGTTTCTCCTCTGGGGTGTCGGGAGAGAGACCGCCCACAAAGACCTTCCTGATCGGCTCCTTGCTCTTCATAGCTTTGGCCTTCTTGGGGTCAATCACCTTCCCGTTAAGCTTATGATCCTTCTGTGTGACCACCTGAACCACAAGACGCACCGGTTATTTAGTCAACATACAATCACACACTCGAAATCTGTCCATTTGTGTAAAAAAACTCACATGCACATATGTAACAACAAATGGATAGCGCACTTGTTAACACAGGCTATCCCTAGACAGTGTCCTAGGCTATCCCTAGGCAGGATCGGACCTGGGTGCGATCCCTTGAGCAAGAAGACCCCTACCTGCTCGTCAATGACAGGTAATGACATGCAAGTTGCATTGGATACAGTCGTAAATATGACTGAATATTAGAACAGTTGGAATGTCCCGAAACTCGTAATATGTCCTATAACTAGGGCTGGGTATTGCCAGGTACCTCACAATTCCATTGAATTCGATTCTTTATGTCTTGATTTGATTCGATATCGATTCGATTTGATATTGATCCAATTGCTTTGATATCGATTCAATAATACGTGCAGATGACAAAACCTAAATATTATTTAGAATGAACCATTTCAAAATGAATTAACGATTTTATTGCGCTTTAACTAGCAAAAAGGGAATACACCATTGAATAGTATTGTTCATGAGCTAAACTTGCAGCATAAAAGTAATAATCATAACATGGACAAATGTGAAAGGGCATGCACATTTACGCAAACTTGCATCTAGATTACAATGACTGAGTATGCTTTTTTTTTTTATGGAAATAATTTATTTAAAAAAAATCGGAATCGAGAACAAATAAATTGCAGTGCGTTGTTGAATCGATATTTTTACCCAGCCCTAACTACAACTAATAAAAAATTGTTATTGTTTTTAATAAAAAAAAAAATTGTTATTGTTTCTGATTGCTACAAATACTCTGCACTCCGTTCAGTTGTTGTTCTTTTCAACATGCACCACCAAGAGTAGTAGTACAAGTGACTGCATCCATGCTATGTTCGTTCTGAGCCTCACCGGGAAGTCGCTTTGGGATAAAAGCCTCGTCCAAAGGACTAAATGTGAAGGGTCAATGTAAAAAGATATGCATGACGCAGGAGTGAAGCCCCCCATTCACCTTGTCAACACTGTCCGCCTCCTTGAACAACACGAAGCCGAAGCCCCTGGAGCGGCCGGTCATAGGGTCCAGCTTCAGAGTGCAGTCCACCACCTCTCCGAACTTGGAGAAGTAATCCTTCAGGTCTTTCTTGGTGGTGTCCCAGCTCAGCCCCCCCACAAACATCTTCCTGTGGAGATAAGAATCGATGCATGAGGATGAACTGGTGGAGAGGGAGGGATGATGGCGGTGTTGGATGTTGGTTTGAATTGGAGGCTTTTCATTCTGAACCACTGTGCTTGCAAAGGGAGAAGAAACTAAGAATATTCCATGGAAAACTAAGCTTGGGAATTGTCCAAAAAGTTTGAACTGTAACAGGGAATATAAATGTAGTTGAGGAAAATACACACAGGGTAAAGGGAATAATATTATTAATGGATATACAGTTAAATTTCCTCCCTACATTTCCTTATTCCATTATGCCGAGCTGGCCGGAAACCAAAATCTATCTGATTGACATTGCATGTGTAATAGGCATATTCGTATTATAAAACATGTGCAAGTCTACTCATGAAAATTTTTCAGGTAATAACAATTGATGCTTGACATGTGTGATGATTAACATCGTCATGGTAGCGCGTTTTTGTTGTCACCACAGGTGGCATTAAAAAACCGTTGGAAGGATTACAATTTACTGTTTTCATTCAAATAAGACACTGAAACAATCAACCCCCTTCCTCCAATTGCCACTTATAGTTTTAGCATATTTCAACATTGTGTGAGTGCAGACTGTTACACCATCCTTCGTTCATAATACCTGCATACACTCGCATTTCAGTGAACATAGCCGTATTCCTGTGTTTAGATATGACATTGCTCTAAGCCGGTACTAACATGTCTTACATGAATGAGTCGACATATAGTTGAACGTTAAGATAAGATATGGCTCTCAGGTTAACATGTCTAACATGACGTCTAGTTTCCTTACCCTTGGTCCTCTTCGTTTTTGCTGGCATCAATTTTTGATCCCTCGGACTCGGCCCCTGCTAGGCCACTGTCAGCCGTGGCAGACATTGCTTCGTCGTTGCTCGCCTCTCCATCTTCCTCCATGGTCATCATGGTCGGGTCATCTCCGAATTCAAGGTCCTCCGACATGACAGGCTGTGGTTGTCCTCGGTGATGAAGAACCGCCTGTTATTTACGATAACGACTAAAGACTGTCGCTCCTTGTGGCTCAAGTTAGCAAAATTAGGGACCTGACAATATGCTGCGGTTGTCGGTTAATGGTTTTGTACGTTTTAAAGACGGAGCTGGTAAAAATAGGTTTTCTTTTTTAGAAGCTGATATTTAATATAATTAGGAAACTGGAACTCAACTACCATATTATCCGTAAGGTTTTCCTCTTCTCTCCTCTTCCTCAGCTGCCGTCAGTTGATGATTCTAAACTTTCAGGTCCGTCACCGCCCCCTGGTGGTTCAGGGGTACAATCCTTTGTATTTTCAGACATTCGCTTAAAAATGCGATTTTCTTTCTTAAAAAACCGACTATCAGCAATCGTCACTTATGTGTTTTGCTTATAGTCATATCATAAGTATAATTAATAAGTATTTATCAATTATTATTATTATTATTATTATTATTATTATATATTACAAATTATTATGCTCCACATTAATTTGCAAAATATGTCCTAGATGCATCCCTTCTAAATTTTATTTAGATGGGATTGGGATGATTTCAAACAAAGTTATTTGTCCAGATAGGTATATATCAACTAATAAAATAAATGAATCTCTGGCAAATTTGACCGACACTGTTGTGCAACACAAGGACTGCATCAAATACTTTCTGAGGCGTGACTCTAAATTACACAATACCCTTAACGCCTGCAGCACCCCGGAGTGTTTCACTGAGGGTGAAACACTTATTCAGATGACAGTTGACACCCCCCTTGCACAGTTGAAGTCCGCCTATAGCTCCCCGTCACAGACGCACCCATTCTCTGTGTGGTGTCTGCAGTCAGATCCCAGCCTGTGCCGACTAGCTGCAATGCTATATCCATAGATAGACCGACACTTATCGTAGGCCTTAATACCATTAGGAACACCGCAGGACGGGCTTCGCTGTGAGCACGGTTCGGTTGGTACGCGCTTTCACCCTCGTCTTGTCATTACAGGCTAACGTTTTGACGCCCAGGCTAGCGTCAGCTAAGCTAACTAGCTGCAGATTCTTTCAATAAACATGGCCACTGTGGCGATTCCAGCAAATACCACAGCACTGTTGCTGGATATTGAGGGGACAACAACACCGATAACCTTTGTTAAGGTAAGTTTCTATTTTTGTGACAATCATATTGCCTGGGGGGCCTGTTAACCCACAGTGTGGGACCTGTAGTTTCCATTGTATCCCACGTTTTTGCAGATTGCCACCATGCATGCACGCTGCTTTTGCATGACGTTAAGCTCTTGCTAGTACTGTCCTTAATAATAATACTATATGTATATATTAGGGAGACATTAGTGTACGGTTAAAGCACGGGCATGCCAATGGCAGTTTCCATACCGAAAGGGTCGATCTGCAAAGAAGAGGCGCATTGTTCTGCACAGTACAAATACTGGTTAATGAAAGGCCAATGGAACAATGTCTGTCAGGCCGAGAGCTATCATCTGCAAACAAATTCAAAGTCTGAACCTGTCTATGGGGTAATATTGAAGCACTTCCACAAGCTTGAGAAAGCATTATATAATGGAAATTAAGAAACGCTAAATGTTTTTAAAAAATGTATGTTGTGTATAGTTTGTGTATAAACATATGGGGGGGAGGGGAGCAAGGTTATTTTTCGATACACTGGAGAAGTTGTTATTTTCAACAACAGATTATTTAATTCACAGATCTTTAAATATGCATCTTAAGAATTGCCACTGTGCAGAAGTGGGCGAAGCCGTTACAAGCTTGCCAGGGCATTCATGCTCTGGAAGTCGTCGTTTTTATATGGTTTCTGAGATAAGATAAAATGCTTCCAACAAATCAAACAACTACATGTTTGTACTTGCAGGATATCTTATTTCCATACATCAGAGATCAACTTGAAGATTATCTGTCAACCCACTGGGAAGAAGATGAGTGCAAACAGGATGTTCATCTTCTAAAGAAACAGGTAGAGTTGTTGGAGAGACGGGCAAGTCATATTAACTATTCACCAGCTACCATGGCTAATGGAGGTTGGACATTAATAATTCATAATATTAATAAGAATTAGTCATTTCAAAATCTGTAAACTTCAAGACACATGCATGTTCTTAATTCTTTCTCCATTGAACAGTTGATCTTTTGTACATATCTTCCTGAAATTCCATACATTCTTATCATAAGGCGACCCAAGTGGGACACTCCCATCCCTTGCAGTGTCAATACCATACTCCACCATTTTAACTCTACAATTCACTCCTTCAAACTAGCATTTAAACCCTTTATTTCTGTATTGAATGCAGGAACCGCAGCTGTAACCAGTAAAAGCAAATGCATTAAATTTACATTAAGCCATTTAAGCCATTAAAACAGGGGATTAATGGCGGAAAATATTTAAGCCACGCATCTGAACTGGAGTAGCTACCCAAAAGTTCAAGTGCAGTGCGACCACTTTTTCAAAATGCTAGGAATAATACTATGCTAAAAGTAAAGCCTTTCCTCACGTTAGCTGGAGGAGGACCTCCGGCAGAACCGGGCGTGTCCCGTGCACGTGCTTGACCAGACGGTGCACACGGATGAGGAGAAGGCCATCCACGAGGTGATGGAAAACGTCCTGTGGCAGATGGCGGCTGACAGGAAGACCACGGCGCTCAAGCAGTTCCAGGGTCACATGTGGCGGGCGGCTTACTCTGCAGGGAGAATCAAAGGCGAGTAAGTAGAAGAGCCAGAGGTTTGCATTGATTTTTTACACAGACACAAAACTTGCTTGCTGTGGAGGCAAATTGCACTTAAAGCTGCTTCATATAGTTTGTGTATAAACATATGGGGGGGAGGGGAGCAAGGTTATTTTTCGATACACTGGAGAAGTTGTTATTTTCAACAACAGATTATTTAATTCACAGATCTTTAAATATGAATGATTTTGTGACTCTGTTTGTTGTGGAGTTCAGAGCTTTGCATCTGTTCATCTATATATGTGCTGCAATTTTTGCTTCTGCTTTCTGTCAGGACGGCGGTATTTAAAATTCAATGTTGCATGAATCCTGGTGAGTTCCGATGGTGTAACCGTAGGGTTTTGTTCTTGTGTGTCGTTACCAACAGAATGTATCAGGATGTAGTTCCGTCTATTAGAAGTTGGAGGAGACACGGCCTGAAGGTGTACATCTACTCCTCTGGAAGCGTGGAGGCCCAGAAGCTTCTGTTTGGATACTCTGTGGAAGGAGATGTTTTAGATGTAAGTCGGCTTGCAGCACGAGCCATACACCCGACACAGAGGAGAAGAGGAGCGCTGCATATAGACAAGCGCTTATGTTCAGATTGTGCATATATTTCACAAGGTCATGAACATCTACACCTTGCATTGACATAGATCATTGATAAGATGCGCTAAGCCAAAGTGTCGAGGAAGATAATCAATGTGAATTATAATGACATTATATAGCGCGTTTTTATATAATGACTGTTGTGAAGACGGCATCATTGTGATTGTGGATTGGGAAGTGCATGGAATTAAGCTACGCTTGCGTTGCGTTTTTGGGTGAATTTGGGGTAGGCTGAGAACACTAAAACCATATGATAAAAATTACGTTGACTGCAAAAAAAAGTGCTATACGAATGACCTACTTTTTAGTTAAAAGGATTTTCGTTATGCATAAGAGCTTAAATCCAAACAAAAAGTGCACCAGTCAGTTGAATTCCTTGGAAGAGCTGGGTCTTCAGTTTTCTCTAATGTATACAATGTGTTCTCAGTTTGTTATCTGTTGCTGTTCTTCTTCCCATGGCAGCTTTTCGATGGCCACTTTGATACGAACATCGGACTCAAGGTGGAGGGTAAAAGCTACGAGAGGATTGCTGAACGGATCGGTTGCCCGCCTGAAGAAATCACATTCTTGACGGACGTCTCTAGAGGTGGGGGCCAGTGTTATAGCTCTCTCTGTAAACTTTATTTACCAGATAATCTGTTCATTTATCACTTGTCAGTGACTCTGCCTTTTTGTTCAGCCACTACACTACACAGTGTAGTGGTTTTTCTTTTTTTCAAAATGTTTAAAGTATGAACACCTGAAAAAAGTACGAAAATGTACACACGATGTCGACGGCTCAAATAACCCAGGGGGATTTGTATTCCTCTCTCCTAAATCAATTTGTTCTAGGGAGGAAATCAAGTTTCAAAATAAAAGCGATGACGGCAGCAGAAAAAAGATGCCCGGAGTGCACATTTTAAGTCCACTGTTGGCTTTAAATCCTTACACAGCTGAGGCCTTTCTCAAACAAGCAGTTTCTTACTTTTTACGAAGTTACACTTTAGGGATGGACCGATACCCTATTTTCTTAGCCCATACTGAGATTCATAAGCCAAATTGGGGCGATACATGACATGTATATAATGTATAGTCTCATCAAAATAGTTATCCCTTTGTGATATCACTATGTAGAGGTGTCCAGCAGCCAGAAGGGCTGGATTTATAGACTGAATCAACTGGTAATCTGCAGCCTGTACACTAATGACTTTGCCGTTTTGAAAATCTGTCATCACAAGTGGGAGTGTACAGTTAGATGTTTGCTGGATAGATAAGCAACGTTTGCTACAGTCCACTGGGTAGGCTGGTAGACTGATCTATCCAGCACACATCTAGTTGGACACTCCCACTTGTGATATCAGAATAGGCCGATTTTTCAAAGCGCCTTGTAACGGCTAATCACACTCATACCTGGTGGTATAATGTCCCCTTCGATATCGGCCATTTTAGTATTCCATATTTTGGCCAATACCACTGATGTCCATCGTTGGCCCATGCATAGTCATTACTGTGTGTTTAACGTCTGACCTCGTTTTTCCCTGGGTGCAGAAGCGAAGGCGGCGGAAGACGCAGGGATGAACGTGGTGGTGGTGGTGAGGCCGGGGAACCTGGAGCTGAGCGAGGAGGAGCGGGGCCTCTACACACTCGTCACATCCTTCAACCAGCTCCAAGTCACGGGGAGCGTTTAACACTGACCCCTGGGAGGGAGAGAGAGGCTCGGTCTCCACGACCGCTAACCTCTCTCTCTCTCTCTCTCGTACTCAGTGACAGTCAAGATCAAACCAAGGGGACTACTAGCCACGCCTGGAACCCATCTCTAAGGATTTTTTTCTTTTTCTTTTTACATGATCGTCCTATTTAAATGTATGACCACCGAATTCTTAACCTCAGAGTTAAGAAAGAAAATGGACCCCGGGTCCGCAATACCCTCTTGTGCCATGTGTTTAGTAGAAGAAGTAAAGAAATAAATAAATTGTGAGTAGATTAAAGCCGTTGATAACCAACCAACCTATAGTGAATGCCCACAGCGTGCCAACTGTTCTAAATATACACCAGTATGGTGGCTTCTTCAGGATGGGTCACCTCCCGTCACACAGCAGAAGCTGAGTATGTTTGTAAGTGTTTGTCTAGCGTTTTTTTGTAATTCCCGTTTCTCTTCCACTCATGTACAGTTGTCGTGTCCTATAAACGTGTTTGAATGCGTTGTAAGGAATGTTGTCCATGAATAACCTCTTAAGAAATATTTTAATCCAGTTACGCAAACGGCATTGCATTTTCTTCTGATACTGATGAGAAAACAGATGCACACAACAAAATAAAAGCGCACACACTTCAAAATGTATTTAAATGTGCTACTTGATATATGACAGTGATATCTGCCTAAGATTCGCCCTAATGTAATGGCTCTGTACCCGACGTCTAAATCCTGACCATACATGATTTGACGAAACCTTCCAATAAATTAATTGTATACTGAAGTTCTGTATTGTTGCATTGGCAGAACAATTGTGCTCATGTTGGATAATAAAACATGCACTTAAGTCTCGGAGTAAATGTGGAATTGCCCACCATGGCCTACATAAAGATGATGCATAAGTCTGGAATATGCTTTCTTGAACCTGGTCTTTAGTTAGGACATTACCTTGAAGGTTGCGGTTTAACTTTGAATCTACATCTAGACAGCAAGAGGTATTTAGTTTGTGTGCTGTGGTAACTGTGAGAGCCCAAAATATAAGCAAAGAATAATAAAATATACATGAAAAGTAGAAAAAATATATACATCTAGTAGGAGTGACCATTATTAATGAAGGGTTACGCTATGCGCCATTTGATCGTAAAACCCATAATGTAGACCAAACGGTCTGCATAAAAAAATAGTATGCTTGAGTTGTGATACGCCAGATGATTTGAACATACCACAAACTAGTTCTCTCTTATTTGACTCAAAAGTAGCCAGGGTGATCCTGTGTTTGCATCGTGGTACCGGGGTGATTCTCCGACACCACAGAGAACCTGTCCGACAGGGTGACGGGCGGCTCTTGGTGCTCCATGCAGACGACATCGAAGTTGAAGTGGCGGAACTCCACAGATAACGTGCCGATGAAGGCCAGCAGGAACATGACCAGGCACCACTGCGTTCGCGCCCCGTGGAGATGATGACCCCGCAACATGAGGGAGAAGTCTGTCACATGTAACGTTTAGGAGCAACCGCGCAAAAATGGGATGAGTGTCATAATAGAGAATCGGTAATGGATTCGGTAATTGGTCATGGATTTTGAATTCTTCAAATCAGACGTACGACGTCAATGGGCAAACTTTTCCCGGATTTATAATGCGTAGAACTGGGTTCATGTTGTAGAGAAGGTTTTTTCACAGTAGGTGAATGAAGCAGTACTCTCTTCTGGTAAAACATTGCCAAGCTTGACGGGTCCCCTTTAAATCGCCCATATTTAAATCACTAAGTGTGATGTTGATAGCCATTACCCGCCATTTCATTTTCTCGTTTGTGACATCATAAGTGCGAGTGTGTCTACCCAGATTTATGATGAATTGAGGACCAACCAGTCCACAGAGTGGCCTTTACCAGCTGTAAGGTTGATCTACCATACATTCTTGCAGCATAGACCCATAGGGGGCCTTTAAGTTGAGTCACATAACCAGACATAAGACCCAATAGTAAATAGCAAATAGGATACAGAGCAGCATGCTCAGGGTGATGGCCGCCGACAGCACGAAGCGAATGATGCCCAAGCGTCTTCCCTCGTTCCTCAGGTTGAGTCTGAGGGTGGCGATGGACTGCAGCCAGCAGAACACCGTGCCCAGGCCAAAGGTCAGGCTGGTGCCAGCGTTGTGAACGTCCTCGTCATTGGACCACTGCATCAAGAGGAGGTCGGGGTGAAGAACCACACAGTCAACATGTGGCTCTCTCTATTGAAGGTATGGTCTTGAACAAAGACGTTTGATTGCCTCTTACTCTCTTTGTAGTTAAATGCTTACGGCATTGTTGAACAAAGGTGTGATGAAAAGGTTCCCTCCCTGACTAACCCAGATTAACCCCTTCATTCCTGGCCACAATGTTCTACTCTTGGTTCATGATAGAGCTGTAAACGTACTGTTACAGAACATTAATCAAACAATGTCTTAGATCTGCCTTGTAGTATGGAGGCCGCTATGTTACCTGGAAGTTGCCCACTAGTGTCATCCCAAAGGAGGCCAAAGAGAAGGTGATCAGGCTGGCTATGTTCAGCCAAGGCTTGCGTACTTTGGGCTTCAGCTGGAGGTATCTGAGGAATCCAATGAGGAATCCTAAACCGGAAAAAAATAAAGCTTTTTACGTGAAAGAGTTGAAATGTGGTTACATTTTTGATTATACAGTGTCCTCGTTAGTTTTATTACACATGTAATAAGCAATGTAACAACCTGTAACAGCTTGAATTTAAGATGAAATATAGTTCTGGAACAGTATAGCCATGGGCTACAATGGAACTTACTTTACACACATTCATCCTAACCCTAACCCTACTGTAGTTTCATACTGTCCTATAAAGGTATTTCATCACACAATACATAGTTGTGTAGTAAACCTGTAACAGGACACTAATATATTGAATTGACTAGTATTATAAATTATTATATTATTATGATACAAATATTAATATATATTGAATAGTAATTTAATGTAATGTATTCATTTTATTCATATACAATATAAACATATAAATGACCACTTTACCCATAAAAGCTGCCATATTCATAACTTGACTGAAGACACAGCTAGCGGGAGGTTGATTGCCTGCGATACTGAGAAAATAATATGCATTGAATACCATATTCAATGAATATGGTAGGACACCTTTATTAAATTATTCTCAAGCTAGACTAAAGCCCCTTAAATTCTTACCTTATATACGGTGGAGATCTCCGATTATTACTACAAAATAAAAGTATTGTAAACAAATGGTTAAAAAGAACTGCACGGCCAAGATACAGTATGATTTGAGGTGCCTTTACGTGTTTAGCCCTTACCTGCTCTGCCAACCCAAAGAGGTTATGGTGTCATATTGTCGAGCGATGAAATACCTATAGCAATATAAGTACATAGTTGCACATGAGAAATTCATCATTCCACCCTCGAAACAGGAGAAGTTTCCAAGTAGGGGCTATTTGTAAATCCTACAAATCTGAATGGGTGTATTATGATAGTAGGCCTTATATAATATAATAATTATATAATATTATATAATAAAAATAATGATTTTATGCAGTAGGTGTGAGTGTGTCTTTGCGTGTTTGTGTGTGTGTGTGTGTGTGTGTGTGTGTGTGTGTGTGTGTGTGTGTGTGTGTGTGTGTGTGTGTGTGTGTGTGTGTGTGTGTGTGTGTGTGTGTGTGTGTGTGTGTGTGTGTGTGTGTGTGTCTTTATAAATGTAGGGGGTCTGTCCGAATGTAAAGGGTTACTTACACAAGTATGAGTCCAATGGCGGTGCATAATGAAAAGCATATGGGAAGAAATGCCCACAAGCTCCAGCTCCTCATCTTGCCTCCTCACAGCTGACTAACGAAACTGACAAAACCCACAAGCAGTTTGTACAGTGACATGTAATGGCAGGATAATAGACGTGTTACCTGAAAGCTAAACTCAATTCTGGGAAGTCATTTCCTGGCCTAAAACAACCTGGTCACTGAAGAATAATAACTATTACCAGCTCTCATGAAGCCTATGAAGAGAAATAACATCAAGCAGGCTGTCTTACCTGATAAAAGAACCTTTGTTATTCAACGCGGGACGTTTTCAAGTGAGAGAAGCTTCGACACAATTCCTCGGCCCACATTTGGTCAGTGAAGAGCGATCAATTAAAACGTATCTTTGTATTATTTTGTCAGAGTGAGAGATGAGTGACTGGAATGTTATAGGTGGATAGAAAGATGGATACATTACCTTACCGTCAAACTTTCTCGTCATCCCGTAGGCAATTATTCTCGTTTAATATTGTTATTTTCCATCTATTTATTTATCCGTCACGTTAGCAGGTCGTCTTCATATTTGTAGAATTGTCTGTTAGCGCTATTCCAAATTATATGTAGTTCGTTTCAGCTTCCGGTTTTCTGGTCGAGGGTTTACGCAGTCGAAGGGGATCAATTCCAGCTAACAGCTACAGAGCTCACACTCCTGTTCGCTACTTAAACTGACGACAGCGCACTGGTTTGGTCTTACATTGAATAAGGCAAATGGGTCCGTTTTATTTGCTCCTCGAACTAAATACAAATTTATCAAACGTAGAAACGTTCAGGGGAAAACATAACAAGGTGACGACCTGGCCAGCATTGCCATGAACAGGGCGGTATTAGTGTATATGGGGCACTAGGTAAAGAGGTTCGGGCCCCCCTAAGGTTAATAGATAATTAGAGTAGCTTGATCTTCTAGGAACATTGGTCCACGGTCAACATATTTTTCAATGGGAGAAAATTGTATTATAAAAGTAAGGAATATTCCATTCAATATTCAATCGATTCAAAGTATGTTTTTTACTTATTTGCCCTCAGCAACTGACAAAACTGCCCTACATTCATTTTTGTAAAAAAAGCTACCTAGAAAAAGGCATCGCACAAGAAGCCATATGTTAAATAAATACAATTTATTGAAAATATTGAATGTAGTAAATTCCAAACAACAATTCCATTTCCTTCACACTGGAAATGTGGAATTTGGTCATGTATTTTAAATATGGAACTGGGATCCTAATTCTTTCCACTGGGGATGATTACATTGGTGCATTAACCACAAATGTGTCAACATTTTTAAATTAACCTATTTTAGAAGAGACACTATCTGCTAAAGTGAGATAAAAAATCAAGAAAGAATTACGATTAACACTAGAGCATATATTGCTATGCATTTACATTACCCAGGTTGGAAATAAGTTGGTCCAATAATCTGTATTCATTATAGGCTTACTGGTTATAAAATAATGCAGGTAGAATTAAAAAGCAAATTAGTAAGGCAGTGAACGCAATAGACGTGAGGTTATGTCCCTCACAATCAACAGACCTGATTAAACTCAGGTAAACCGTATAAACCTTATACATTTTATAAATAAGGGGTCGACCCTTAAGTTAATATGATTTGTCAGACCTTCACTACCACTACCACATTAACACTCCTCATTGACATACATGCCATTTAAACCATACTTTCAACCAGAGATGTTTAAGCGATAATGTGTCTTTTACAACTTAGCATCTAGTAATGATCTTTTATTGTGTTGAAATGGGGCTCTTTAAACAGCATTAGTTTCCCAAACTGTACATATTTCCAGAAGACTTTCAAATTGATATAAAAATGCATTAACAAACCTCTGGCCTAAAAAAAAAAACAGAAACATTGATAGCCAATTTTACAAAAAGAATGTTCTTTCTGCAATTACACATCAAATTTTAAATCCAATTGGTATCTATGTTCTTTTTTTAAAAGGAGTATTACCTAGACATGGGACATATGTGCAAGATGCACAGATAACCGATCTCTAGTTAGAGTTTATCAATGCCAAGAAATCCAGATTCATTATTCATCATCATCCTTGATCTCTTTCATACACAAACAAATTCCCTTTCATTTCAGCAAATCAAGGAACAATAATCTCTTGTCATTTATTATCTTGGATGGAAAAATCCAGCCAAGTATAATATCTCTTATCCAATGTAACTGGCCAAACTCTAAAACTCTGAATTTATTTTTGATTGGATTGCTCCATAACATTATTCTTTTATTCAATTCACTTCAAATAAAATGATAAATTATATTAAAGTCATTTAAATTGTGCAGTGATAGCAAGCGTTAGTGTGTGGCTGGTTGCAGAGTAGCCCTTATTGTTCATGGTTCAGCATGGAGCACCAGGGGGTACCCCACTACCGAGGGTTGTAAAGACCCAATGAGTATGGCTTGTATTGGTCAAACCCTTTTGTCTCACCTAACTTTGTAAGTGAGGCAATAAAAGGAACGATTGGCACACAGAAAAAAACAGTAATGATTGAAATTAATCATTTTCATGTCAAGCTCCCTTAAGCTTAGGAATTACTAAAATAATTCCTGTATAAATTCATGGTAACACCTAACCGATTACTCTTAATCTATCTGCAGGAGACTTTCATCTCCGTTTTGGTTATAATTCTTAGACTCCGAGTTTGTTGGCTTGTGTCAGCACCACCTTGAGGACCGGCATGAAGGCGGACGTCTCGCTGAAGTTGCTGCTGCTAACTATGTGGGTGTGGATGTTGAGGCCGTCCGTGTAGGCCCTCGACTCAATGCTCCTTGCTATGTTGTGCAGACCTCCTACAATGGCTGGGGAGAGCTGTGGAGGGAGGGGTGGGGACGGGAAGGGAGAGCGATTCAAGTTGACAATGATTCATCCACTTCAACAGATTCTGCAAAACCAGCATGAGCCTATTTTCCAAAACCAATGAAATTATTCTGTTAAATTGGGAATTTGCCAACTATTCATCTTCAACTGATTCTGCAAAGGTAGCAATCATCGGATTATTTGACTTGAAACTGATTCTGCTTAGCTAGCAAGTAACTGATTCTAGCTGGTTCCAAAATTCTAGCAATGAATTATATTAATATAGACAAGATTAATATTTACATTTGGTCACAAGGCAAGACAAAATATGACAGTTGAACAATGAGGATCTTATTCTCACCGACTGCTCTCTGAGTTTGTCATACAGGGCTTCCAAGCGCTTGCTGGCATCATCAAGTTTCCTCTTGGTTTGCTGGGAAATCGTTCAAAGTATACTTAATTCTGCGGTCTAAAAGAAGATATTGAATACATGTCATGGTTCGTGTCAATATCATTCATTCATATTAAAGACTCACAGGGTCACTAGCAACAGCCAAGCACTTCTGGATCACTCCCTCGAAGGTGGTCTTGAGCACCACATGCTCCTCTGGGATGGGCTTCTTCAAGATCTTCTCCGCGGGGATGGACTGCATCGGCTGTGGGATGAGATCACGGCAGAGGATTCAAAGATGACTCATGTGTATTAATATTAATGATAACCATATATTCCTTATTGTATAGCTCTTTTTTAAGTACTCAAAGACAATTTATAGCAAGAATATAATCACCGCAATCAAAATGTGCAGCATGTTCAAGTTATAAAAATATGATGAAAAACCTAGTTAATGCAATAAGGTAATGGCCATTACAAGTAGAATAAACCGAATACTTAAGGAATAAAAGCTTAATACGCCAGAGCAGAATAAAGCTTGCGGATTCTTCTGGTTCCCAGGCTGGAGGTGGAGTATACCTGTATGTGGTCCCCCGTCGGAGCTCCAGGCGGACCTTCCACGCTGGTTTGAGGCATGGCAGGGTGACCACCAGAAGAGGGGGGGAGCTGCTGCCTGCCTGAGAAGGGGCCCTGGAAGGCCCCTTGGCCCGGGTCCATGGATCCCTGCAGAGATACGGGGGACATGGGCTGGGCCTGGGGGTCGCTGCCGGGGGGGCCCATGATGGGGGCGGTGATGGGGGCAGGTGGAGTGTAGTTCTCAAGGCCCTGCTGGTGAAGAAGGAGGATGACAGACACTGTGTTTTGATTGGTTCATGATCAGAGCATTGCCTTGACTTTCACTGGCTGCACCATTCAGGGAACCTACCTTCTTCTTTGTTCCTGCTCTGTTAAGAGCAGGAGGGTCGTTCCAGCCGTTCTGAGGTCCTACAACAACAGAACGCCAAAGGTTATTTCCTATGGGGTCTGTTTTGAAATAATGCAATTCTAAGTAAAATAATTGTTATTTTATTGATGGGGGTAATTCAATTTTTTTGTAGATTTTTAACGTGTAAATAAATATAATGACAATGTTTTTGAGTAAAAAATGAATTACAATTATAAATGAGAATAAATATGGTACATCCCATGTTAGTGAAGCTATTTTCATTGATCTGTTGTTAAATCAGGACCTGCAGAAAATCTGTTTTATTGTAGACATAGTCCTAAAAGATCATTTCCAAAAACATCTCTTGATATAACCTCTTACCCTCAATGACATTATTCTACATGTCCACTTAAAAATACTGCAGGAATGCAATGGATTGATTTAACTGATTGCGGTTTTGCACAAATGGTCAAATCAATTTAAATGTATTGATTTTGGTTGACTCTGTTATTTCTCTGTTCTCAACCATGGGGCCAATATCAAACCACTGGCTTAGTCCCCAGTGTCTGAACTTTCAGATCTGCGCTTGGAGAGCCGTGGCAGACCACTAGACGAATGGGGGGGGGGGGGGGGGGGGGGGGGTTCAGGTGTCGTGCTAGAGACCAGCGGTCAGCCTGTGTGTACCTGGTCCTCCAAACGGTGATTGCATGTATGAGACAGGCGATCCAGGCCCGCCATGTTGGAACGGCGTTCCGTGGGCCAGAGGACCGGGTGCATAGGTAGGAGACGAAGAGGCGGAGGAAGAGGTAGGCGCAGTCGGAAAGTAGGGCGCGTTGTACGGAGGAGAGCACGACAGAGGCTGGTATACGGGAGAGGGCCCGGGGCCCGGCTGCATATACTGAGAGCGGAAGCCAGGGGCCGGAGGTAAGGAGGAGGGGGAGGGGGGGGCAGCTAGAGAAGCTGCAGGGTACTGGAACGGCTGATAGTTGGGCCCGGTCCCTGGCGCTCCATAGTGGCTGACCTGGGCTACGGTGACACGAGGCGAGGACAGATGCAGTTAGTAGGAGGACACACACGGGGCCGATAGAGGCCGTTGGACTATCGAGCTAGGCGCTCGCATGCTAGACATGCAACATGCTACTATGCTATACATGCGTCATGCTATCTGGGACATTATTTATTGACACCATGCCATCATGCTTTATAACATTGCAAGATCATCATGCTATAAAAACGGAATACATGCTCGGAAGTGAAAAGTGAAAAGTAATTTCTAGCAGGCATTCAAAACTCAGGCTATTGATAAAATGATATGCTAGGATGAAATCATTTTAGTCTTGCAATAGAAAGCATTTTTAGGAAAAGGAAAATAAAAGGTTTCTTGACATTGTGGGAGGTACCTCGTGATGGTCGCGTTGTATTCACCATATGACTTTTAACTAATACTTGGTTCATAACACTTTCCTCACAACACTACAAAGCTAGAAGGCGGTCTAAGAATAATAAATATCCCCTTAAACCCAATCAAACCTTCCCTTCACATTACCACTGCACCCACATGTTGTGTCGCCGGGGTGGAACGGACGAATGACATGAATGGAGACTTACGCTGGTACTGTTGGGCGTACGTGTACCCCGGAGCGGAGGAGGGCGCGGGGCCGCCGGCAGCCGCTGGGCCCGGGGCGGGCATCCCGTGCGTGGCGTTGGGAGGAGGCAGAGGTTCGTTCTGCGGGGCACAGAGAGAGAGAGAGGCCATGTGATCCATGAAACCCAATCACGCACATTAGGAGCCTTGTGGGGCAGGTTGACCTGGAGGCTGCCTGGCGGTGAAGGCAGGTCGTGTTTACTGGTTATATCGCTGGGTGAATCCCGTCCCCCTGTGAGGTCTACTGTGGCTCTACTGTGGATAAAAAGACGATGCATTTCATTTTCCTATTTCGTATCTGTTACGCAGCAGATGCTTTTCATCCAAAGATACGTTATGTTGTTAATGAGCAAGTGGAGGCTAGGGCATCTTGCTCAGGGATGCATGCAGACATTGGGCTTTGAAACCACAACAGTTCGTTAGGGGGTCAAACACCCTAACCTCCCGACGATCCTGCCCCCCATTAAGAGGCAAAAGTCAACATTAAGGAGCTCACAATTCTCTGTGACACAGCAAACAGTGGGAGGGTAGATCTACAGTGCAGGTCAACAGGAGGGATGTCGTTGGAGTGAACAGATGTTGGACGAGGTTAATCCTTTGCGTTCGGCGGTTAGCATGGTTGCACATGAATCATGCAGAATGTAAGGATGCATTGGAGTGAAGCATGGCAGTGACTGATTGAGGAAGGTGTGACTCAGCATTTACTGGTGGGCTCCATAGAAACAGACTGGGGATAACTACCACAATAACAAGCATTCATTAAAAAAATAAAATAATAATAATAATAATGTTCAAGCACAGAAAACAATCAACCAAATCAAAATAATATAAATAAATGCGCTCCCCGGAGTGATTAAAGGGCTCAACATTTCTCAATCTGCAGTCAGACAATAGCTTGGGCATGCCGTGTTGTTTCAGTGACAGGAGGTTGGATTTTGTATTGAGGTAGTAGCAGCAGTAGCACATGCGTGTAGGAAGGACCATGGGGGGGGGGGGGGGGGGGGGGGTGACAGTGTACCTGCTGGTCGGGACCACTGGCTAGCTGAACGGGGGGGATACTGGGGAGGGCTGTGGGGGTTTGGTTACTCCACGATGTAACAGTGGAGGCAGCCCTCACCTGAACACACAGAGACACACCAGACCACACATGATGGCCACCACCCCCTTGGGAAGAAGAGAGTGAAGGCCATCGCTGGGCTACACCACCACACTGGGCCGCGCCCGCAGCAGGGCGACTCATCTGCTTGGCCAGGGATAAGTTTGCACGAGGAATCCTGTCAAAGTACCGTTCCCATCCTAGTGTTTATCGGTTCATTTGCCTTTGGAAATCATGTAACTTAAAGCACTTTTTTCTTCTTATTGCATACACCATTTATTAAAATGGTAAAGGGTCCATGTTGTCTTAGTATTGTATTTACTCTACAGAAAAGCAAACGGACTCTGGATTATATTGCGCTCTTAGCCTGGTCCAAAATGAAGGCACTGTGTCCTTGGACCTTAAGGCAGGGAACTGTGCTGGTTGGACGAATGTTGCGGGCATCATTAGTATGCATGAAGATGGGCTCGAGTGATACCATTTCTTGAGTAATAGCGGCAGAAGACCATCTTATCCCCTGGAGACCGTCTACCCCACAATGTGATCGTATGGAAATAAGGATCGACACCAATGATTGTGATGCACTACAATAGCAATATGACACAACATACAGCGGCATATTGATGAATAAAAACGGGCCCCTACTTTACCACCACAAGCTGTTACCAGCTTTGTCGCAATCTTACCAGTTTGTGACATAACAAGGGGGAGTGTGTCAAATCAACATACAAGCCGAGACGGGTGGGCTGCGTACACCCCACTTATGACGTCACAAACGGCTCGCGTTTGAGACGGCTTGTAATGGCTGATTGGTAAAACAGGGGGCCGTTGAAGAAGTGGGCGGGGGGGGGTCGTACCGGTTGATAATACTGTGGTTGAGGTGGAGTGGAGGTAGGCGGGGGCGCCGCGGGCCCCGGGGCCGGCTGGGAGGGCCCCATGGAGGGCGGGCCCGGGTTGTACAGGGGCCTGGGGCCGGCCGCCGCCGCCGCAGCGTAGGGGTTCTGCCGGGCCGGGGCAGCAGCCTGCGGGGCCGGCATGGCTTGTTGTTGTTGTTGTGGTTGTTGTGGTTGTTGTTGTTGTTGTTGCTGTTGTGGTTGCTGTTGTTGTTGTTGTTGTGCTTGCTGTCGTTGTTGTTGTGGTTGGCCCAATGCTTGAGTTAGACGCTTATGGAGCAGCTGGATACAGAGGAAATGAAGGCGATGTTAAAGGACATTAATACATTAAAGTTGGATGGATTATAATAGTGTTATCAATAACATTGATTATTTATTAGAGATGGTTTCCCCATGTTTTATTCGATCTAATTTTACGAACGAATGTTGTTCAACATTTTATTTTCACTTACTTATCAAATATGAAACAGATATTTACTCTGTACTTATTATATATTTGAATGCGTCACTAATCTGATAACGTGCCACAACACAATACATGCCATAGGCTGACACTTTAGATCCCAAACACCACTTTACAATCACACAACGAGAGCGCCTACAACCCTGAGCCGGGCCTCAGGGCCCCTCGGTCGAACCTCCGGGCGGAGGGGGGGGACCCACCTGGTTGGTGCTCCCCGACAGGTAGGCCAGGGCGGTGGCCAGGCTGCCCTGGGAGGCCAGCAGGCCGGCGTACTGGCCCATCATCTCCTCCAGCAGGACGCCGCTGGCGGTGGGGGCGGCGCCGCCCCGCCGGGCCTGCTCCACGGCCCGCCGCAGCACCACCACCTTCTCCACCAGGTCCTGGAGGGGGGGGGGGGGGGGGGGGGGGGGCACGGCCGGTGGGTCACCACCGGTGGGCTCTGGATGTTTCCTCAGCTTTGATCACACCTCTCTTTTCATGGTGATTTATACTTAATGTTCGGGAGGAGTGGACAGCCAAGCCCTTTGAGGCTGTGACCGGGATTAAGGGCCAATCAAACACAATTGCCTCGAGTTAAACATATTTAATCTTGTTAACTAGTTAGGCACTCTTTCCTGTAATTCTGAATGAAAAGCAATAAAAAGTTTGATGGATTTAATCATAAATTGAAGATGAAGTCTTGAATTTATTTAGCCTTAATCACACGGCTGTGTTTTGGGGTGGTGCTACGACATTCACACTGCGTGTGCTCTGGGCCTCATGGGGACATTGGTTTCCAGCCAGGAACACATCGCGCAACACATAAAGACAGACGGACGCCAACCAACGCAGCGATACAATAAAACAAAGAGTATTCAGCAGTAATCAAACAGTGAGATAATGAGCCTGAAGGGGAAATAGAATGTCATGTGGCGAGGCGAGGGAAGGTGAGGACGTACCTGGAGGGAGAGGGGAGAGTACCCTGCCTGAGCCCGGGTCCAACACGACACCACCTTCTCCACGTTACCAGCACAGATGTAGCACAGGGACGCCTGCGCCTGGAGCACGACGTCCTGGGACACCTCCAGGCGTCCACCCAGAAGGTCTGGTCAAAATAAAAGTAGCATGTTTATGGGCATCTATTGACTTTTATACTTCATAGACGAGAGACTAGTAGGCTAAAAAGCATGTCGATTGGGGATATAAACAAAAAAAGTAACTAGGTGCTTACTAAAAGTATTAAAAGGGATGACGTTTGAGTAGCAGTTGAGTCAAGGGTAAATAAATAAATACAGACAGGTGCAGACTGAAACAAAGCTAAAAGCTAAAGTACTATTTAATAATGTATATTTTAATTAGGGGGAGGGAGAGTAAAGGCGTCATGCTGAAGGTAGATGTCTACAGGTTGGCTGTGGAAATTGGGCATCAAACCCAGAACCTTACTGCTAACAAACAAACCCCTGCTCCATCCAACCCCTAAAGAATGAATGCATGAACGCCCTCCTTATCCGGCGTCTCCCGGGTGTACTGACCACAGAAGGCGGAGAACTCGTCTGGCCGGGCGTAGGTCATGACGGCAGCCAGAGCCTCCTTCCAGTTGGCCAGGTCACATGACGTCAGGATGTCCGTCCAGTCCTTCATCACCACCGCACTGATCAACTGCCGGCACAAAGGGTCAGTTATCGAAAGATTGACTGACGGATCGATCAATGCATACTTCATTCATCCCCTGGGGATATTATAATGCAACTGAAGATCTATATAAAAGACAGAAATATATAAAAGATCACAAAATACTAAATCCCATAAAGATAATTATAAACTCTAAATTAAAGTATCTGTACTTCCACTTTTTTTTTTTTTTTTTTATCAGAGGAGTTATGCAACAATATATGATAATGCACTGCAAATGTTTGCATATCCCACACACCATAGTTATAAAAAGATATAGTTGTAAACAGAAAAAACCCTGTTGATGGAGGAAATGAGTTGCGTTAAGCTGTTTACTTACCTTGGTAAGTTTGGTGTGCGTTTTGGAGAAATACTTCTTCTGTGTTTTCTCCAGGAGCTCCGAGCCGCCAGCGATGGCCAGGATGATGCTGTCGGCCATGCGGTTGTCGAGGATACAGAGGTCCACTGCCCCCTCAAAGTCTCCAGTCAGCAGTGCCTGGGTGATCAGCCCGTCCACGTCTAGATAAAGACACCAATTGGTGCTGTTAAGTACTAGTCTTGCTTTTCAGTGCTGACAATGTTAAACGCTACTACTAAGCAGCAGCCTTTAAAAAAGTGACTTCAATTATTTTTGAAAAATATAATTCTTGACAGCTAGGTACGTTTTGGCTGGAGGTCAAACTCCCTAGTCACTCCCCTGGCCTAATGCATTAAATATCTATTCATAAAGAAAACCAAACGTATGTCAAATATATTTAATAACCATCATATGATACATCAAAACGGTTAAGACATGATCAAGAGATAATTTCCTGTGTCAATGAAGCACCATCTTACAACACCATACTGTTGGACTTATAGGTCAGTTGAGGACCTTTTGAATAAGAGTTCTAATTCAATTAATTCTCTAACCAAACCGAGAATTTCCTGTCTGACTGTCTGTCAGTGTCAGCCTGATTTCCGTGCTGATTCTAATCAAATAAATGAACAAAACGTGTGATTACCTTGGCTAACAGCGAGGTGGACGCCTCCCTGGGCAACAGCAGCAGGAGTAGGAGCAGGAGCAGGAGCAGCAGCAGCAGCAGCAGCAGGAGCAGCAGCAGGAGCAGCAACAGGAGCAGCAGTATCATCAGCAGCAGGGGGGGCAGCAATATCTGGGACTATATCAGGGACGATTTCAGGGACTACAGCAGAGTCCTCCAACGTCACAGGGGTCTGGTCTGCTGGCTCAGCCGCCACATCTTCTGGTAGACCCACATCCTGGAAGAAAAGGGTGGGGGGTTTAATTAATACGGATTCATTGTTTGCCGAGAAACATCCCTCTTCTCTTAATACAAGCCAATCGTTATCAGAGTAGCATAACACCACCATGTCAACCAGCCTACCTCCTGTAGTGGTATCTCCTCCTCCTCCTCTTCCTCCAAATTGAAATCCTCCTCATCCCCCAAATCCACATCCTCCCCCTCCTCGAGCTCCTGGTCCAGCTCCTCCCCCAGGCCCAGGTCTACGGGGCTATCAGCGTCCAGGTCCAGGTCAAACTCATCCTCGGGAAGGGGGGCGGGGGCCGGCTCTTCGGGAAGGAGGGCGGGGGCCGGCTTGTCGGCCGGCTGGAGGTTTGCTGCCGAGATGAGGTCAAACACCGCCTCTGGAGAGATGTCAGCAGGGGGGGGCATGAAGCTGCTGACAGCAGGGGCCGCCACAGGCTGGAAGGCCTCAGGGGCCGTCGTAGGCTGGAGGTCTTCAGGGGCCTCGGTCGGCTCTAGGGCCACCGTGGGCTGGAGAGCGGCAGGGGCCCTCACCACCGTCTCTGGCTACAGATTGGAGAAAGAAAACATGGATGTTAGTTAGTGAAAGGAAAACTGAACCATCCACGTAACTGGAGCAACAACAATGCACATTTCAGCACGCGACCATACGCGACAGTTACAATTCATTAAGGTCAACACAGCAGCACATAATAGCAACATGTAAGAACAACATAGCAACAAGAATCATAGTTCCTCTATTGCCCTATGGCTGCATTTTTTTGGAGATTGTGTTGGGAGTATGAAAAATTCATAAAGAAAAAACATGAAAAGAGGTTTGAAAATGGAGAGTTAATTCAATGGGATATTTGCTTCGAGGCTCTGACACACGATAGCTAAAATAAAAACCACCACCACTGCCATACTTTCCGCTCTACCCCGTTGCCGCCTAGTGACGGTCTTAAAAGCAACGTATTCTCGAACCTGAAGGTTGTGCTGAATTATGTCTTGAGCCTCTGAGTGCTTGCTCACCACACTGTCTCCTTTTGGTTGGTTTTTCGTGTCATGAGTTCTAACCATTTCAAACAATCTACGGCTCTAACTGAAAACAGACTTCCTCTGTGAGGACCGTAAAGAATGAATTTGATGTTTAGGAAAGCTTTTACGTTTATTATTGGTATGAGAGGGCCTTTGAAGTGTGTTTGGGCTACTTGTACAATATGGTGAAGTGAGAGCAGTTTTGAACAGGAAATACATTTAAAACCCCCTATTTTGCAATTGCACTTCCCTGATTACTGGACGAGTAGTAGCAGGCAAATATTAAGGTAGAGTCATTTATAAACATCAATAAGCCTCAACAATATAACGGAACTATAAATTCTCCTGACGCAATCTAATGTTGGCTAAAACTTCTCTGTAGAAACTGTTGCGCAGATAGTTTTTGGTATGAATATATGGTACAGCTTGGCAGGTTTTATATATAAATAAATAAATGTAATATCCTTTAACTTTCTACCTTTTCAGCCATTTCCTTCAAGGCAGTGGAAATCTGCAAATTAAATAAAAAGAAGTTTTAACAACATTACTCAATGCAATTAAACCCAGACACAAACATCTTAAACTTCAAGTGTTTTTTCAATACCTTTAGAGCTAGCTCCTCCTTTTTGTACCCCAGTAGATCAAGATATTGTCCACGGACATCACTGTCAAAATTAACCTGAAATCACAAGAAGATGTTCTCACTCATTAAAAATAATAAAACAACCGGAAAAACATACACAGAAAAAACATCTATTTACCAAATAAGTCGTACAAATGTAGTATACGCAGCCACTACTAAAGTTCTATTTTCTCAATATCGTATTATATTCTTAATATTGATACTACGTGAGGTAGCAGGTTTCTCGGCCACTAGAAGTGCGGTACCTTGAGGAAGGACCAGACAGTCCTCTCGAAGCCATCCTGCGCGGCGGCGATCTTCTCCTGGCAGAAGTCCACAAAGTTCCCGTTGCTCAGCGTGGCCTGCAGAAGGTCGGAGCGCGCCAGGAAGGCCGTCTCCGTGACGACCTGGCTCACGTGCACCACGTGCTTGGCGGGCTGCTGCGGGTTCGACGGTGCGTTGTCCAGGGTCACGAGCTTGCCGCCAAACTGCAACAGAGAAGAGAGATCTGTGTGAAGGATGGTATCGCACAATTGGCTCTTCAGATACTGTTGTTGTTGTTACTAGCGCTCACGTTGAATTTAGAATGCACCTAGTTGGAGGTGTGGTGTTTCTGCCATCTTGCACAAAAGGAAAACGACAAAGTGTTACCATGAGCCTACTTGAAGGTTACTCCAGTTTGGAAGCTTCCTTCAATTTTTCTGAGGTTCAGTTAAGTTGACACTGTTGACAGTTGCATTACTCACGGCGAATGAGGCTCCGACGGGTCTGCGTATCCACTTGGGGGGCTTCTTCAGGGGGTTGACCATGGCAGGGGGGGCGGGGCGGGGGGCTTGGGGCATCTGCAGCGGGGGCAGAGCCTGTCCGGTTCCAAACGGGTCCATGTTCCCGAAGGAGTTGGTGATCTGTGACGCACAGCGACACACGCAGCGACAACAGAGTCAGCGTCACAAAATTGAATTAGGTGCCTGTGTTATCAGATTTAAGGGCCTGATTTACGTTATACGACGGTTTCATAGTCCACCAGACGACAACCTTACACCGGCCCTGAAGCCAACTGTCAAGTTTTCATCAATCATGTTCAGTGATTTTGCACTGAAGTTTTGGTCGACAGTGAGTACTTAAAGAAGAAGTCAAAAATAAAACAAAAGAATAAATATATATGTAGACGATGCAAATGAGCTCCTCAACATATGACGTTGTAGTGTACTATTTTATGGGACGGTTGCCTTACTTGGTCCGCTTGCCTCTGGTTCTGAGCCTGGCTGCTGCCTCCCATGATGGAATAGATGCCGATGTTGCCATCGAAGGCTGCGGCTGACAGCACTGCCGGGTTCCTGGGACACCACTTGATGTCGAAGCACCACTGAGTGCTGGTGGGCAGCTCGTACAAAACCTGAGCAGATCAGTATGTAGATTCACGTTAGTTATTAGTTGTTATTAGTACGTAATGTTGTCTAGTTACAAAAATGATTACATCGTCAGCGTATTGTTTTCTTTAAAGCTTTGAAACTGCCTCGAGATAAGGCACAGTAAGAATAAAGCGAAAGCCAAAGTTGGAGGCGTTTACCTCTGCAGTGTTTGGATTCCAGCAGAGAATCCTGTTGTCCTTCCCACAGCTCAGGAGCAGCTCAGGGTCCGCCAAGCTCCAGTCCATGGCCAGGACACCCCTGAAAACACACACCCTGGTTCAATCCTATCCACGCCACATTCATAGGGATTGAGACTACCAGGGGGAAGCCCTCAGACCGGTGATGAAGGTGAGGAGAGCCTACCTGGTGTGGTTCTCCAGGATCTTCAGCGGGGACGTGGCGAAGCGGAGGTCCCACATCTGGATGACGGGCATGCGGTCGTCTTCTGACGACAGGACCAGCTGCGTGGCCACCTCTGGGTTCCAGGCCAGCCCAGAACAGTGCATCTGAAAACATAACGTATCCGTCTCAGACATGGAGAAGTAGCATAAGCTGTGATAGAGTCCACCACATACGTCCCATACATGTGGTAGTAGTTAGTTGTTAGAAGATATGGTATGATTAGTATGATTATAAGCTTCTATTGGTAGGAAACCTCCTACAAGCTATTATGCTGACAAAGATGAAGGAATAAGCTATTAAATGCATAGTAGTGGTTTTATAACTAATACACTCACTAATAGAGGTAGTTGTGACAGAGAGACAGACGGACACATAGATGGTAGGATCAAATCTATCAATGAAGTGATTACACCAACTCAGTGATCCCATTACTATTATCATAAGAGGATCTTGAATGTAAACAAGCGTACCCTGTTGCTGTGGTCGCTGACTTTAATGATGAGGTCGTTCTTGCGGAGGTCCCAGACGGAGGCGCGGCCGCTGGGACTGGCCGAGGCCAGGATGTGCTGCACCTGACGGTTCCACGCCACGCAGCTGATGTCCTCCAGAGGCTAAGGCCGGCAAGTTCAGTACACCGAACCGGTTAGACGCATACAACAACATTCTGCAGGATTCAGCGTCTGTGTGTCTGTGTGAGAGAGTGTGAGACTGTGTGTCTATGTCTATGTGTGTGTGTGTGTGTGTGGGCGTGTGAGAAAGAGAGGGCAGACACTAGGTACATTCCATAATAATAAGTACAATATGTTTGTTCACCTGAAGCTTATGCTGCAATAACGAAAATTCGCACATAACTTGATTAGATGAATTTCTTTAAGTGGTTTCAAAAGACAACATTACAGAAGTGACCCAAACCATTCAAATGAACTGGTTATGACGTTAGCCCCAACTGACATGTTACTGGCAGATAGGTTTACCTTTCCCAGACTGTACTAATAAAGGGTGAAATAAGGTTCTATTTAAGTTAGTGTTTTCCTTTAAAGTTAGCTTGCCTGTGCCTGCTTAGCATTGGAATGTCTTGCTTTGTGTCACAATTCACATATCAACCAAAGACCCATATTAACTCATCTTAACCAAACATTTCGACATGTACCTGAGTTTTAGGTCCGGGTGTCATCGGGGAGCCAAAGTTATTCAGGTCCCAAATGTAGATTTCAGACTCATTGCCTGCGGACGCCACCAGGTTTGCCTGCGAACAAAAATAATCAAAACACATTCAGACTCAAATGGTACAATTCAGCGACATGGTGAGCAACATCAGTGTGACATGAGGCAACACGTTCACATAGGGCCGTGTCGGACGTACTTGGAAGGGGTTGACGTCGAGGGCCCTCACTGGCCCTGTGTGCTTGTCGCTCTGAGTAATGATGACGTCGTCGTCCCCAGCCATTATTTTGGCCGGGTCGTAGAGGATGACATCGCCGTTCTCCCCACCGGCGATCAGGACCCCGTTTGGGTGACCGGCCCCGTCCATCCCATGGGGGCTCCACACCAGTTTGTGAAATCTTTGGGGGCGACAGTGTGAGAAATTATAGAACAATACATTTCTGAATAAATCATGTTTTCCGTTTTCGTACTAATTGAATTATCATTGAGGCCGTACATCATGTTGTACGCCGTACGTCAGCGTATCACAATGATCAGGTATCAGGCTGACACAATGTAGAAGTTAGCAGGGATAATGAGGTGGTTACGCTGTTCAACAATACAGTAGGGTATGGTCTCCCACCCTGAATGTCCGTGGCCGGCCTGCCTACCTGTGAGAGGACGAGAAGGTGCCACAAGACTTCATGTCCAGAGACGTATCGGCCAAGTCCAACTCAAAGATCTCCAGGCAGGCATTGGTGCTGAAGGAGGCATCCAGCTGCTGTGCGGAGGTCCCTGGAGAAAAATGACCACAAGGAAGTTTTGAAGAAAGACGCTATAAAAGGTCCACTTTCTCTCTGTTTGATAAACAAGAAGAGAAACGTGAAGATTTGAGTGGGATTCACTTGAGGCCTTCGCCATATTGGTCTTGTCTGAAGCAACTTTCTAATCGTTTCATGTCTGGGGAGTGTGCTTCTACCTGTTGCCAGGTAGATCGGATGTTGCTGTGAGGGACTCCAGCTCTGGATGGCTGTACGATTGATCTCCTTCAGTTTCATCCTGACTAAAAAATAACAGACCAGAAAGAATATACATTTACCGACGGAAAGATTGAATATATAGAGTATAACACTGCAATACATCAACTTCAAATTACTTAGTCCTATATTAATCTCCCAAGAAAACCCGACAAAAAAAACAAGGAAATTTTGTCGAAACAGACCGTATGCTGATAGATCAATACATAACAATATTATAGGTATTGTGAACTTTTATGGGGACATAGTTTGCAAGAATAATACAAGTCATCGTAACAGGGTCTTGCGTTTGAGAGGTTGCATCACATGTACAGTGTTTAAAGTAAGTGTGGATTAAGCACCTATGGTCGAGATTTTCTTTAATGATCATACGGTTGTAATGCTGTATGGGATCGATAAGAACTGAACAGATCTCTCTTCACTGTGCAGTGATTGAATTGTAATTACTATTAATCAGTTTTAAGTGTTAAATGTTATAAAGGATTAAGCCTTTTAAAGCCATTGACGAATCGTGCATTAATCGATGGACATGTGTGTGAATGGATTTATGAAAATCTATCAAATTAGTAGATAACGTGAATTCATAAATTTGCATAATAACACATTAGCTTTAAAGCAGCTAACAGCTGATAGCGACAGAACTCATGGAGAAAGAACACACCATTGATTCTAGGACACTACGAGGACAGCACTTCCAGGACTTAAACCTCAAGGGCTCAGCACCGTCATTGCATTTAATCCCTTATGTTTGTAACCTGCAGTTTAGCATGATGGTTTAATGTTTATTACGCTGAAACATACAATACCTAGCCGGCTAACTAGTATACGAGGAGATTTAACATTTCAAGTGAGTCCCTCGCATATCCCCAACACAACCGAGTATCCACTTACCTTCCTAAACGTTGATCTTATGCTAGATTTGTACATGCACGCAAGAATACAACTTGACTATGTACAAAAACAAGTCAATCTTAAATGTTCCTTCGCGTCTGCAGCTTCGTACTTGTGTGCGCTGGCCCAGAGTACAGGGCGAGATTCCACGTCTCCAGCGGTGACCATCAACGTGGCACTGCGAGGCTCCTCCCGCCGTGGAACGACGGCTTCCGGTAAACGTAGACGTTGCCATAACACGCCGGGGCCGGAACATCACGGGCTCTTGAGATGCATGCAGGTCTATTGCACTTTACATTTTTTATATCTCTGCATTTGTTGCGATTGCTTGCCGATTTGCAAAATGTTTTGAAATTACCAAAGGACTCAAGTGCTATTAGGCGACTGTTGGAGGGTTTGTGGAAAATAACCAGACAAGTAAAACAGCTTTTAGGTTAATAAACTACGGATGCAAAAGAAAAAGGGCACAACTCACAGGTCAATTAAAGATATTTATTGAATCATCAAGTACATGTCTTCATAATCTAAACCGTTTAAGAGAAAACTATATCAGGGCCTTCTAAATTCTTCAATAACAGTAGGCCTATGAAGTAACTAGGATGGTAAAATGTCCAATTCGACACCTTGGTTCATCATCAGCAGGGACCTGTGGGAAAGGTTGTGCATTAAACCACCACATCAAGGTAAAAAATAAACTTAGATTTTAATATTGTTAGGAAAACTTGAAGCATGAATGATAATATCCTCATATATTCTCAAAAATATCTTTCTCATTGACATGAGTCAGAAGTAATGGTATAATCATAGTGATAATCATTTCAGTCTTTATGAACCAACTCTAGGCCTACATATACTTGCCTTTTGCCACATGGGGGCCGTAGCGAACAGTACTGGGCCCGGAAGAGGCCTTCCACCAAACCAGCTCCTTATTCTTCCACGATTCCTTTTAAGGGGGAAAAGTACAACTCTAATGATTAAAGTGAAAGGAAACCACTATCCATGACAATTTTGAAAAAAGGGAAAACAATCTGTCCCACTTATGAGTCAAATGGGTAGAGATTATTTTAGTCATTGGTAAAATCATTCTCCGTTAACGATATAAGAATTACATACTATATACCTGCTACCTACGGGTCATAGCTGCAGCGGCATACACGACTCCGCCTTCCTTGTTGAGTCCTATGAGAAGGAAAAACAAATATATAAGAACATTTCCATAGCAGGTTTTAGGTCACAACGTATTACAACACCCTCAGAATTTCAGGACGATTTCTTTCCCGCATGGGGTCAAATGGGTAGTGATAGATTTAATCATTGGGAATTTGGGATAGTAATTCGATTGATGAATAAAGTGCATACTTACAGGCATCACAGTGCACTAGAGGATGCATGCACCCCCACCTTGAACTAGTCGATGTAGTTTGGAAAAACTCCAAAACACGAGGAAGATCAACGTATCACCATATTTTCGCAGAAACATCTGCCTACCTCGTGCTCATTTCCATTTCCAAAAATCTAAATACTATCATATGGGCTCATCTTTGGTTGTCCGGTGTGCATTTCGCTATTAATTAATAGTCGTCTCACATCGGCTTTATCAAAGATTTGTTAATATTTGGCTACAAACGGAGAAACACATACCCTGCAAAGTCAAGCCTCATGTGAGAAGACTTCTTCTACTCACTTGAATATGTACTTCGCCTAAGCGGAAGTCGTCATAGGATACGTAAAGCGTGGCCTCGCTTTTATTTTTAACGTCTGTGACTTTTACCATGCACTTTCTTTTTGGGGTTGAGCTAAATTGTCTTAATTTGCATGTTGACAGTATTCACGAAAACAAAGCGATTGAAGAATGAAACTGCACAAAACGACAATTCAAACGGCATTTGAACGCAATTGTGAAATGCGTTATAATTCCAAGAAGATCACTCTTAATTTGATGACCTCATATCGACAATGATGCCAATTCAAAGTTCTTGAAATAGGTTTTACTATTAGAAACTACTAAAATCAGCCTTTGTCAAGCCTGTTCCCAAATAGCCATTTTACCTACAGTTCCGTATTGAATGCTACAGAACCGCTTCTAAAGAGAAACATACTTTCTGATTTCTAATGATATTAATCTTAACTAACACTTTTGACTTCAATCTTAAATATTACTTTCATATAAATGCCCTGTTAAAATAGTTACTTATATTAACTAGACAATTTAAAAGCACAATGTACACCTCTCATATACACAACTTACCAAAAATATTTGTTCGTGTCCAAACACATTAACTAAAGCTTTTGCTTTTCAAAATTATTTTAAGGCAACTTTGCATTGACAAAATATTGTGAAGAATGGAAGACAAACAGTCAAAAGCAGCAATACTTCTGAATCTGAATTAAAAGCAAACACGATACAGTACAGCTCCATGTCGCTAAGGTGACAGAATCTTCCTATTGCAGATCCTCATGTTTTCATCCATCTTGGAATAATCCGAAAATGCTTTACGGGTTATTCCTGAGGGAACCAATGTTTGTATTAGGGTAATTTTGGGTACTAAATTCAAGTAAAAAAAAATTATCAAGATGAAGTACAAGTTGCGAATCTAAACCATACATATTTCCTGCAGCCAGAGAAAACTCACAATTTGAGAAGTCTGTTGGTTAAAGAATCAGTATAAACTAGCCATAAGGTTGGCGCCTAGCTTAATTCTTAAATATATTAGGGAGGGATGGCATTTAAGGAAAATATTAAATAAAAACATACAAAACAAGCAGTTATAAATTGATTGTGGCAAGAGATTTTCTCCTGATATTTAAATAACTCACCACAATTTTATAATCAGGCCAAATGCTAAGCTATCATAAAAACTACCATGAACACTTGATTTTGTAGGGATTTTCTCCAGAATTCTCTGAGGACGCGCTCACACAAGATTATCGGACATGGTTGTAAAGCCAGGTGTAAAAAGGATGTCATTAATGGAGTCATGGATATACCTGGCAAAGAGAATATTAGTAAATTAAATAGCAAATTGTTATCAGTCAAATATACAATCTGTGTGCAGGTTGAATGAGCTACCCTCCGCGCATTTAGGACGCAAAAAATCCTACTGTGTTCATTTTTCTCTTTACATATATTTAGCCATTTGTCATTGCTAATGATGAGAGAAAAAACAAAACTCATTATTCCAACTGAGCTTCCAGGTAGGCACATGACTACGGAAACATATTAGCACTAAGCTACAAGAATTTGTAGATTATTTTTTTAATCCAAAATATGTGCAGCTCTGCCAACATTGTGCATAATGCGTGTCCGAGTTAGCGTTATCAGTCCGGTTTCATCCGGCTGCGATCCTTAGCAAGGCAGTAGCTCACTCTACTGTCCAATGTCCATTGATGTCAAGTCATTATTTTGTCCTTCAAATTAAAAGCCCAGGGGGGGTAGAATGGAGGTACATGAGAGGGGAAAACGGGACTGGTTTCATTCTCTGCCAACTCACTCCCAAGCGGCTCCTTTAAGGAACAGGGGTCTGAATGAGCCAGACCCAGGGAACAGGGTCGAGGGGAGTCCAGGTCTAACAGTTGATGCAGTCCGACTTGGCCTTCCCCGCCGAGCTGATGATCCTCATGAGACAGTGTCCGAACTCCTCCAGGATCAGCCGCTCAGCCAGGGCCTGCGGCTGCCCGCTCAGCTCAGTCTGCCGGGCCTGGTCCAGGAGACACTCGCACGTCGCCTCCACCACCTCCTTTGTGACAAACGTGTAAGGCAGCCTAAGAGGGACAAAAAAAAGTCAAATAAATCATTATGTATTTTGATAGAGACAAAGAACTGGCCTGTTTTTTTAACCAATCAGGGCCTCCCTTCTGTGACTGGTTCAGGGAATTAATCTTGTCTGTCAATCACACAGGCTTTCTTTTCGGCCGTTTCGATTCAGAATCCTGCTCGCTCTCTCTCTCTTTACAACTCCCGATCTCCCCTACTGCACTTTTAAGAGGAATCCATTCTTTAACACGTGTAGGCTTAATAAATCCTGATTACCGGCCGCCTCCACTCGTGCTGATTGGCGTGGTTCTCGTGAGCAGGTCGGAGATCTGCGAGGACAGCTTGGTCTTGGCAGCCGTCTGTTGCTGCACCCGCACCTCTGCCGCGTCGGCCAGGTGCATCAGAGTCTTCCTCTCTGGGCTCTCCTCAAAGTTCTTGCAGCCGACACACTTGCATATTGACGAGCACATGATCTTCGCCTGTAGAGCAAATCACAGGTACATCTTAGTGGTTTAATGTGGTGAGGATGACACAAATGACTTGAAACAGGATTTGAACGGGGTAGAAAATCCATGTCATTTCAACGCTTGGTAAAGAAAACGAGAGCCAACATTTCATCAGTTGCTAATTGCTAATTGAACTCCATCCATGAGATTGCTTCCAAAACATCTCTGATTGGTCGAGGTTTTCCTCTTGGGGGGCAGGGGGAACAAGAAGGGGGCCGGCACCTCGTAGCATTCACAGTAGTTCTTCAGACAGCCCGAGCGCTTGCAGTTGCAGCCCTTGCTGTGTCTGCGGTCCGATTCCCCCTGCTTCCCCTTGCCGATCTTGGGCTTGAAAGCGCCGGGATTGCGGTCCAGACACGTCTTGGGAGGATAAAAAAGTAGAAGGGATTAAAAATAGACATGGAGACACATAACGAGATAGAGGGTAACTTTGGGTTAGAATGAAGGATTAGAGCTTTGCAATTAGTGATATACGTTCAGGACACAAAGAGCTGAATGGCTCCTAACCTTTATGGCTTTGAGTCGTTCCGTTTCATGCTCCAGGTTATTGAAGCAGTTATTGCAGTTGCAGTTATTGCAGAACTCCCCGTTTGCAAAGCAGTCGCAATATCTGAGGAATGAGACCATTCGGACTATTAGTTCTCCGTGTTTAAGGATAGAGGTCAATCTAAATCATGAACAACAGAACACACATTGCTCTGCATATGAAGCTTGAGGTACACCTAGAAAACACATTGTCAGACTACCTTGAGAGGGATGCAAGTTTATCAACCTCCTACTTCATATTTTATCCATCCTATTTTCTTTCAGCATTCTTCATTCGTATGAGGGTTCACATGTACAGGTTGCTTCTACCTGATCGATTATCTTGAATGAATGAATGGTGAACTATCTAATGGTTAGTCGATTTACATCTGATTTTAGGGTTTGTATGTCCTAATATAAGAACCACAGAAAAATTAAATAAAAAAAGACCCAAATCCTTGCCCTCAAAAGATATCAGACTCACAGTTTGAGACATTGTGACTTGGTGCAGTTGCACGGTTTCCTAGGCCTCGTGGAGGAGTCTGTTGCCGTGGACAAGCTGAGAAGACAAAGTGGGTTTAGACCAACATCACATACACCTACACACGGACCAAACCTTAATTAACATTAATAGTGGCTTCAGGGGTTCTTGGGCTGTTCCTCACCCGTTGACAGGCAGCCGGGCCTGGGTCTGGGCCCCGGTGGGGGTGTGGAACCCAGAGCTGCTAGCCATGGTCACCAGGGAGGACTGCTGGAGCTGGGGAGATCACCCAACACATAGCTATTTAGAATTCAGTTGGTTTTGATCTTTTTATTTCCACACATGGTGGTCAAAAGGCATGCATAACCGGAGAGAAAATCTAGCATAAACAACCCCTCTGGAGGCCTTTTCAGTTTTAAAGGCCTTTTTTCTCTCAACATCGAACTTATCAACATAGTTATTTTCATGTAATATTTTAAATAGGGATAGCATCATTATTATAATACAGTCTTATCTTCCTCATTCTCACAGCTAGCGTTCATCTCTTAAAAATGTAAAATAAATATTGTTTAAATAAACTTAATTATATTCATCTCTGATTTCCCATCACAACCGACCTGCGCGACGTATTGCGCGGGCACCACAGCGTAGCCTACGTTCCCCGTCCCGGGGGCTGGTGCCAGCACAGTCCCTGGGGGCAGGTTGGTGAAGTTGGGCTGGATCTGGGGCAGGGAAGTGGCGGGCATGATCAGCCGCTGCTGGGTCTGGGCGTTGGTCAGCACCTGGGTCGTCGTCGTAATCGACTTTGGCACCATCTAGTGGCGGGAAATATTTGAATACATTTTCTCTGTGGATGATTTCTTTTTATATATATTCTAAAATTGTATTTTATTTTATAAATTTAACTGTGTGACATTTTCGTGATTCAAATTAGGAAAGACAATCGACTATAAAATAATGATATAACCTAACAGGGCACCTGTTTCATGGTCTGGGCCGGGGCGATGGGCACAGACATCCGTACCGTTCCTGTGTTGACCACCATGGGTTTGGCTGTGGGATATTATTCAGTTACAATTAGGTCATTTGACAGACCAAAGAGACTTACAAGCCAGGCTGAGAACAACCCAAGCATATGATCGACATCGAGGCAATAAGTGCTGCTAGTTTCTAGATTAGTCGATTTTAGTTTGTCATTAGCTTTGTTTGTCAATCGCTTAATTTGTGATGGTGGTGAGATAGCAATGGATGAATAATATACATAGATAAAGACCGACAGATGAAGATGGATAGACAAACAAGACCATTAATAATATTTTCAATGTTGATTTCTCTGTCGATAGAATGACGGCTCAATACACACAGATAAGGACCGATATATGAACATGGATAGAGAATCACTTTCCATCCATAAATAATCATTAATTAGCTTCCGAACCAGCGTTTGCTGCATAAATTGCAATAGATGGACAGCTAGACATCTAGAGATCAATGGTACAGTAGATAGAAACAAGTAGATAGACATAAAAATAGAGAGAGATCCATAATCTTTGACCATAGCGATTTCAACCACTTCATATAACCCATCCTCCATCCAAAGTCGTTTTGGACCCCAGCCCCCGGCCCCTTTCCATACACAGAGCCCCAGCCCCCCGGCCCCACCTGTCTGCATGGTGCTGGTGGTGGGGCCCCCCGCCTGCAGGGTGGTGGGGTTGGCGGTGGTGGAGGTGACCAGCCGGACGTAGGTGAAGCGGCTGCCGGGGACCTGGATTTGCTGCACGTTGGGCTGCGTGGCCAGGGGGATGATGGTCTTGAAGTGGGAGCCGCCCATGGTCACCGTCTGCACCGGCTTCAGGCTCTGAGCGGGGGCGGAAGATCATGTGCTTGAGGATGTTATGGTTGTCGTTATGGGGAGTTTTGTTGTTCTTCATAGAAACTAGCGTAATTGGGTTATGTATAGGAGATCTCTGCCTCAACCGTCTTCAGCTCTCTAATAACATAAAAGGGACCTTTTTTGTTGTTATTGGATGTGACATTTAGGATGTTTACCAGTAGGCCATTATAAACAGTGTGAAATGAATAACAGATAAGGTCTTATCGCAAATTCGTACACCGCTGCAGCCGTTCCAGAGTGTTAAGTCAACGGTAAATAAGAACCTCTCCACGTCAAACCTCTACGCACACACACACACACACACACACACACACACACACACACACACACACACACACACACACACACACACACACACACACACACACACACACACACACACACACACACACACACACACACACACACACACACACACACACACACACGACTCTAGAGAATGCTCACCTGGGCGGCGGACTGGTTTGATACCCCCTTGGAGGGGGATACAGCAGCGGGCTGATGCACGGTTAGGATCTGCTGGCCCAGGGCCATGTTGACCGGGACCCCCATCGACTTCTGCGTGGCGTTGGGGGTCTGGGAGGCGACCGACACCACGGTCAGCTGACGGGGAACCAATCAAACCAAGATGTTGATAATTACTTGATCCTGAATGATCAATAACGTTCCAAGTGTGTGCATTATTTTTACATAAACGGACACCTCTACATTTTAACAGTTCTGAGGCTTGCTTCAAGCATGTTTCGTATTTAATCTAAACCGGGAAGCTTTAATAAAAGCAAACATACATCTTCACGGCCCTAGCTCGACATTGACAGCACATCAATAATGGGCCTTATTCAAGCGGCCATCTTGGTTCTGAACAATAGCTGGGTTGGCAGTTAGTGTTTAGAGATGACACTGTCACTATGACGCCGTGGAATTAAATGCTAACATAAGCAATTTTACGTGACTTAAAAAGCTCAGAAACCATACCTTGCTGGGTGACTTTAGAGGCGAAATGGCAATCTTTTTATGCAGGCTGGTGTTGAGAGACTCTGAGATACTGATGGTCTTCGTGGACATCACTGGTGAATTCAGTACTCGTCCTAAGGGGTTACGTCACACAGGAACAAAATGATTAAATATATTCTATTTTGTAACTATACTACCACGATATGTTCAGTTGAACACATTTTTTCCACACATAGCTGTAAAATATTTACTTCAGTCATTGAGCGGATGTTTTTATGCCGTGACTTTCTACGCAGGTACAATCACAGAAGCATTTGGATCGATATTGGTGCAACTAGGGTCAAATGTTCTACATGACCAAGTTTCTAACTAAACAAAACAAAATAAATACACTTGACGGATTGCAGGTCCTGATTTTTTACATAATAGATACATCAAAAAGACGTCATTACATCATCTTAATGTAAAATAAGTTTGAAGTAAATGGACGGGAACTGCCTTAAATCTTTTCAAAAGAAACTGGAAATGGATTTTTCCTCTTTTTAACACGAATGCCTCAGTGATTGAACCGTTGGATAGTCTGATAAGTACTTCCACCAAATCAAACGGTGTAGGATCAATGCACATTTAAAACAAGCTTAATCACTCCCTAACAACACCCATTTTTACGAGGAAATCCACTTACCGGCAATAACGGGAGAAACGGTTGTTTGAGACGTCAATCCTTTGCTGACGGTTTTGGTGATTATGTACTTGATGGGAGCCGCCGAGGAAACCTGTGCTTTCTTAGCAATCTGTGGAAGAGGCAGGGTATATGTTAAAGAAAATAGTTTAAACATGTCTGAATTCCAGAATCCAGAAAGTGTTGAATTTAGATATTAGAATGGACTATGATCTACGGCGGGAGTGGTTTCTGATTGCAACAAACATGTTGCCAGTGTAAAGTCTTTGTCTAAGTCTTAGGCCCAATCCCATTTCTACCCCTTACCCCTTCCCCTTACCCCTGCCCCTTGTTTTGAAGGGCTAAGGGGAAGGGGTAAGGGGTAGAAATGGGATTGGGCCTTACCCCTTCAAAACAAGGGGGAGGGGTAAGGGGGAGGGGTAAGGGGAAGGGGTAGAAATGGGATTGGGTCTTAGTCTTAACCCCTGTGTAGGATCGGCAGTGTGGGGTTCTGTTTGGTCAAAACAAACATCGGTGCCAGAATGACCCAGCGATAATATAGCAATAACTAGACATCCCTGGCAGAGCTGAACGGCAGACCACCCTACCTGCAACGTCTTCAGCTGCTGGGCTTGCAGCGCCGACACGGGCAGTGGACTGCCTGGGCTCCCCATCACCGGCTTCAGCTCCGTCCTGCCCCCGATCGTCACCACCTTGTACTGGGGTGCGGGGGACTTGCTGTCCCCCGAGGCCTGGCCCAGGACGCTCTTCTGGGGCAGCTGAAGCATTATGGGCTGCCCCGACTTCCCGATGGTCGTGACCAGCAGCTTCTGTCCATCCTGCTTGATGACCTGCGCCGTGCTGGCGCTCACCCCCATGCCCGAGGTCTTGGTGGCCTCCGCCACCTTGTTGAGGATGATCTGGTGGTTGGCGGCGGATATGGCGAAGGAGCCCGGCGAGAGCTTCTGCAAGCCGCTGCCGGCGGGGACGCTGGCGCCCGCGAGGCTGGCCGTGGTCCGGGTGGAGGTGACCGTCGACGTGGCGAACATGGGCTTGAAGGCCAGCGTCGACGACGGCGACGAAGAGGCGCTGGAGACGACGAGGGTCAGCTGGCTCGGCAGGCCGCTCCGGAGGGGCGCCGGCGTCAGGGTCGCACAGAGCTGCGGGTTTTTATGCGTGACCGTGGTGACGGGCGCGTCCGTTTCCATGGGAACCGGCGCCACGTCACACGGCTGGGCCGCGGAGACGGGGACCTCCTCCGCGATGATGGCCTCGGTATCCATGATCTCGTCCGGGAGGAGGTTGATGAGCTCTGGGGACACCACGTCCATGCTTGGGAGATTATCTGGGTTGAAATGTTGTTGAACAATCACACATTAGATATTGGTGGTTAATAACAGTTAGGAACAAAGAGGAATTAGTTCATACCTCATATCTGGCCTGGCTGTCTTTTTTTAGCACAGCTACTTTCAGACATGAAACAAGTGCTACAATGATAGTCTCGATGTTTGCGAGAGCATGAAGATGGACCGCCACTACCATACGCATTTCACACACATCCTTCAAAGACAAATTCATCCACATCATCAACATTGCTTGGGACAATGAATAACCTTTAGTGCTCACCCTCCAAGAATGAGTATTGAATACAATTACAAACCAACTGATTAACTAATGGAAATGTTACCTTTTGTTATACTTTTGTTTGCAAATGAAATCCTGATCACTTATTGAGTATTACATATCAATATAGAGGATATTTGTTTTGCCTGCATGTTCTACTTGTAATTGATCCCGTAGAACATTATACTTAATATTCAACCAATTGTATTATAAATGTGTAACAAGAGAAACATGTTTTTCAGTTGGTGTTGTTGTTAACCTAGTTATACATTTATAACGCTTCATTAGTTGAAGGTAATGACGGAAAGTCTTAAGTGTGTCTCTACGGTACAGTTTGTTAAGGAGTCGAATTTTCGATCAAAGGACAATGTTTTGTTGAACAAGGAGTTAAGAATAATTAATGCATGGCTTAATGTCTAAATGTAGTGACATTGGTGTCCCCTCTAACTTGACAAAGTAGCGTTACGCATACGCACGTTGGCACAGCTGATCGAATAACACCATAAAGGACTAGAACGCAACAACCGGGGCTAGCTCCTTTAGCCTTACAAACACCACCACTCACCCACTGTACAGCTGCTGCTGGGGGTTCGAGCGTAACACAACTACATGCTGTGACCTTTCAAAATGCAATAACTCGCAGTCTGCCTTGTAGATCCCTGGGTTGTTTGTAATATTGCATAAATTGGCGCTAGGCCGCAGTGTCCTGGTGGTCGTATGGATCTGGGCATTACTGCCCTCATCGCAAGACACTTCTGTAAACACACATATGGCCTAAGGCAAACCACCGCACCGCATATCACTGAACCGCACCGAATTTTGTTCATGCGACTGTAAACAAGGGACGCTGAACCGTCCGCACAGAGGCCGTCAGTGGGCCATTGATCGCGGTCAGAGGCAGCAGGGTGAGACGGGGCGACCGGCTGCTTGTGGGGCTGCGCTACTATTTCACACCGGAGTTGGATTTCGAAAGATCCGCCATTTTTCCCTCGTCATCAACTCCACTAGCTCACTACGAGCTCACTAAGGACCATTTAACCAGGATGGGAGGATGGAGTCAAACCGCGCACAAATGTCACATTATTTCAGTACACACGGATATACTTGTTTGAAAAGAGTTGACACGGTTAGACCGGTGTATTTAACTTAAATTATTTGACGACCGACATTGCTCTCTTAATTAATGTTGGTGCTGTCAGTGTGGTGGGGATGTGACAAGGAGACATGCACACACCGGGCGTGTTTTGTCATAGCCTTAACAATAAACAAAGTGGACCGATGTGGAAATAATGTCATTAAATGTCTCGTTTTGCATGACTTATATCAATTATAAAAGGAATGGGGGAAGAAAGGTTCGTCGATTAGGGGAACAATTCTGCGTATTTTCTGGTGCAATACACACACTTGAATATACCTTCAAGCAAAAACGAGCAAAAACGACCCAACGCATACAAACAACCCTAAAAAGTGTTAAATGTTGAGTGTTATGTGTGTTAAGAGTGATGAACTAAACAACACTACTTGGGTTATGGAAGTGATTGGCCTTTCTCTTCTTCGTAGTTGAAACAATAGACCGAAAAACAAATGACTACTAGGCTACTCACTCCTACTCCTTACACAAGAAACAAACCCCGCTGCTTTAGATCTGTTAAGGTCCATTACCCGAAGCTCTGTGTGTGTATTTTTTCATCTTAAACTAAAGGCTACGGACTCATATCTCCTCCAACACACACCTATTGGAATAGCAAACTTGCTGAGCCTGCTAACATTAGCTTGCTAGCCGTCAGTTTGCAAACATCACGTATTGCATTGGCGGGTCTCAACGTGGATTTTGTGTCAGCGCTAGTGTACAATGTCACGTTATTATAGTGGCTTACCCGACTTGTTGTAACTGGGTACGTATTCAGATCAAGAACAGCGAAAGGGACACACGATTGTTCAAAATACCGCGCCGAGCGCCATTCCACCCTGACAACTTCTATTGAGGCCACGCCCTCCGAGCCCTACGTCACTCCCTCGTCACTCAAAGAGGTGGGAGGTTCAGTGTCAGTCCAATAACAAAATATATATTAAAATGTGTTTTCTTGCAATTAAATAAAGTCCCTAGCCATCACGTAAAGCAAAACCGAAGAGCACCGTGCAGTGAAAAATTCTTATACCTTGATAGAACATTTAAATGTGTAGGGAGGACGTCTACTGGTCCATACGTTCATATGTGAATGATAAAACTGAAATAAGACTTTACAATAATTATAAAATAGTCTCGATATATATATATATATATACATATAAAAAGCATGAAAACCCTAGTAATAATAGCATATAAATAGCTTTGTGAGGCTTTAAAAAAAAAAAAAAATCGGGTTCAGACTTTACAGACACTATTGGAATTCTATGGGAGCAATCTTCTAATAAGGCCAGTGAGTATACCACGCTGTAAGTAAACCATATAACATTATTGAACTCCCATAGTACACGCAGGGACACTGACAGACTAATACCCTCGGGGCCCATTTTTGCAGAAGGTGATATCTATGCATGGCCTTTTTATGTTTGTGAATTACTTTCAAATGTTTGCCAACTTTGATTACATTTTCCTTTTTATTAATACAATTCTAAAACTTGTGCCGGTAGGTTTATTTAGTACACACAAATGTCTATTTTTTGTTGCAAGGTAGGAAAGATTGTAATGAGAATGTCATTACATGGCATCAATTATTTGCTTATACAACACGATTTTTGGACAAAGGGTTGAAAATATGAAGAAATTAACAATCCATTTCATGAATACTGAAATAAACATGGGATTGCAGTTTGTCATTTCAGTTAATTCAATCAAAATCAAAGACACGGGATGCCATGTTATTTTCTCATTTCCAGACTTTATTCATGTCTTTGGCGGGATTTATTATTTAGGTCTGGTCATTGTTAGGCTGAATGTCCTAAAAATCCTGTCTTCATCCAGGTATTGTACGTCCTGTACTTTGTGTCGAGTTAAAACAAAAAAAAAATTGTACAAGGACACATTACACATATAGCTCTGGGAAAAGAAACACAGGTCCTGACTTCCTGACGGCCAAGAAAATAAAAGCCCTGACTTCCTCCCAAAAATAACAAAGATCTGAAGAATTATGGGGGGGGGGGGGGGGAGGATGTAATAGAGTGATGAAAATGCATTATCATTCCGACCAAAGGAAGAATGGTAACGATAAGAAAGCCAATTTAAATAACAGGGGGACCCAGTAAAGGAGGGCTTTACTGAGTCATCTGGGCTTCCAAAGCCTGTGCGGCCCACTCCGGAGCAGCCGTGCGGATCTTCTCTAGGAGGTTGTTGACCTGGAAACATAGAGACTGGATCTGCTTGTCCCAGGTGGGCAGTGGCTCGCGGGCTGGAGAAGACACAAGGAAGTGGATGGCTTCGAGTGCAATGTAATTGACGAAATCGATGTTTGCACGTTGCACACTTTACAGCCCGATTTTTTGTGTCCTCTGTCACTAGTTTATAGTTGCAGTGCAGCTGTTATTGCCATGATTGCATACCAATCACGAGAAATAAAATTGGTCAAATTGTTCCCACAGCAATTACAATTTTTAATTGTCTAGGCTGTCCATGGTCCCACCAGTTAGATGGTTAACATGAACATATAATATTCCTGCTGGCAATAACATGCTTTTCAATTTTAAACAGATATTTGTTTAGTCTTGCTGTGATCCGAGTTGTAGATAGAATTGATCATGACGGTCACCGATAGGTCAAATCAAATAGAGGCTGTTTTGTCTGACTTACTCTCAAAGTGGACGATCCCATCGATCTGGTCAATGAAGCCATTCATACGTCCTTCAGTGATCATCTGGGAGGCTATCTTCTCAGCCTGAGAAGAAAGATTCGACCGAGTTAGGTCAGGCCATCAGAAAACGTACAGTTGTAAACTCAAAAACTTTGGGGTGAGCAAGTAAGACGTAGGAATGTTTTGGTTTGCAAAAAAGCTCATACGCTGGCATGAGTGAAAGCAGTTTGCTTATGAATTAATTCTCACCTTTGCCGGGGGGATTTCCAACAATGCCCCAAGTTCTTCAAATGTGATGTTGTTGTACAGTTTACTGGCAGACAAAAGGTTGTGCTCGATCACCGCTCGGTCAAGAATGCTGGACCCTGTAGGGATATATCACAGATATCATGTCACGTAATGTATGGGAGACCTCCCATAATAATTCACCAAGCACACAGATTTAGTTGAGAGGAGAGGACAGAGGAGAGAAAAGGTGAGGAGAGAAGTAGAGTTGAAGTGAGGACAGGAGGGAAATTAAGATAGGAGAGGAGTGAGGACGGAGAGTAGAGGAGAGAAAAGGGGATGAGAGGATATAGGAGTTGAGGGAGAAAAGGAGAAGAGATGAGAGGAGAGAAGACCACAGAAAGAGAAACAAGAATAGCGCAGGGATGAAAGGAGGGAGAGAAGTAGAGTTTAGATTTTCTGCCCGCACCCGAGCCCGAACCGACCCGGCCTGCGGGTCGGGTCGGTTCCAATATTTCCCGCCACTATCCTCGGGTCGGATCGGACCGGGCGTGATCAAGCTTTTTAAAAAAAAAAATTTTTTAATCACTATTAGCTTAATTGGTACGGGCAAAATTGTCTATTAATCAGACGAAATATTCTATATAGGTAGATAATATTCTTAATGTATACAAAGTTGCAGAAGTCAGACTACGAAATTGCAAAAGGCAACGTGTCATGCGCAGTTTTCCTCCACTGGCAAGCGTAACACCGAGCCTTGTAAGTCTCTTCATTTGGATGTACGCTACGATCCAATTACGAATAAACACACATTTAGGCTACACGTGTTGTCCTTGTTGCATTGTTCATCTGGATAATTGTTAACCAATTTCTGTGATTCACTTCAAGCAACTCAAAATTGTTGTTGACAGTGTCAGCTATAACCGCCCACATATTAAGAAATGGTCGGGTTTAAATCGGTCGCGGGCTCATCATTACAGTTAATGTACCGGGCCGGGCCGGGCCGGGCTCGAATGAGCACGGGCTCGGATAGGGTCGGGTTTGATTTTTCGGCCCGATCTAAGCTCTAGAGAGAAGTGGAGAGAAAAGGTGAGGAGATGAGATGGGAGTGGCATTAATAACAGAGGAATGGAAGAGGCAGGGCACAGGAAGAATGAGTATATGTGAAGGTCGTTGTGCACCAAAGCTCAAGTGTAGAGCACCTTGTGTTCTCACCGGAGACATATTTAATACGACTCGCCATCTAGGTAATGTAAATCATGAATGTCAGAAAAATTTACTCTTGAAAATGCTAGACTCGGCGCTTAAAGAACAAGCTGTGCTCCGCCATAATCTGTAGCTCTGCCATCAGTGCGAGAGTTCCTTGATCAACATCGGCGCATATTCAAACGTGGACGCTCTACAATTGAGCTTTGGTTGGGAACGACCCCGGCGGGCTACAGTACAGTACAGCGTTACAATACAACAAGGTGAAAAGCCCATTCAAAAATCACCGTCACCGTCTGTGGTAGTGGCCTTCTGGTGGGGCATCAGCATGGTAGCAAACTCCTGCAGCTGGTTGCCCCGGATGATGCGGTCCAAGTACATCTTCTCCAGGATGCCGTAGGCCGCCAGCTGCTGGCAGCGCTCGTCCTTAAACAAAGTGGCCAGCATCCTTGACCGCTGCTGACCTGAGTGGGTAGAATGAGGGAAGGTTGTGGATTCATTGGAGTACATTTATTGCACTTCCATTCCGCAATTTCATCATTTAACAGACGCTTCTATCCTAAGTGACTTGGAATACATTTTGTAAGGTTATTGAGGGGCAAGTAGAGGGGGAATGGGCATCTTGCTCCGGGATGCCTACCGGCCGACCGTATGGAGGCCAAACCCGGAGCCTTATGGTCAGATAATCCATCTAATCAATAGATTATCCTGCCACAATGGTGGTAGGACCAGCCTGCGGTAGCCTGCATGTACCTGCGGAGGCCAGTATAGTGCAGTTCAGCGCGTGCTTCAGGGCTTCCAGGCGCTCTGTTTCGTGGACGATGGACTTGTACGACAGCTCGTTGTACCGCTGGGCCGCTTCGATGAACTTCCTCCTGAAGTCCAGCACTCTAGCGTAGCACACCTGAGAGACGACACAGAGTGATAGACCATTTATGAACACTTGATTTCATGACAATTCAATTCTGTAACTCCAAGCATCATCAACAGTGCAGGTAAAAACAAGTATGTTTTAAGGTTCAAAATAATCTTGCAGTCATTTACGTTAAGATTTATTCTTATTCAAACGACTCCAGAATGCCTATATTTAGACTGGGGACATTGGGGTTAACCCAGAACCCTTTGGCTGGGACTCAAATAGCCTTACACACATTCTGCCTCACTGAGCACTGTGACTTTTTAATTCAAAACAAATCACATAATGATATAATACATATAGCTAAAAAAAAACAAACATGTTGTTGTTGTTACCTTATAGTGTATCTGTAGCTGTTCATTGGACGACTCGTTCTGTAGCAACGACGCTCTGTTTATGTAGGCTTCAGCTTGTACCGGGTCGTCATCCTCCAAGTATAGACGAGCGATTTTCAGGTACGTATCCAATTTATAATCTACATTGTATTGCCTATGGAATGAACGAAAAGAGAGATGGTTAAATGCTTTAGAAGTTGCATCTTATGAGACATAAACATGTTTGCAGCTAGAGTTAGCTTACTTCTGTCCCGTTTCCAGTGGGATTCCAACTAAAACCTGTGCCGCGTTTCTCCAGTCTCCCTCCTTTTCGTAAATAGTCGCCAGGTGCTGTCGAATAGAGGCTACCTGTGGAAAAAATGGCCGTTTAACATTCAGAATTGCCAAGTTTACAATGCTACTTGCAGTGAATAGAGATATTTCCTAAAGTCACGGGTTGGTAAGGGTACAGAAGATACAGGAAAAGTATGAGAGCAAACATAGCACCCACTTGCTCTTCGAAAGAGATGACCCTAGGCTGTATCTTCTCCAAGGTGAAGTGGTATATCGCCTTGGCGGTGCTGTCGGGCAGGTTAGGGAGGTGTGTGCAGAAGTCTGTGAGAAGCTGTCTCGAGATGACAAGGCTAACATTTTCATTGACCACTACAAGGGAGGAAGGAAACAAAGAGTGCATGAGTATGTATGCTGGCGTACACCGTATAAACCTATATGGGTCAGGCGCAGGTGGGCGATTGAAGGACATTATTTTATATGCGTGTCATACATCAAATGTGTTGAAACTATTCAACGATTGTAAAGGTAAATATCTGTTAAAGGATGACCAACCATTCAAACACAAACACAGAACAGAATCCCCATTTAATATAAAAACAATAGGACAGCATGAACATCCAACATTCCACAAGCGTTTGACAAATAGAAAATCAGTTCCTGTTAAAATGTTGAAGTGAAATAAAGGCAGCACTTACTTGCTTCTACGAAAGCTTTTAAGAACTCTAGTTGATCTGCATCTGTGTACTGAATGGCCTTCTCCAAAATTTGACGATACCTGAAAAATAATGTTACATTACTGAATCTGATAGAAAAGGACATCAAACTATTGAGTATGTTTAAGTGTCTATAGGCCCTGTTTTGGCACTAAAGTCTTTTCAAATGTGGTTAATTTCTAACTGAATCATCTTGCATACAATATGATCGACGGTATCTTATGCATGGTGTATTTTACCTCAGATTATCACAATTTCATCTTCTAATGATAAAGAAAATATTATTTTTTAAAAATGTAAATGATTAAGGTATGTTAATAGATAAATGCAGTCCAATGCACAAGTGTTTCATCTGACTAACTGTATGCATACATATCTATAAGAGCGGTATTACACAGGGGTATTATTAAAAAACATATCCCTTTATACAATACATTCAATAATAATAACTAGAGCTAGTAGTAGTAACTATGGATAGAATCGTTTATCAAGCACCTACAAATCTTGCACTGCTGTGTAAGTTGTATTGTGCATGTCTCTCAGACATTATCAATACCAATACAAGGTAGTTGAGTTAGACCTCGAGGTAACAGCTAGATCCTGGAAACCACTAGTATAAAAAGCCACTTTAGCCACTTTGAGACAACCAAACAAAAAACATTTAAACCGGCCAATGTAGGATAAATGATTGTTTACTGACAAAGTAAACTATTGCCATCATAACAAGTACCCAAAATATATCAGCGATACACTTCAAATATGGCTGCCAATACAGCCAGCAAAAGGTTGTGCGTCGCATACAAGGGCATTCATTAAGACTCATAGTTCAATTCGTATTCCGAGCATTCCCTGCCAATATTCGGATTCAAACGATGCGTTGTTGCAAGTGCTAGCTTGTTATTGCAGGTATGCTAAGCTATCGAGGCTACATGCTGGTGTAATTGAATGGGAAACTGAAGTGACACCATCAATAACTTAGAACATTCATTCTGTCGCTTACAGTTACGTAATTAGTATATTAACCACCCTAGGAGACCTCTTAACAAGTTTACCCTTGAATGGATAGTTGTAAAGTCCATGGAGAAACTTAAAATGAACAGGATAGTATATGTAGCGTTAGCGCTAACTAGCTGACGTCTGCTAACTAGCTAGCTCTATGCTACGGCTACCAATAGAAACTGGAACGTGCACATCCCAAACAAAAACACACACATAAATTAACACTGCCTTGTTTGGTACGTACTTTGCAGCAAGATCTTTGTGCGATCCAGTTGAATTCATGAGCTGGGCAAGCTCTTGCCTCACTTCGCTCGCCATTGTTGGTGGTTCCTCTGTGAGCGTCAACCACTCAGTGCTCGCTGCTGTCAAAGAGGGCGAATCTACACATAGACTCTACCCATAGACTCTACCCATCATAGATTCTATCTATAGACTCTACCCATTAACTCGAGCCATAATATACTCTACCCATCATAGACTATACACATAGACATTACGCTTAGACTCTTCCCATAGTCTGGACCCATAGATTCTACCCTTTCCATAGCCTCAACCCATATACTTTACACATAGACTTTACCCATAAACTCTAAAACCCCCCCCGTCCCCTGTCCCCTCACCGCGAAAACCTATGGTTTCTTGAAGCCTCTTCTTTATTATTATTATTAGAGGGTTATTACTAGAAGGGGGTTAGTGTTCATCATATAGACTCAGAGGATTAGTGTTAGGAATCGGGTTAGTTTCATTTTTTGGGGTTAGTGTGAGTATGGTTAATTTTTTAATATAAGAAAGTTTGCAATAGTTTTTAATTTGTTGGCTTTTCTTCTTTCTGTTATTGTTATGTCTTGTTCAAGCTGCTTATCTTTTATTTTATTTGTCAGTGCCATACAATTATAACAATACTATTATTGTTATTAAAAATAGGCAGCTATTTATTTCACAACCATTTTGTTAAAACATTTCACCACTATATAGATTGAAGTTACTAATAATACAAACCCCGCATTTCAAACATAGATTTTATTCAGTGTAGTTACACAATACATTTTCTTTTATATGTAAATATATTCATTGGGATATTGGCTCACTCACACAGGCCGCATGGCCGCATCTAGAAGTCATGAGAGAAAAAGGAAACAGAGTTATGGAAACCAAACAAGACAAGTGGTTTGGAATCCCTGACATCATCACATTAAACTTCATTCTGAACTATTGAACTCGACTGAATTGCTTAAACTACATAGTAAAAAAATCACCCTTTTATTGATTCTCTGTATAATTAACGCTGTTTGTGTGTGTGTGTGTGTGTGTGTGTGTGTGTGTGTGTGTGTGTGTGTGTGTGTGTGTGTGTGTGTGTGTGTGTGTGTGTGTGTGTGTGCGTACATGCAGAATAAACTTTGAGAACTTTTACTGACCTCAATGTAAAATCAGAAAATGCTGAAATCAGAAAATGCCCTGTTCCTTTCTCAAATCGATATCTCTCTTCAGCTGACAGGTACCACAGATTTGACAGCACATATACGTCATGAAGTCATTGCATAGAGAACCCTGTAAACAGTGCAATGGGTTAAAAGTGTGAGGGAGATCAAGAGTGGTACAATATTGGATACGTGTGATACAAGGAACAGTGTCTTGACACTATACAATTTTAGATACATATTTTTTCATTTAGTAGATGCTTTTAAGAGACAAACAAGTGAGGCAGAAAACAAATTAAATACACAAAGTAAAGCTCCAAACAAAACAGTATACAACTGGTCAGTACAGGACAGGATGCACCATGTGAATTAGGCTACAAACCTAATCATATCAGGGTTAACACATTTCTTATCTGTTAACTCCTTTTCGGGCTAATCTACATCAGACAGGTCAAATAACATTGGGTTCGTCTCCATATAGATCAAAGTAAAATATCTGTGAACTTCGATCTAACTTTTAGCACCATTTTAGAGTAAACTACCTACTATTAACTACCTAAGACTGTCTGGTCAACCGACCCCAGCAGGTGAAACTGGGTCCTCACCTCTCCTCCTCCCGCACTCTCAGCACTGGCTCTCCCCAGGGCTGTGTGCTGAGCCCACTACTCTACTCCCTCTACACATCCGACTGCAGTCCCACCCACCCAGAGAACATCATTGTCAAATTCGCTGATGACACAATGGTGGTGGGCCTTATAACGGGGGGAAACGAGGCAGCCTACAGAGATGAGGCCCTGAAACTTGGTGAGTGGTGTGTTTCTAACAACCTGGCACTGAACATCACCGAGACCAAGGAACTCATCCTGGACTTCCGACCGAACAGAGCCGCCCCTGCCCCCCTGTACATCAACGATGAAGGTGTGGAGCGAGTCCACATCTCTCCTGATCTCTCCTGGTCAGCGCTGGTCAAGAAGGCCCAGCGGCGGCTACACTTTCTGAGGGTGCTCAGGAGGGAGCATCTAAACACACAGCTGCTGGTGACCTTCTACCGTTCCACCATCGAGAGCCTGCTGACCTACGCTGTGTCAGTGTGGCACTCCAGCTGCACGGAGGCCGACAGGAAGAGACTGCAGACGGTGGCAAACGTCGCGCAAAAAAATCATTGGCTGCCCTCTGCCTTCCTGAAGCACCATCTACGGCTCCCGCTGTCTCAGCAGGGCCAGGGGCATCCTGAAGGACACCACCCACCCCGGCTGCCATCTCTTCAACCATATGCCAGAACAAATAGACTCAGGAACAGCCTCTTTCCTAAATCTGTCACCATACTGAACTCAGATCTGCACTGATGTTTGTTGTCTATTTGTGGTCTTTACTGTGTATTTAAGTTTTACTGTGTATTTAATGTTTTTTTTTTTTTATATATATATATATATATTTTTTTTTATTATATATTGCTTTAGTATATTATTATACATTATATATTCGATAACTATGTGTGCACTTTTAAGGAGCTGCTCATTGCATTTTGTTGTACTTTGTATAATGACAATAAAGCTTTCTATTCTATTCTATTCTATTCTATTCTATTCTATTCTATTCTATTAACACTCATATCCACACAACTTAGTTAGCTGGTATGTTAGTCAAAGTAGCTACACAACTTACATTGATGTTGTACTTAGTCCTGTACACACTACGCATGGCCATGGTCATACCACACAGGCAGCACTCATCCATATCACTGGCGATGGTGCAGCCAAGGCATGGGAAGCAACACAGCCCATAGAAGCCTGTATCGACGCAAATGGAATGCATTCATACGGACCATGAATCGATAACAAATCTACAAAACATATATTTGGTAGGAGTAATCCTTACAAGTGCCGCAGTCACTGAAAAAGGAGCAGAGTCCCGTCTGAAACTCAGAGGGGGGGAATCGGCCCGGTTGGTGCGTCACTGCCATGATCGACTGAAACTGCAATTGGAAAAAGAGGCAAACCTCAATATTAACAGTATACCATCAGCGTATGAGGCCTATTCATTTTCCAGAATTCCAAGGGAAAAATAAAACACAGTTACAATTAAAGTAGTCTGAATCTGAATAACTTTTTGAATAGAAAACGAGGAGGGTGTACTTCTTACCAGAGGTGTTGGAGAATAAATGAATGATTCTCTTAGACACTAGTATGGTAAACGTCAGTTGGAAAATAGGAAGGGCCAATTTCCCTTACTGGCCTTGCCTCACCTCACCATAAAACATATTGTTCCAGCATTGTAAATGTCCCCCTTGACAAATGACGTTGCACAATCTGACAAACATTTACCACAAATGACAGTTTTAAAAGTACAACGAGATCCATATTATTTAGCTTATTTTATACTCCTTCAGAACAACACATTTAAAAATATGGTAAAATTAGCTTCAGGAAAATGGTTCCAAAAGTCTGTGTGTGGTTTGTATTGCTGGGTCTGAATGGGGTTCCTTACTGAGGTGGGCACACCCACAATGTCACAGGCCTAATATACTGTGATGATTTATATTCTGGAGGACATGCACTTACTGGTGTCAAAGTCCGGATAAAAGGTCAGTGTTATTGAACAGTGTTTGATATTGACTTGGAATTAAGAGCCGTGATGGCCTTAATGTTATCATAGGTAAACATAATGAGGTGTGGCTTTCTTCCTTATTCTCTATCAATCATTTTGTCGGTTTTATTATTCTCAAACTTCCATACTCAATCCCTCCTTCATACTTAATGCTATATATTCAAAGTTGAAATACTACCTTACTATCCACATTTGTATGGAAGGAATCCAAACTTACCACTATTTATAATTTGTAAGTATTTAAACTTCACAAGCATTGGCATCAAAATCTATAAACTCGCACTTCCCCCACAATATTTAGACAACATGAAAATAGTATACACCAAAATGTTGAGCTTTACATGTCTATCAATGGCTCTCTGAGGGAAACCAAACATAATTTGGTTGCGTGCCTAGAACGAAAAATAAAGTATCTTTAACTTTATCCTATCTTAGTAAATCAAATGCTCTGTCAAATAAAAAATAAAGAAATCTGGTAGCGGTCGCACGCCTGTAATAAGCGTGTCCAATCATCTCGTGCACCTTGAATGAAATGTTTAGATTGCTTAGGCTACCTGTCTGTCTACCAACCGATCTGTACCTGCTCGCACTCCTCCCGTTTGGAGGGAGTGGCTTTGAAGGGAGACCTTAAGGTTGCTTGTTGTTTCTCCAAATCGCCAACCCATGCTTTAGATATCTCCACATACGCCCACACATTGAAACCCACCAATTTGTTTAGAACTAAAGAGCACCATAAACCATTCTAGATCATCCTTACAACCACCCAGAATGCCATAGCAACTGATTAGAACCCCCATGCAACCACCAAGATAACCATAGCAAGCGCCCTGCAACTACCGATCAACTACCGAAGCAAACAACTAAAAGGCAATATAACGCCCCTTGAACACCATAGCAACCATCTAGATCACCCTAGCAACCACCCAAACTACAGTATCAGCCGCCTCCCCAAACACCCAGAAGTCACCCAAAAGAAGCACATAGAAAACCATAGATAACACAAAAAACAACAAAAAAATCAACCACCCAGAACACCCTATGTAGACCACCCTAGCAACTACATAGAACGCCATAGAAACAATCCAAAATACCCAGTTTTATCAAATCGTATTACAATACAAATGAGTGTATAGCCACAATGGGAATGAAACCCACTTCCCCAGAAAGGGTTAGTAGTACCCTTCTCTAGCAGTTAATCCATAACTAACTGCAAATTCTGATTCAGATCAAAACATTTCTTTATTTTTTAACATGGTGGTTTTGTCTCACGAGACTGAGCAATCGTTGTATGCTTGAATTTACTATTCAGAGTAGGATCATAAATATGCAAAAAATAAAGAACAAGCTAAAAACATGTAGATGGATTAACAGGGAAATATGGTAGTTTGACATTAGGCTACCACATAAAATTGGATTAGGCCTAGGCCTATATCAAGAGGATCATAAATATGCAAAAAATAAATAAAGAACAAGCTTAAAAAAAGCATAAAATTGGATTAGGCCTATATCAAATAAAATAAGAATAGAAATACATTTAGCAGGAAGTAAGTTGTAACAATACAAATAGCATGGTAGTCGGCTTATAACATTCATTGCAACTATTGTAATACTCGCTTCAGACACGCGATGTCGCTACTGCCCGTGAGGTAAAGCCACGACTTGTCTATTACACCGGTACTACTACTGCACCGGTTGTAATACATTCATTGGTCTAAAATACTACCTTACTACTGCAATGAGATTATTTCACGATAAATGATATGATGATAATCCACGTATCAACTGCAAAAACATTTTTATCGATTAAACCACTTTGATCGAGTGCATCCCGTTCGTGCAAAAGTTTAACATTCACAAGCATAAAATAACGTTTATTATATTATAACGAGAGAAAGGGTATATAAAGCCGATGACGTGGGCTGGTATTCTACAGTAAGGAAACTCATATTATCCTATAAAGTTGGGCCATGTTAAAGTCGCTGACAGAAATGTAGCCTATTTACTAACATTTAGCAAAAAGCAATAGGCTGGCCACCTGTCGTCTTCGGCGTTTTGCTCATATTTTGATGAAGAAACGCAGTCCACACAACAAGCCGCCTCACAGCAGAAGCGATAGACATGCGCACAGCTGATGTAGAGGCACATCTGCACTGACGTCATCTCCACCACGAAAAGCTGCCAATTCGGAACTATACCCGGTTTCAGACCGGCTGAATTGTAGTGTAAACCAACTTTTGCTGTGTTGCATGCCCTTTTTTCCCCTTTCTCACAAGGTGTTACTTCGCAGAATACTCTCTGAAGTCTTGAATTCACTCTGAACCCTTTCAAGCTACCCCATACTCCACTCTACTTTATAAGGACGACAGATATGCAGAAAATAGAGCCTTCCTGTGGAGCAAGTCCAAGATTTTGAAGGCTGAATAACTATTTTTTTGTTAGACACTGTGAGATCTAGGGATACTTTTTCCTGTGTTTTGGTCTGAGGGGAAGAAGCATACTCCCGTGTGTGCACCTATTTCTCAGGATGGCAAAACCCCGAAGGATATGAAAAGGGAACAGGGGCTTGTGTGCGGAACTTCAGAGCAGAAAAAGTCTTTTGTCTTCAGGTTACCCAGCACAGTTGGAATGGAAGTGACAATGAAGATGAGCATGGTAACTATATCTTTTAATCTCTGGTTTTGGGGAAACAAACAGTGCTAGGCTGCAATGCGTTCACGGCATGAACGATAGCGGCAACAGTTCAGCCCTCATGAAGATGATCGCAGAAGTAGAAACTGTTTACAAAGTAGCACAGACTTGAATGGTCTTTAAATTTGGGTCAGTTATTTTGGACACCGTTCACTTGGGAATGTTGACAATATTATATTACACAATAAAACTTGGAGTTCATTATATAGTTGGATCAATGCTATATTTATCGATTTATTTGAACTTTAATGGAATAGCAAGTTGAAGATGTGGCCCTGCAAATGCCATTTTTTTCCCCAAAAATGATTATTACCAGACGTTACTATGAATAAACAGGCATATTTTGGACGGAAGTAAATGTTTCAAAACGTTGTCAAAAACCCTTATTTTCATCTGGAGAGCCATGCAAGGACGCCATGTAGCGATGGGTGTAATGCTGAAGGCAGGTTGCCAACTGTCTGGGTCAAAGTAGCCGACTAGGTAGCGATGCTCTTGGTGTTCCTGTTTCTAGATCCCCACGGGATGCACGACTGCTTTTTCAAAATAATATTAACATTTCGACCTTGCACATCGTTGTGCTGTGCCATGTGATCTCCAAAGGATACAAGGCAACGACATAGTAGCACGTTGGTGCATCTGCACGCCTTGTTCCTCCTTGCAGATGATGGTACTGACCAGGCTGTGCATGGAGCCAGGCCAGCTTGGGGGAGTGGAAAGAATATATCGTTTTATAAAAGTTAGACCAATAAAATGTTTGATGCATGCATGGTTATGATATGAATGATCTAATATAGGAAATCTCCACTGTCTTCCTAAAGTACACGGCCGATCTAATAACTCATTCATCCCATTAATTACATTTTTAGGACATATAAATACATGTATCTCTCTTAAATCGTTTTATTTTTCATTTTGAATTGTCCGGATTGTGATGTAACAAGGATGTATCGTAAATAAAGACAGCCTACAACGACTCCTTCACAGGAATGCAGATGGATTGGTCAAGTCGACAAGTTCGCAGTGTAGATCTTTTTCCTTCCAGTTTCACCCGAGGGGACTTGTGGGGGCCTGATGGATTACAGTGGTGCCTACGAGTTCCTGAGATGAATCCAGAGGCTAAATACACCACCACCACCACCACCACCACCACCACCACCACCAGCACCAGCACCAGCGGCAGCGGCCAGATCTGGAAGCATCTGCTCTGGGGAGGAATCTGAGAAGCTCACCGGACACCAGACATCCATCACAGTGACAATTCAGGGGAGATCCACCATGGACTTGTTATGGCGTGGCATTAGAGCGAGCCTGTGCTTCTTCTGAACCGCACTGTGTAGCACCCACTCACCTCTCTTCCACCCACCACCCCCCTCCCATGTCCCATCTGTCTCTGAATCATGGAGATTTTGTGGAAGACGTTGACATGGACTCTGAGCCTGGTGGTCATGGCTGCTACAGAATCTCCGACCTCCCAGACGCTTTCCCACAGCTCTCAAGGTAGGCTGCCGGAGCACTCTGTCCTTTGTTGTTGCTTTTGTTTGTGAAGGTCATAGTCATGAGTTTACACTGTCGCCATCGTGATGTTGTTGATTGGAAGACTTGTCAACTGCACCTCATCTCTTCTTTGCTCTTCTGCTCTCCTCTTGCCTCCTCTCTCTATTCCCCTCTGCTCTCCTCTCCTCTTTTACATTCTTCTCTCCTCTCTTCTCTTCCTTCTCTTCTACCGTCTTTCCTTCTCTTTTCTGCTCTTGTCTCCTCTCATCCCTGTTCACCTCCTCTCCACCCTCATTTTCCTTCCACCCCCACTCCCCCTCAACCCTCTTTCCCTCCTCCACCCCCTTCCCTCCTCCACCCCCCCTTCTCTCCTCCATCTCCTCTCCCCATCTCACATCTCATCACCTTCTCCGTCCGCCAACCTCTGGTGCTTCCATCGTGTAAAAGAGGAGTTCCTGTCCTTCCTGGACCACTACCAGCTGACGGTGCCCGTGCGGGTGGATGAGAACGGGGACTTCCTCAGCTACTCCCTGAAGCACCGCCGGCCGGGCCGACGCCGACGGGGCGCCCCCCGCCCGCCCGCGGGGAGCCCGGGCCCGGGCCACGCAACAGAGCCCACGGAGCATGCGCCAGAGACCCAGCTCTTCTACAGACTGTCGGCCTACGGAAAGCACTTTCACCTGAACCTCACCCTGAGCCCCCATCTGGTGTCCAAACACTTCACGGTGGAGTACTGGGGGAGAGGGGGCCTGGAGTGGAGGCACGACCTGGTGGACAGCTGCCACTACGTGGGCTTCCTCCAGAACCAGAACGCCACTACCCGGGTGGCGCTTAGCAACTGCAACGGGCTGGTGAGTACAAAGGAAGGAGGGTTCCAACGCGAACATCCGAGACACTGACCTTGAGTGGCTGGGGAGTTCATGGGAGGATTATCTCAGGAAGTCCCTGGGGTGTACTTTTACGGAGGTAATATATATGGATTTGTGCTTGTGTTCCAAGTTACCTCAGGCAATCCCTTAGACAAGAGATTAGAGCGATTGTAGTTTATTTAGCGCAGTGTTGGACTCGGCCCAATTGGCAGAGTCACGTTGGGGGCAGCTCGGGGTTAAGCAAAGCTACCGAAGTAAATCTCATCAAGTACCTGGGCTTGACGAGTGTGTTTGAGAGCCGGTTTTAAAAGGGACTTTACCACACAAGAGAGTAGCATTTAATTGTTTTGAATTTTATTTTATTTCTAATATTGCTCCATAAAGTTGTATCCGATCTAAGTCAAAAGTGTTATCGGTTGACATTTCAGTTATTACATGGTTCATTCAAACCAATTGTCTAAATCAATAGGAATCTTTTACGAGGATACTAACTTTCTTTGTACTATATTATATCCTTTAGACCTGGGCCAGGAAATGAATTATTTTGCAACTTAAAGTACTAAGGAGTTTTCTCTTTGAAGAAAAGCCTTTAGTTATATAGTTTGAGGCAAGTGTATGCCTAGTTTGTTATTGACAGCCGTAATCTGCAATCAACTCAAAATAAAAACAGGAATTAGCCTTAATCCAGTCAAATGTCTGAGCATGAACTAGCTAGGGTCCAAGAAACGAGCTAAATTCTTCCTTATTGTTTCCTCAAGAGCGAGACACAAACGACATAGCGCATCGTGAAAAGCTTTTCAAATTCCTTATTCGCCTCGGCTTATAACTGTCCGCCACTGTTTCTTGTGTCTGTTTGTCACCAAGCATGGCGTAATCACAACAGAAGACGAGCAGTATGTAATAGAGCCATTGAAGAACGCGTCCTCCACTGCCTCCAGAGAGTGGAACCTGGACCAGGCACAGCAACACGTTATTTATAAAATGTCTGCCCTCTCCACACCGCAAGAGCACAGCCAGGAGTTCAGCTGTGGCATTTCAGGTTGGTCGAACCTCCGTCTGGGCACGACTGCATGTGGGTGGAACTGACGTCGAGGAGTTGCTATACATAGCGGGCCGGAGGAAGTGCTGGTTTTGGTGGCAGGCCCAGGTTTGTGGATGAATGTGTGTGTGTGTGTGTGTGTGTGTGTGTGTGTGTGTGTGTGTGTGTGTGTGTGTGTGTGTGTGTGTGTGTGTGTGTGTGTGTGTGTGTGTGGGTGTGGGTGTGAATGTGTGTGTGTGTTATATGTGTGTGCTGTTGTCCTAGTCTGGCCAGACTGCCACCATTAAACCTGTAGAGAGAAGCCTTGCTCCAGCATTCATAAAAAGGCAAACGTCTGTGGCTGTAGCACCTCTTCGACTAAAGTCTGGCGCTGAATGTGAGTCGGGCAAAGGTTTTTTCATGACAGCATTCATCCCATTCATAAACCAACAATCTTAGTGACCTAGTGTCCCAGTGTCCCTTCCTCATTCATAAAACCAACCAATCTTTCATTGTGAAGCGTCCCAAGTCTTTTACTTATTTGGGATGTGATTGTAAAAACTAAGGGGATAACCAGATGGATATTTAGGTACTTGGGCTGAGATCTTATAGAAAAACAGCAACGTCTGTCATCATCAGGAGGCAAGCATGCCTCAACGCATACCTACATCTCCCTCAGAGTGCAGGGTCATAAAGGAGAGGCTTTGCATTGGAGTCATAGTGCACGGAAGCAGACGTCCATTGGTGCACTTTCAACACACCAATCAACTCTTAAAAAATGAAACAAGTCACTGAATGCAATCCACCTCACTCTCCATTCGCCGTGTCCACCCTCCATGTCGACAGACCCCGTGAAGTGCAGTACACCCTGCTCCAAAAGCGCCCCGTCGTCTCCTGCCCTTCAAAATAACAGCGCGGATGGGAACTCCACCAGCAGACACCGTCGCTCAGTCAGCTCCGAGCGCTTCGTTGAGACCCTCGTGGTGGCGGATAAGATGATGGTCGGCTACCACGGCCGTAAGGACATCGAGCACTATATCCTGTCCGTAATGAATATTGTAAGTATGATCCTACTTTTGTTCAAAAGGGTTGTACTAAACACACAAAAGAGGCATGTTAAGTGTCTTTCAGTATCTTAAAAAGTGCTATTATTAGTATAGAGTATTATTTCTCTATTTTTTCTTCATTGCATCATCTATAACTTATAAGATTGTTACGATGATCAACTAAATAATCATCAACGGTTCACATCTGTTGACGAGTATATCATGGTAGATAATAGATAACGTAGAGTTGGGTCGCAGCACTCAGGCACCATTTGTCTGACTTTGTGTCTTTTCTTCTTTTCTGGAGGTCAGGTTGCCAAACTTTATCGTGATGCCAGTCTAGGGAATGTTGTGAACATTATCGTGACCAGACTAATAGTTCTCACAGAAGACCAGGTGAGTACCCTCCCTTCCATACCCGTGACATCTTTGGTTCGCTCTCGTATATATTTAGTTAATAACATGGTCATCAACCCACTAATTGACTAAGTAATATAACGCTCAAATATAACAGTGACTGTGATTATTGACGTGCACATCTTGTGCACGTGGCTGACTGACTGCTTAGTTTGAAGTACAGATATGAAACATAACACTAAGTGGAGAGGAAAGTAAAGATATATCATATCGTCAACTTTTTAAATGAAACAACCCTGCAGTGAACTTGAGACCATGAAACTCCATACAATGTAACTGACCTAGAAATTCCAATCATACTGCTAGTGGATTATTTTGTATTCTTGTTGTTGTTGTTGTTGTATTGCTTGATTTGTGGCTGTGATTTGTGGCGATCTAGCCTAACCTGGAGATCAACCACCATGCCGATAAGTCCTTGGACAGCTTCTGCAAGTGGCAAAAGTCCATCCTCTCTCACCATGGAGATGGAAACAGCATTCCGGAACACGGAATGGCCCATCATGACAACGCTGTGCTTATCACTCGGTAGGCATGGAAACACAAAAAAAACCTCAAAGTTTCATACAGACTGTTTTCTGTTTTGGTGTTTGTCATACTCATTTTAAAGGGCTCATATTTTACCAGCAGATAATAAGATAAATAGTTGATTTTTTTAACTAGTTGGTAAGGCCCATTTGGTATTGTGGTCGGTTGATCTATTCATCATCCATCTGGGTGGATACTCCAGAAATTGATGGTAATGGCTGATAAACTTCACAACTGGTGGTTAAATAGGGCTCCATGTATTTATTTGAGGCAAATTAGGTAAAATTAGCAGAAACTTGGTTCGGGCACAACCAGTATTTGTATGTTGTGTTGTTGTGTTGGTTATACATAGAGCCTGTGCTTGTTTGTGTTGTCCTGTTCGGGTCGTGTCACAAAATGAAGTCTGGCAGTAGTAGTATTTAAACGTTCAATTCTGTTGCAGCGAAAACACACCCTGAACAAACCTGTAGAGACTCAACACGTCAATGTGCCTTTTCAGGAGTCGGTCATACAGAGATATATTGTACCATAAATATAATTTATGTTTAGGGTGTTAACCAATATCCAATACAGCTCCTCATTTGTTTTGGCCTCATGAACTAGAAGCTAAAGTACATATTCCCTGAGCTGAATTTTCTGGACAGGGTATGGTGTTTGACACAGGATTAGTTGAATGATATAAATACAGTTTTATACAAAGCTCAGAAAATACAGGAAAGGCTCTGTCTGTACTGAATATTATTTATATCGTGAGCTGCCTTTGCATGATGACTAGCAGTTTATTGCCTTTAGTTTTATTTATGATGTTGCTTTTCAGCTCAACGCTAATGGGAATTAGTTGTTATGCTAACAACATAATACATATAATGTGAAGGAAAAAATATTAGCTTACATTTTTC
>NC_082400.1:9467198-9561266 GCF_031168955.1 Gadus macrocephalus | reverse complement strand
ATATCTCAAAAAAAAATCATGTACAGACTTTTTTCAAAGTTTTTATGCGTGTGGGAGCACCAGAGACCCACAACTACACCCCAAATCCCAGGAAAAGTGTTGTTTTCATAATCTGTCCCCTTTATCAAAGCTTAAGTCTTGTTAATAAAGGTTCCCTTTTCAACAGTGCACCATCAAGATCCCCCCTTCATTCCGTAAAGACAATACTAAAAAGCAATTCTACTATCATACTATAATTGAACACTTTAAAATGTAGAGACTCAGGCTCATTACGTTCAATGTAACGAAAAGACGTTGAGGCTGAGACGTAAAACCCCTTTTTTATACTTTACTACACAAACCTGCACAGCTCGTGGCAGATGCATTCTTGTCGGGTGACAGTTCTAACCGGCAGAACCCTGTAATAAAATCACACCTCGTGATTTATTAACCCACATCAAGAACTCAATCAGGGCTAAATTAAAAGGCGGTTGCGGGGGGATATCCAAACTATACCTTCACGCATCTGCACTTTCAAAATGAAAAGCGTAAGTGTTACCGTTTCCCCGAGAACTGACAGCAGAGCGCACGGAAATCCCAGAGCATCCTTTGATGGTTATATTAGCCCGAGACCCTCGTGGAGAAACCCCCCCTCCGTACCCTCCTTGTCCTAGAGAGACCTCTTCTTCTTCTTCTTCTTCTTCTTCTTCTTCTTCGTCTTTGCATAAATCCATCAGCCTCAACATCCTGACAGGCTGGGGTTTTGAGGCGCTGACCTTTCGGTGCAGTCGAGATGGAGAATGGAACCATGGGGGGCTGGGGGGTTGGGGGGCTTATTGGATCCAGCTGGAGGAGGGTGAGGGGGGGGGGGGGGGGGGGGGGAGCGAGTGGCAGTTTGCTGCTTTATTTAATCTGGATAGGCTCAGAAAGCAGTGGGGCCGAGGGATGTGGGGATGGTGAAGGGGGGGGGGGGGGGGGGGGGGATGGGGGGGGGGGAGAGCCTAGTTGCTGACCTCGTTGCACGGGGGGGGTCAGTATGTGTTCCGCGCTATCATAACTCTTGTTCATGGGCAGCTCTTGTGCTATATACAGTTGTCCTGTAAAACGGCCCTTTGAAGTTTGGAGATGGGAGACGCAGCCCAGTTGTTTTTTTTTTTTTTACCGGGGGCTCCTAATGTGCGCTGGTGCACGGCTTGTTCTTGTAGCACACACACACTTGTATGGTTTTATTTATTTCGGGGGCGGCCTGGTTTGACATTGTTCTCCATCGGTTCGTGTCCATCTCCGTCTCTGTCTCGGTCTCTCTCTCTCTTTCTCTCTCTCTCTCTGTCTCTCTCTCTTCGGTCTCTTTACGAGGCTCTTTCTATCTTGTCTGTTCTTTATCACACACTGACACACACACACACACACACACACACACACACATACACACACACACACACACACACACACACACACACACAAGCATGCATGAGCACATCACAAACACACATACACACACACACATTTACACGCACACATACACACCTTTCGTAATCCTCCAGTAATCCTTTAGTAATTAAGTTGGACGTGTTTCAGGACTCAGAAGAAGGAGTTTCCTTGAGTGTTCCAGAATGTTCTAGACGGCGGAGGGAAGGAGTGTTCTAGAACGCTCTAGACTACAGAGTCGAAGAAGCAAACACGAGAGAGACATGAAGTCATAAATATTTGTCCAAACGTTTTTTTCTTCAGAGGAGCGGGATTGTCCGTTGCTCAATGCTAATTCCCCTAAAGAGACAGGATGGGATTTGTTGAACTGATGTCACGTCCCCCTGTGATCTCGGAGATGAACGTCAGCAAACAGTGATGATTCAGCGGACGATGAATCTCTCCTAAGAAAACATTTGCAGCGGCGGATGACCATACTCGTATTGCTAATGATGTACAATGGACTGTGATCAAAAGCACATGGTCTGTGGAAATACGCGACAATAAAAGATGGTGTTTCGGGGGCGGGGGGGGGGGGGGGCCTTGATCGACCTGCCTCCGATCCACTTATTAGTCTGCCTTGCACAAAGAAGAAAAATAGATCCAAATTGTGCATAGAGAAATGTTTGTGACCCCGATATCTTCCCCCCCTCCAACAAACATGAACATGGACCCCACAAGGACGGTTCCCTCCAAATAGGGTCCCCAGAAACATTTTGTCCCCACAAATCCGGACCCGAAAATACAGTCCCCGCAAATATGGACCCCACAATTACTTTCCCTACAAATCCCGGCCACATAAATATACTCTCCAGAAGCCAGACCCCATAAATACAGTCTCCACAAATCCATACCCAATAAATACAGTCTCCACAAATCCAGGCCCCATCAATGCAGTCCCCACAAATCCAGACCCCATAAATACTGTCCCCACAAATCCAGACCCAGGAATGCAGTCCCAACAAATCCAGACCCAATCAATACTGTCCCCACAAATCCAGACCCCATCAATACAGTCCCCATAAATCTAGACCCCAAAAACACTGTCCCAACAAATCCAGACCCCATAAACACTGTCCCAACAAATCCAGACCCATGAATGCAGTCTCCGCAAATCCAGAACCCATCAATACAGTCCGCACAAATACAGCCCAATGAACGCAATCCCCACAACCCGGACCCCATAAATACTGTCCCCACAATCAAGACCCCATCAATGCAGTCCACATAAATCCAGAACCATGAAAGCAGTGCCCACACCGCTCTTCTGACCAACTTGCTATTGCCTTCTTTCCTAGGAAGTGTGCAGAGAGCTCTGGTGCCTTAGCAAGAGCAACCGCTGTGTCACCAACAGTATCCCCGCTGCCGAGGGGACCCTCTGCCAGACCGGCAGCATCGAGAAGGGGGTGAGCGACCTTTTGACCTTTTTCTTTTAATACTTCCATACAGTACCCAAAACAAATAACAAACGACCGAAATTAACGAACGAACCGCGTTGACCGAATGACCCTCATTCGGGCGGCGCGTTTTTGATTTGCCCCGTCTCCACAAAGCTGGAATTGGGTACTATTCCCAGTGTCTACTCACGCATGCTTTCACATAAGAATACGCTAACACACACACACACACATATATACACACACACTCACACACACAAGCATATACATGGGTGCCAAGCTTTATGTCATCGGTCAACTGTCCACGGTACCCAGCCAGGTTACGAGAGAGAGAGAGAGAGAGAGGGAGAGAGAGAGAGAGAGAGAGAGAGAGAGAGGCAGATTTAACATGGATTACGGCGGCCATTGTGGGTGGATGGTCCGGGGTCTCAAAGGGAAGAATGGCAGCGTGTCACAAGCTGTCACCCATCATTACCGTTAGGTCAGCGGAGCCTTTCAGGACCTGGGGCCCACCGAGGGGGGGGTGGGGGGTCTGTGCTGTGCAGGAGGCCCCAGGTTGAGCCCGGGGGCTTTGAAGTAGCTTTGGGGGCAGCGATGGGAGAGCCGCTGGTGTACCCCGTCTGCCCCCGCCCGTTTCAAAGGAACGCGGATGCTGAGCCGAGATGTAATGGAAAGAGATGGAGAGAGGCCAATAGGAGGGAGGGAGAGGACCGGCCAATAGGAGGGAGGGAGAGAGGGGCCTGGCCAATAGGAGGGAGGGAGAGGACCGGCAAATAGGAGGGAGGGAGAGAGGGGCCTGGCCAATAGGAGGGAGGGAGAGAGGGGCCTGGCCAATAGGAGGGAGGGAGAGAGGGGCCTGGCCAATAGGAGGGAGGGAGAGAGGGGCCTGGCCAATAGGAGGGAGGGAGAGGACCGGCAAATAGGAGGGAGGGAGAGAGGGGCCTGGCCAATAGGAGGGAGGGAGAGAGGGGCCTGGCCAATAGAAGGGAGGGAGAGAGGGGCCTGGCCAATAGGAGGGAGGGAGAGAGGGGCCTGGCCAATAGGAGGGAGGGAGAGAGGGGCCTGGCCAATAGAAGGGAGGTAGAGAGGGGCCCGGCCAATTGGAGGGAGGGAAACAGGGGCCGGGCCAATTGGTGGGAGAGAGTGCGGGACCTGGCCAATAGGTGGGAGGGAGAGAGAGGACCAGCCAATAGGAGAGAGGGAGAGAGGAGCTCGGCCAATAGGAGCGAGTGATAGAGAGGTCAAGCTAACAGGAGGAATGAGCTGCCCGGCTAATGGGAGAGAGAGGGAGGCCCAGTCAACAGTAGCGAGTGAGAGAGGGGGGGGGGAGAGAGGGAGTGGTGAAGCGGTGAAGGGGGAGGTGATTGAGAGACAGGGAGGGTGGAGAGGGATGTGGGCGATACAGTGTCTGTGGTTGGTCCATAAGAATCCTGGGTGTTGGACCAGACTGAGGCTAGGGGGAGTCAGAGACTGTACCTCCACTGTTATCTTACTGTGAGTGTCTGTTGGAGCTCACCTCTCGCATGGTCATCAAACTGTTTATAGGGTGTTGAAAAAACATAAAACAGGTGTACATTCCCCCACACACATTTATGCACGCACACACAAACACACACACATACAAGCATGCACACGCGCACACACACACACACACACACACACACACACACACACACACACAAACACACACATACAGCCATGCACGCACACACACACATACAAACAAACACACACACATAAACATACAAGCATGCACACACATACACAAACATATGCAAGCATGCACACACACACACACACACACACACACATACACAAACCCACACAAACACATAAAAAACACACACACACACACATACAGATACACAAACACACACACATACATATACAAGCATGCACACACACATACATATACAAGCATGCACACACACACACACACACACACACACACACACACACACACACACACACACACACACACACACACACACACACACACACACACACACACCACACACACACACACACCACACACACACACACACCCGCCCACCGAACATCTTCTTGCTTCCAAACACGTGACAGAAAACGCACGGCTCGGGATCTCTCCGGCCAGACGAATGGTAACCCGGCCGCCCTCTCTCCCCATGTCCCCCGAGCAGTGGTGCTTCCAGGGGGAGTGTGTGGGGTTCGGCACCTGGCCCCAGAGCGTGGACGGAGGCTGGGGCCCCTGGTCCACGTGGGGGGAGTGCAGTCGGACCTGTGGTGGGGGCGTATCGTCCTCCATGAGGCACTGTGACAGCCCAGCGTAAGTAGGCAAAGTAAGCCACAGCCAGCTTAACACATCCAGTCCGTCGTACGCCCTGGCCTCCGTCAAGTGTTTGTTAAAAAAAAGTGGTGTGGTGTGTGTTATAGTGCGTGTGCACGTGTGTGTGTGCACATTTGCGTGAGTGTGCCTGCATGTGTACGTGAGTGTGTGTTTGGGAGTGTGTGTGAATGGATAAATGAGTTTTATAGCAAATGTGGTGTGGTGTGCGTCAGTGTGCGTGTGTGTGTGTGTGTGTGTGTTTTGTGTGTGTATGTGTATGTCAGTGAGTGTGCATGTCTGTGTTTGTGTGTGTGTGTGTGTTTGTGTGTGTAACTAGATGAATGATGACCCATATCCTTCTGATAGGGACCACTGACTAATGTTTGCATATCACTGCACATCAAGAGAGAGAACCCACCAACAAGTCCAGCCTATTTTCCGAGATCTGCACTTGCATCTTTCATCACCATTGGATGGATTTAGTGAAAAGAGGAGAATGGTGGCGCACATGTTAGACCAAACAGAAGGAGGAACCGAGAGATCCGGCAGAGGTTGTGCTCTAATGTAGTGCACCTGTGGAAGGTACTGTGTTACCGAAGTACAACTCCTTTGTTTACACGTCGCAATGCTCTCTTGTGTTTCTTAGCCCCTCTGGAGGAGGAAAGTATTGTCTTGGAGAGAGAAAGCGCTACAGATCCTGTAACACAGACGTAAGTATACATAATGACCTCCTCCTCGCTTCACTTCGCCTCGCCCCTTCCCTTCTCCTCTCCCCCCTCTCTTCTCTTCTCCTCTTCTCTGTCCTGCTCTCCTCATCATCGTCATCTTTTCTCCTCTCCTTTCCTCCTCTCCTCATCTCTCCTCTCCTCTTTCCTCCTCTCCCTTGTCTATCTCTTCTTCTGTGCTGTCATCTCAGTATTGTGTATAAAACTCTCAAGAGAAGAAGGCGCTTGTCTTGCCGTAGCGAAATGCTGGGCTCTGGTATGCCCCGATTGTTGCAGCGTGGAACAGATGCAGAGTGCGTCCACCCAGACACACTGACCTTAGATGGATTTGGCCTGTCACTGAAGCCCTGGCTATCCTTCTCACTCCTCTCTGGCTCCGTGTTCAGGCAACTTTGTCTGCCCTGCGGTGGATTTAGATTGCGTTTTAGTTTCGTGTTTATAATCTTTTTGTTGACAGCAAAAAAAAAAAATGGCCCTAGGACACGGTTTGTCTCTGCCTGGGTTTTATTAGTCGAGAAAGTAAATGAAAACGATTTCAAGTAATTATGCATGCTCGTGATATAGTTTGATGCCCAAAAGTTATTTATTCTTCATAATTTGACGGATGTCATTTGTGTCGAAGCCTGGAAGGCTTTTCCATGTGTACTTTATAAAGACAATGTGATTTAAATCTCTTAACAGGGAGGGGGGTGAATTTGCGTAAAACAAATATTTTTGCAGTTTCTGCCTTTTTCACAATCATCCAATAAAGTATGTGCGGTGAAAACGGTGCCAGCGAGTGAGCCAGTGGGCACAAGAGACAATAAACACCTATTTTCCTTCCTTCTGTTTCCAACCCAATAATTAGACCTCTCAGGTATAAGTTCTCTAAAGGTCTTCCTCCTCAATCCAGGGGATTCTTTGGTTTACCTTATAAGGTTCCCTGAATTGACCAAAGGATGGTTATTCTGCAGCGCAGTGGTAACCACACTGTAAGCAATTTAAAGTTAGAATGTAAACTAACGAAAGATTCTGGCTTCTTTGGGCCAATACGTCTCAGTGTTGTCAGCACCATGTCGTAATCCTGCCTAAATAAGTTACCTGAGAGACTTATTAGATCATATATCTTCAAATAGACTCATCGTCATTTTAGTGGTTTCACTTTCTTGGCTTTTCTGCCCTCCCTTCCTTCCATCCTTTCCTTCCTTTCCTCCTCCGTCTTTCCTTCCCCACTCCTCTCCATCATACTCCAACCGGGTCAATCGGGGCACTCAGGGTTGCGTTGGGTTTGGGCCCGTAAGAAGACTTAGGCCCAATCTCAATACTTCCCCTTACCCCTTATCTTCCCCCTTACCCTTGAAGTTGCGCGTTCATGTGAGAGCTAGTGGTGTCTCAATACCCAATTTGATCAAGATTAAGGGATAAGATTGAGTGCTATGTACCCCTTATTTTTAAGATGATTTGAGAGCTCACTTGCTCCTCCAAGGGCTATCCCAGAGCACATAGCGAAACCGGGAATTTTAAAAAAAACATGGCTGCTTGAAGCGAGGAATATTTTACAGCTATCTACACAACTTTTTATATGTTTAAAATGACTCGGTTTGATCTGAAATGTGCTACACGAACGATGCATAGTATTGTAGGTCTTAACTGAAGCTTTCAAACGGTAGTTTTAGGATACAATTAGCGCGTATACCACCGGCACTCCATTGGCTTATATGGTAGCTTGCCAGCTAGATGCTACAGGCCTGCAGCGGATTCGAATTGTATCCGAATCCGTTCGGTTCGTTTATCACAGTTCGGAGCATTCTGGAGATCCGCGGATTTCGGTTTCATGAAGGCATTGCCTTATGTAGCGTATTTTGCCTACTGTAGCCTACGTCCGATACAAGGGTGTTTAGGACCCAGCGGAATGCATTCTCTCCAGTGCTGCCCGAGCCAATGAGACTTTTCCCGCCCCTCCCTTCAGCCTGTCAGCGTTCAAAACAAACTGGGCTTTAAACTTCGTTGCGCTCGTCGCCAGAGTTCTAAGCCTCGTCGGCCGTTAACCCTTACATGTTACACTCAGTGCACCATGTTTTCAAATGCATTTAGGGGAACATTTATTGCACAAAAAAGCCTTGCAAGTTGTCTGATTGCAGTCAATTAACACATTGCAAATAGACTGTGGGTCTCATTCATTTTTGTGTTTCTCCCCCAAACCCTCCGTCAAAAAAAAGTCTGCCTTTTTACTATCACGGACATGATCCTAATCCGAACCGTATCCGAAACCGAGGCCCAAAACGGTTATCTGAACCGAACCGTGGACACACTGATCCGTTTCACCACTATGCTACACACACCCTCAACTCTTCAACGATGGCGGCAGCATCTAAGATATATATATATATCGCTCTTCTTCTCTGGCTTTTATTGGCGTTTCGGCGCTCTGGTGACGGGGCAGCCAGCTGGCGACGATGAATGATGACGTACCCGAAACCGAGTGGCGTCTCATTTCATAGGGGAAAGATCTCAGCCCTTGGCCCTTACACTTGCAAGTGCTAGGGTTAAGACAAAGACAAAGACAAAGCAAAAGGGGCAAGGGGAAGAATCGAGATTCGGCCTTAGATACGAACACTCATAGAGCACTAGATACGTAGACTCTTAGAAACGTAGACTCTTAGATACGTAGCCCCTTAAATACAAAGAGCACTAGATACGTACACTCATAGATACGTAGACCCAGAGATATGTAAACCCCTGGATTAGGGCTCTTAGATGCGTAGTCTCCTAAGTACGTAGACTCTTAGATACATAGACTCTTCGATACATAGACTCTTAGATAAGTAGCATCTTAGATACATAGATGTTAGATACATAACTCTTAGATACGTAGACTCTTAGAAACGTAGTCTCCTAAGTCTGTAGACTCTTAAATAGGTAGACTATTAAATACGTAGACTACATACACTCTTAGATACGTAGACTCTTAGATACTTAGACTCTTAGATACGTAGACTCTTAGATACGTAGACTCTTAGATACGTAAACGCTTACATACGTTGCGCCTTAGATACCTGGACCCTTAGATATGTACTCTTAGATACGTAGACTCTTAAATAGGTAGACTCTCAGATACGTAGACCCCTAGATACTTAGAATCTTAAAGATGCATACTATTAGATACGTAGACTCTTAGATACGTAGAGCCCTAGATACGTGGACCCTTAAATAAGTACTCTTTGATACCAAGACCACTAGATAGGTCGCCTCTTAGATACATAGTATCCAAAACGCGTAGACTTTTAAATGCGTAGACCCTTGGATACATAGAATCCTAGATACGTAGCCTCTCAGATACTGAGAGGCCGGGCGGGTGTGCCAGCCTGCACCAGCTCAAGGTCTCCTCGGGCTGAAACTGTGTTTCTCATTACCCACACAAAGACGTGTTTTATTATTCATTGCAAATAAACACATGCAAACAAAGGAGCATTCCTCCAAATGCAAAACACATTGTAGTGCATTTCTACATTGTCTGCAATTTTTCTTTTCTCTTTTTCTGGGGTGGGTGGGTAAGAGGGATATGTGGCAGAAGCCTACAAGGAAACTCGCAGACAACTGCAGACGAGTTATTCCCCTAAATACTGAGTCGTTTATAATGGATATTGTTTTAATAAGCAGCCCCGGAGAGAGACGTGACATATATCATGATGAAAACATAACACTACTAACTCTTGTTTCTGCGTGACATGATCCACGCCATTCCAAACCCTATTTCATCCGTCTCTTATCTGCCTTAGACCTGTCTGGCGGGATCCCGAGATTTCCGGGAGAAGCAGTGCGCTGACTTTGACAGCATGTCCTTTCGTGGGAAGTATTACAACTGGAAGCCCTACACTGGAGGTACGTTCGTCGAGAGAGAGAGAGAGAGAGAGAGAGAGAGAGAGAGAGAGAGAGAGAGAGAGAGAGAGAGAGAGAGAGAGAGAGAGAGAGAGAGAGAGAGAGAGAGAGAGAGAGAGAGAGAGCTCTGCCTCGTCCACTTACAGTCTGTTAGTGGTTCGCGAGCCGGCCGGCCATCTGCTGTGCTTCACGAGTCCTCTGCCGTCTTCTCCACGGCTCGGTTTCCTTTTTTTCTTTTTATGACTCATCATCAGTGACAGTCTGGAGGGTGACCTTGTTGAGCAAACAGCCTGAGAGAGAGGGAGAGGGAGAGAGAGAGAGAGAGAGAGAGAGAGAGAGAGAGAGAGAGAGAGAGAGAGAGAGAAAGGGGGGGAGAGAGAAGGCGAGGGGGAGAGACTAAGAGAGAGAGACGGAGAGAGAAATAGGGAGGGAGAAAGCGTGCAAGGGGGAGGGAGAGAGAGAGAGAGCAAGAGAGAGGAGGAGGACAGTACGTACGGGATAGACTGGGAGAGAGAGAGAGAGAGAGTTTGACGGGGAGAGAGAATTCCAAGCATTCCGTAGTGAAGTTTTGTGTGGAGTTGGACGCTCCTGTCGGCCGTCCAGGACGCTCCTGTCGGCCGTCCAGGACGCGGCCGCAGCCTGTCAACTCTGGCCTTTGCACGCGTTGACTTCTGCGTTGTATACACGCAGTCTGGCTGCCGCTGCTGCTGCTGCGGCCTGGAATGAGATCTGGGCTCAAGCTCACCGCATTTTTGGGTTCATTGTGGACCGCCACTGCTGATCCCCCGAAAAATAACAGATGTTACTGGCAGCAGGTTTTCCAAGAATCGTAATGTGGCTTTATCGCTGCAGTATCGCAGCATTGTTATGTTGAAGTGTCCTCTCGGACACTTCAACATAACAATGCTCCGATACGGCTGCTATTTGGTGTAGCATTGTTGTAATGCTGCGCAGTGTTCCTATTTGTGAAGAGACATCAGGTGTTACATTTGAGCAGGAGTGCGTCACATCTCAGTGGCGTAAACGCTCACTAAGACCACCACGACATCCATGTCATCGTCAATGCGATCGCAATGAGATCCTGATTATTTGACCAGCCAATGGCAGCATCGACCCGCGTTTGAATGCTTTCATCTGCTTGTGCTTTGAGGTTTAACCTTTCTCCGCACAATGCTTAATTATCTTCACTGAGGCATGACCAGGTGTTCTCACCTGTGTACGATAAACTGTATTCATTCCAGACGGGTAATAGCATCCAAATTGCAGGACGGTTTAAAAACTGAAAATATCCACTGTATACGAAAGAAAGAACTATGTCTAATATATATACGAAAAATAAATCTATAATATGAGCAGTAGAAATCAAATATGAATAATAAACACAGAACGTGAAGGAATACATTATCCCAGCAGAGATAAACATTATGATACGGCACATTGTTGACAGAGCACAAGTTAAGCACCTCATAAGCCTGGGTGAACAACGTGTGTGTGTGTGTGTGTGTGTGTGTGTGTGTGTGTGTGTGTGTGTGTGTGTGTGTGTGTGTGTGTGTGTGTGTGTGTGTGTGTGTGTGTGTGTGTGTGTGTCTGCGTGTGCGTACCCTAGGCGGCGTGAAGCCCTGTGCACTCAACTGTCTGGCGGAGGGCTACAACTTCTACACCGAGCGCTCCCCGGCCGTCATAGACGGGACGCGTTGCCAGGCCGACTCCCTGGACATCTGCATCAACGGAGAATGCAAGGTAACGCGGCCCTGCCGGACACGTCCAGCGACGCGCCTCACCGGGCGCCACCTCGCCGTTCAACCTTCAGTCGGGGACAGTTGCCGTGGTAATCGCCGCGAGGTGCTCGGCTGCCCGTGATTGGTCGCTTCAGGCCTTGATGGCTGTGTGGGTCCACGTTGACGCAACGCAAGGGGGGTTTACGGACCCTTTAAGTTCTTGCGGACCCTCCTTGCGTTCACCGCAAGGGCCTGACGTGCGCCTCCCAGCACATTTTTAGCTTGCGTCGAGGCAACGCAGCATTAAGGGCTGTGATTGGTCCGCCCACCAAAAGCCCACGCAGAACCAAAGCGGGTTCACGACTTTGTCGAAGCGTCCGCGCGGTCATTGCGTTGCGTCGAAGTGGAACCATAACTGAGCCTTGAAGCGCCTCTCTCACTCCTAAGAGGACCTCATCATTTCTGAATGGGTTTGTTTTCAATATACAAAGACAGAGGGTTCACGGCGTTCCCCGTGGAGAGCCTATAACGGCGAGTGAGCCGGTACGCTGATTTCACTTGTTTAGGAGATCTGTTAACCCGACGCCCCGGGTGGTTTGTTACACAGAACCATCTGGGAAATCGTCCTTGAAAACGCCTCGGAAAAGGCGATGCGCTTTAAAAAAGCTCTTTGGCTAGGTGATGGGATGAACCATCGGTCAGTCAGTGTCCATCACGGAGTGGATCACGTCGTTTCCTCAAAGGACCCTGATTGGTCCCCATCGGGGGGTGGTTCAGACACAAACGCATCTTTTGACACCCGGTGAGATGGATTCCTGCGGGATTGGTAATCTGGTGAGTCCAGCTGCCTCGCAAGGTTAGGAATCGATAGCAGCATCAAGAACACTTTTTGTAGAATTCAAGACGTTCTTGCTCTTGGATAGGAGCTCGGTGTGACTCACAGACTGCAGCCCAGTAATACTTTCCACCTATTTTGCCCCTTGCATACTGTGGAACAATCTAGCCTTCTGAATCGCTTGGAGTCGATTGTGAATTATGATTCACAATCATCAAAAGGAATCTTATCACGCTCTGCAGCTTGGACCAGAATTGTGTTTTGTATAAAACAGGAAACCCACATGCCCAACTTACAATTAAATGTTTAGTTAAAATAACCATTTAATAAACATGTATTATATCAGACTGAATGGGAAGCCATAACAACTGTTTCATGGGGGGGGGGGGGGGGGGGGGGTAAGGCTGGGTGGGGGCGGGCTTTAATGCCCATTTTGTCACAAGATAATGGCACAGTGTGTCACGCAATGGGTGTGTATGCGTATATCTGTGTGTATTGCTGTGGCTTACAGAATGAGATCAACCTTTTGTTTCTTTTCGGCCTTGTAGACCACTGTGTGAATTTGTGACATCACCTCCAGAATACTATCTGCAATGTCATAGAAACAAAACATAACACACTGATTACGTTCATTTATCCATGAGCGTGCTTGGAATAAGCATCATTTGTTCACACAAAGCTGTATTATTTGTGGTCCAGTGGAGGGACTTCTTAGCTAGAAGGACTGGTTCTGTTTGCCGTGATGGAGGATCTCTGGAACACTTTTTGTTCCAGAGATTAGAAAACCTCAAAGGACCATGTCTGTGGACATGTGCTGCAGAGGGAGAGAGCTAGAGAGAAACAGGGGTAAAGAGAGAGATGGGGAGCGAGAGATGGGGACAGAGAGATATAGGGAGACAGAGAGGGAGGCAGAGAAAGAAAGAGAGAGGGGGAGGGATAGAGAGAAAGAGAGAGCGTGAGAGAGAAAGAGAGGAAGAGTGGCAGTGTCAGAGCGCTGAAAGGTTGCCGACATGAAAATAAGTGTTTGGAGCGCGAGGGTGAAAGAGAGAGAGGGCTCACGCAGGGCTTGGTCACACTACCTCCGTCCGTCGACGGATCTCATTGACTTTGAATGGGGGCGCACACAAAATGCATTGTGGGTCCGTCCGTCCATTCGGCTTCGTGGCCTGCATCAAAAAGTTGAGAAATGTTCAACTTTTCAGGCAGCGCCGGATCCGTCGGCCAATCAGATCGCGGTTATGCAAATACACTCCACATGTAGCGGGAAGCGTCCGTCGACGGATGACCGAGGGCGTGTCTGACGTATGGGGGACTAGTCTGTGTGCTGTCGACGCGTACTGCAGCCAATCGAATCGCTTCCCGCCACAAAGCCGATGCGTGGATATGAATACAAAAGATGACGCAAACAACAGGTGACTAAAAACAATCGTATCATTTCACATCTCTTAAAAAAAATATAACGGCCAGAATTTTTCTGCTTCTTCCTGCCTGCTATTGCAAAATGGATCCAGTAGACCCGTGGAAGGTATTTGCATAACCGCGATATGATTGGCCGACGGATCCGCTGCCTGAAAAGTTGAACATTAATCAACTTTTTGAAAGAAAGAAGGCCACGGAGCCGAATGGATGGACGGACCCACAATGCATTTCGCGAGCGCCCCATGCAAGGTCAATGAGAACAGTGTGAACAAGGTGTAAGAAAGAGAGAGCACAAGAGAGAGAGCACAAGGGAGAGAGAGACACAGAGAGACACAAGAATCGTTGGGATCTCGAAAAAAAGGACGTTCAAGGATGAAAACCTCACACACAGCAGTCCCTCACAGCGTGTTTGTGTGTTTGTGTGTGTGTGTGTGTGTGTGTGTGTGTGTGTGTGTGTGTTTGTTTGTGTGTGTGTGTGTGTCCTGCAACAGCATGTGGGCTGTGACAACATCCTGGGCTCAGACGCCAAGGAGGACCGCTGCCGTGTGTGTGGAGCAGACGGCAGCACATGTGAAGCCACTGAGGGCCTGTTCAACGATTCCCTACCGCGAGGAGGTACACACACACACACGCACGCATACGCACACACACGCACACATACACACACACATGCACGCATGCACGCGGGAAACAGGCGGGACACAACATATTAAAGGTCCCATGGCATGCTACTTTATGGATGCTTTAATCTAGATATTAGTGGGCCCCTAGCACAGTATTTGAAGGCGTTCCCGCAGAGAAAGGGGAGGTAACCATTTCCCTTATGACGACATATGGGGCCACATTCCAAATCAGCGTGCCTGAGCTTCCATTTTTTTCAAAGGCGAGCAGGATACCTAGTGCTCGTTTTACACCGAACGCAAGTTTTAGCCTCTGGGGGACCATAGGCAGGCTAGGGGAACTCATATTAATGTTAGAAAACCTCATAAAGTGAGATTTTCATGCCATGGGACCTTTAAACACAGGGATACAACATATTATACACAGAGACACAACATATCATAAACAGGGACACAACATATCACAAACAGAGACACAACATATTATAAACAGAGACAAAGAACGCATAGAGCATATTTCTCCTTCTATGGTATGGCCTGCAAACCTTGGAAAAGAATATGTGTGTGTGTGTATCTGTGTGGTTGTGTGTGTGTGTGCATGCGGGCTTGCGCATGCTGCATACGTTTACGTGGATGTGTTTGTGTATGTGTGTGTATGTTCGTGCAGTGTGCACACATGTTCGTGCAGTTTGCACGCATGTCCTTGCGTGTGGGTGTGTATGTTTGTCGGTGTGTGTGTCTGTCTGCACATACGTTGAATCATTTGGTCAGATTCATGTCGTTGATTCCATTCAATGTCGTGGTTTTTTTTGGATTAATCCAACTCATGAACCACAAAATACACTCATGCAACCTTTCTTTCATGACATCAGAATCGTCACTGCGTTGCCTCATGTTGTTTCTCATAGGCTACATGGAGGTGGTTCAGATACCAAAGGGCTCGGTCCACATCGAAATCAAAGAGGTCGGAATGTCCAAGAACTACATCGGTAAGTCGAGCGCTCTAAATCAATGTCGCCATCAAACAATAAGCCAAGCAAAACTTTTTAAGGACTTTTTTACGCCATGTATCTCGAAGCCGCTACTCACTCTGTTGTGCGCAGTGCAATAATGACCACAATCTGGGATCAATAAACAAATCTAATGTTTATCAAATGAACAACAACAGGCAATTAAAGAGTGATATTAGGATGTTTCCATTGTCAGTCTTCTCTCCGTCAACCGCCCCCTACCCCGAGCTATAAAGCTGGTTTAAATATCCAGTTGTCTTGCGAAACCCTCCTGAATCTCTCATCGATATGTAATGGCAGGCTTGGCCGTGGCCTGTGCTCCTCCGTTCCAGACTAAACAAAAAAGATTTGCAACACCGGCAGGGGCGAAAACTAAAACAATCAAGAAAGTGGATTAAATTAGTTTTGTTTTTTGGAGCGTGGAGGGACGGCAGGGGGGGAACGATGACTTCCATTAACCCGAAGCATCAGTGGGTTGGCGTTGTTGAATTTATTGTCAATCCTGGGGTGGGATGGGGGGGGGGGCGGGACAGAGGGAGTAAGACACACTTCACAACAGACAGCGGAGTTGAATTTACGACCGATTTCGGCTAAATTGTATCTTCTTTTTTTGGTGCGGTGACGGGGGGGACGGGGGGGGGGGTGGAAATGAAATATTTAATTCATTGTATGCCCATGTTTGAATTGCTGCTTACATTGAACTCGTATTTAAAGTGCCATGTTTGACTTGTCTTGTCTGGATGTTGTGGAACAAAAGCACATTGTGTTTCATACCGCCGCATCAAAACGATAACACTGTTACTCACTGTTTACATTTTCCAACACCAGCAGAAGATCGCCGTCCCTAAAGTGGAACGGTTCTGTCTGAATTGTTATACGCCGACAGTGAAAACGTGTTGAAATTCCACCGAGAAATGTTGATAGTATTGTCTCGTGTCCCATCTGTGTAAATACTGGATTGAAGGAAGAGTAGGACTACAGAGCCATAGAAAACGGGGCCTCCAAATTTGGCCCCAAGTCAACGTGGAGAAAGTAGATATTTCAGAGCTGTTGTCCCTGGAGACCAACCTTTTGTTGTGACGACCAGACAGATCGGTATTCATGACATCCATCCAAGCTTTCACCTGAAGTGTGAGTGTGTGTGTAGTGTGTGTTTCTTTTACTCCCCTCAAACCAAATGTGTGTGTGTGTTTGTCAGTGCACATGTTAATTATTAGCATGGGCTTGAACTTCAATTTTATGTTTATCATCCTTTTTTTTATGTGCAAAGCAATTTTAACGTTGGCTAAACAGATAAAGTTGCAGACAGATGTTTAAAAGTAGGCTTAAATGACGATCAATTACGGCAACCCTGTTTCAAAACAGCACTATCTCGTTAGATTTAACCGACCATTACTATTTACGATTCAGCCGTTTAGCAGACACTTACATCCAGAGCTTTTCTTTGATGCACGTCATCAATGAGCAGGTAGGGGTTAAGGGCGAGTCGGGACCATTCAGCTAAGATTCAAACAACCTAATCCCCTTACTAGACCATCCCGCCTCATCCCCAATCGCTTGCTAATTAACATTAAAAAAATAGCGATTTATTTATGCATTTTTATGCTTTATGAAAGAGTGAGAAGGACAGGAAGCCATGGGAGATAGAGGGGAGGACAGGCAGCAAAGGACCGCGGGCAGGACTCACATTTTTATTAATTCTTATAGCTAACATTAAATAACATTTCTGTTCATTCTTTCCTGTGTCCTAGCGCTGAAATCGGAGGGAGATGACTACTACATCAACGGGGCTTGGACCATAGACTGGCCCCGGAAGTTCGACATCGCCGGCACCTCCTTCCACTACCGACGGCCCTCCGACGAACCCGAGTCCCTCGAGGCGCTGGGGGCCACCACCGAGGTCCTGGTTGTCATGGTACGCGGAATTCGGCAATATCCGATAATCGTGAATTCGTAAAAAAGAAATGAGGCTCTTAAGCGCTACAGGCCTCTTGACAAAATGTGTCGCATCTGGAGGGTGAGTTATCGTGAGTTTGGAATTTATTGATTATTGGGGGGAATAAGATAAGGAAAAGTTCTTATCTCTAGTCATGGGAGGTTGGGGTGGGGTGGGGTAGGGTGAACACATGATCGATTCCATATGTGCGATGTCGATGATGCTATATTGATCCCCTGGGGGTGCGAACTCAGTTGTTTGCGCTGCTTGGCAAACAGCTGTGACCTGAATTAGTTTTTTAGGGTAAGAAGTCCATAAAATTGCTTAAACTGTCAAGAGATGTGGGCCAGGTCTTATTGTGTCTGTTTGTGTGTGTGTGTGTGTGTGTGTGTGTGTGTGTATATATGCGTCCGTGCTTGAGTGTTTCTGCGTGTGTGTCTCTGTGTGTGTGCTAGTGTGCGTGCGTGCTTGTTTGTGTGTGTCTGTGTGTTTGTGTGCGAGTTGGTTTTACTGGGTTCTTGGTTCCGCCTGACGTCTGCTAATACAAACAGGGCATCGCATGATGACTTGACGATTGAGGAATGAACGGATGAATGAGAATAACTGGGAAAACAATGAGATCAGGAAACATGTGTTGATAATCACATTATTAACCTGTTAAGGATTTAACAGATAAATCACCCCTGTCTTCTTGTTGATTTATCCCTGCCTATATTCATCAAATCGGATTGAATTCTCAACACTTAAGTAATAGTTTCTATTGTGCATTTTCAAGCACTTTGTAACACTTTATTAACGATAAACAATGTACTATTAAGTGTATCTTGATTACGTTTGTCATGTATGTTGTGTAGTGTGAGTGTGTTTGTTTGTGTGTGTGTGTCTGTGATCGCGTCTCACATTATTTCCACAAATGCGACAGAACAGAGAGGTTTATTCCGCTTAAACTACAGTTACCATTAATTACTTTAATCTATATCAGTATTTTTTTTCAAACTCTTAGAAGGCAGAGGTGTCCCGTTTTTGAAAAATCATGTACTTCCACCGATCCTTATGGACCAATCAGGAACAAGAAACCGCCTTGGCATAATCCAAATTCCTTTAACATCAACGTGGGTATCAATAACAGCATTCACCTTCTGTGTGTCCCCCATGCAGGTGCTGCTCCAGGAGCAGAACCAGGGCATCCGCTACAAGTTCAACGTGCCCATCCAGCGTACGGGGAGCGGGGACAACGAGGTGGGCTTCACCTGGTACCACCAGCCCTGGGCCGACTGCTCGGCAACCTGCGCCGGAGGTACGAGGCCCTTGGGCCCGGCGTGTGGACGCTCCCCCAGAACACCGTATACGGACATGCACTGAGCATACTGCTGCTGCTGACATACATGTGCACGAACACACACGCAAACTCCCTCCAATAGACCCACACACACACACACACACACACACACTGAACTGCACACACACACACACACACACACATACAGACTCACTCCAACATACCTGCATGCAAACACATACACACTCACGCTAGTATACATTCACGCACCAACACACACACACACACACACACACACACACACACACACACACACACACACACACACCTAAACATATGTGAGCATGCACACACACCCACACACACACACTCCCACAATTACTCCAACACACACACACACACACACTTTCACATCACTCCAACACACACACACTCATTCCAACATACTTGCACATGTACACACACACACACACACACACACACACACACACACACACACACACACACACACACACACACACACACACACACACACACACACACACACACACACACACACACACACACTCAGCAAAAACCTGTGGAAGATTGCCACATACTGTTTTTCTAAAGTTATTTTTAAAAGGGTCTTACTTTCCTAGACATTCTTGACTACACGCTTAGCGGGTGTGTGTGTGTGTATGCGCGTAGCGGTTCTTTTGTTCATCTCCCCCCACAGAAACTAAACGCAGTGTCCCGTATCATCGTTTTAAGAAGGGTTCACCAAAATCATTACTTGGTCCTTCTTGTTGGGGCCATAATAAATGTGGTCGCTTTTTTCCTTTCCCACATCTCAGCCGCAGTTGATAAACACGGTGTCATTTCTATGAATGAGATGCAGTCTTATGGTTCACTAGCCTTGCTTGAGATATAGGCCACGAGTCAGGAATCCAACTATTTTAGGCCCGAAACCACAGCAGACTTCTCTGCCAAGACCCCCCTGGCCCCATCCCACCCCACCCCACAAGAACAAACACAACGACTTAACCAAACCTTTTAGCCCAAAAGCAATGGGTTTCAAATAACAGAAAATAGTATTTCTCCCCAGTTGTCAAGCTCTGGAAGAGTTTTCCATATTTCTGCAGAAGCATGACCAAGTACGACCAGGGTTGCTTGGGGAGCCGTTCCATAGCTGAAGAATCCTTGGACTATTACCACTCTGCATCCCACAATGTCGTAAACTTGAATTGATGCTGAGAATGCGATTGATCTGAGACCGAAGTGCACCAAATGATTGATTAGCTAGAAAGTTACACGAGCCTTCCTCAGTACGTTATGTTCCACTACTCATCAAATGTCGTTGTGTCGCAATAGTGTTATCAGAATGATTTTAACAGACTTAGGTTGAGGGACGTATTGACTGCATTCAAAGGGAGCTCCACCGTTCTAGAACAGTAGCCCAGAGTCGTTTTGTCTGGGGGCACGTGCACACACACACACACACACACACACACACACACATATTCATACACGCACACATACGCATGCACGCACGCATGCATGCATGCATGCACGCACACACCCACAGACACACACAAACACACACATTCATATTTTATTACATCTGCCAGACAAATCTGGTGCTGAATATGTCCCATGGGGATCAAGAGAAGCTGGTATGGCGCAGACACACACACACACACACACACACACACACACACACACACACACACACACACACACACACACACACACACACACACACACACACACAGTGCACAGAGGGAGGTTGGTCAGTGATGGGGTAACTCTGTATCTGCGAGCCAAAGAAAAGAGTTTCTGCTCTGTAAAAGTGATTTGCCAAGATATCCTGCAAAGAAGGAGGAATTTACATGTCTGGATTTACTACACGCTGAAAGGGGGAGACCAGTTCAGCCCCAACAAGGCACCCAGCACAGAGGCCGCCCCGGTCATACTATAGTGTTAAATGTGCATGATCGTATCTTTATTTGCCTATACCAAAGGGTTTACTTGTTTTTTGCATGGATGTTTGTATAAATGTGTGTGTGTGTCAATATCTGCGCGTGTGTGTGTGTGTGTGTGTGTGTGTGTGTGTGTGTGTGTGTGTGTGTGTGTGTGTGTGTGTGTGTGTGTGTGTGCGCGCGTGTGTGTGACAGGCTCCCAGAAGCAGGAGATAGTGTGCAAGCGGCTGGACGATAACTCGGTGGTGCAGAACAGCTACTGTGACCTGGAGGGGAGGCCCTCGGAGAACCAGAGGGCCTGCAACACAGAGCCCTGCCCCCCCGAGTATGTACCCCGTCACCCCATCACCCTGCACCTCGTCCCACAGATCACACTACACACTCACAGGCCCAATCCCATTTCTACCCCTTACCCCTCCCCCTTGTTTTGAAGGGGTAAGGGGAAGGGGTAAGGGGTAGAAATGGGATTGGGCCATAAACTCAGGTCTGATGGCAGAGGAGCTCAAATCACGGTCAACGGGGCCTTTTACTTGCGTTGTCGCGTTGCTGGATTCGGGGATCTGTAAGTGCATGATTGTCCGTTCACGGTGAACACAAACCCGGCCAGCATTACTAAACTGAGTTTTAAGGTTTCCACTTTCCTTTGAGGTATCCACTCACAACAATGAGCTTTCTTCAGTCTCATCTTCAGCGAAACTCCACTCTCAGTATTTGGTTTTGTTACCTCAAAACACTGAATATTCCATTCTGTATAATGTACGCAATGTCTGTCTACATATGTTTATTTGTTATGGTCTTTTTGCACTATTATCTTGTTATGTTACTCTGTTACATGTTATATGTGGCGCGGTAAATATATTAATAGCACATTTTCAAAAATTTCGGCCTGGCAATAAAGTTCACTTTGACTCTGCCTTTGGAGGCACTGCGGCAGAGGACAGAGTAACCTACCCCGTCTCTGGCCCACCTCTCCCTGGTCCTCCCAGGTGGTTCATCGGGGACTGGTCCGAGTGCGGGAAGACGTGTGACGGGGGCGTGAGGACCAGGACCGTGCTGTGCATCCGGCGGATCCAACCCGCCGAGGAGGAGACGGTGGAGGACAGCCACTGCCTCACCCACAGGCCCATCGAGAGGGAGCCCTGCAACAACCAGTCCTGCCCGCCGCAGTGGGTCACCCTGGACTGGTCCGAGGTACACCCGCCCCAAACGCTGGTTTGCATTGTGTGCTTGATGAAGCAATGGAAAAGAAAATTTACTTTTTTGTTCATTTAAATGAGCTCGCATCATTAAACAGTATGTGAAATAACCCTTTTTTTTTTAATGGGTTTTGAATTGTTAAACTGGCCTATCTCAGGATATGAAGCAATGACAAAGAAAATGTACATTTTTTGCTCATTTAAAGTCAACAGTTTTATATTTCGGTTTAGCTGTGGACAAGGTTCCCTTTCCTTCTTTAACTTCCGACTGAAATCCGGCAACGTACACCAAAGTACACCGAATATTAAAATACTTATTTTAAGAGCAAATAACACAATACCAACTCGACAGAAACCCAGTGCTTTTGGCTCCGTCTGTCTCAGGTTCAGTGTAAGACTCTTACTGGAGTATCGCGTGGCAGAGGCTTAACAGTGATACCCCCCCCCCCCCCCTCTCTCTCTCCCCCCCCCCCCTCTGCCCCCCCCTCTGCCTCCCCCTGCTGTCCTCCAGTGCATTCCTAAATGCGGGCTGGGCTTAAAGCACCGCATCGTCCTGTGCAAGAGCAGCGACCAGACCAAGGCCTTCCCGCCCGCACACTGCCCCGGCCACGCCAAGCCCCCCGTCAGGATCCGCTGCAGCCTGGGCCGCTGCCCGCCCCCCCGGTGGATCCCCGGCGAATGGGGACAGGTAAGGAGTGGCCCGCACGCATCCACACGGCGGCCATCTTTGATGGGTCTTTACTGTTTGGTTGATTGATTGGTTGATTGTATTTGACCATTTTGATATTAAATATAAACAGCAGGCCGTATCATACATTAAAATACATAAAAAGTCAGGGATGACACAATAAAGCCTGAAGGATTGTTTCCATTCTGGTCCCTGGTTGTTCTATCCTAAGTGCCTTTGAGTGGGTTTTGAGATAGGAGCAGCTAGTGGTTAGGGTATTGCTCAAGGACGCCCTACAGGTTAGGTTGTGGGACTGAAGGGTTGAACCCTGAACCTTGTGGCTAGGAGTCACCCCAACCAGTAGACTAGTCCTGTACCGTTCAGCAAGACACATTGATCTGCTGCTGTACGAAGTATGGAGTACATGTCATTAAAGGCACCCAGTGCAACTTTATGTAAACATTCAATGAAAAATAAACATTCAATTTCTAGTCTTTTTTACACGTAGTAAGTTTCAATAACTCCATACCATTACATATCGACATTCAAGGAGCAAAGATGAGACGTCGTTGTGTGGTGAGAACTGATAGAAAATCGTAAACAACAACAATCGCCGGTGGGGAGAAGCCATTTTTCCATTGACTGGAAGCCTGCTTTATTTATTGTAGGTTACAAAAAATAAAGAAAATGGCGGCATTGTTGTTATCGATTTTCTATCAGTTCTCACCACACAACGACGTCTCATCTTTGCTGCTTAAATGTCGGTATGTAATGGTATGGAGTTATTGAAACTTACTATGTGTAAAAAAGAAAAAATGTTTATTTTTAAGCCTCGAAAGTTGCACTGGGTGCCTTTAAGGAGCAGTCAGGGGTTATGGCTCGGGTTACCTGCAGGTTAGGCGGTGGAATTTGGGTTCAAAACAGAGAATCATATTCGTAGGGTTGCAACATTAAGTCCATCAGTCGACCTCCAGAAAATTGATGTAATCTAATTTTGATAATCGATTACTCTTTGAATTCATTTTTCAAGTACAAATAACAAATCATTTTATGATTAATGTTCGATTCAGTTCAAATCAAATATTAGTTTCATGGATCATTGTTAAAGAGTTTGGTTTTCCTTGGCTGCTTGTCTGACAAAGCAAAGCAAATTCAAACTTCACTTTGCACTCAGTTAGGCTCTGATGCATTTGCTATTATTTAACTCATTTTATCGACTAAATGACTAATCGATCATTCAGGAGAAAAAATAAACAATGGTTTGATTAATCAACTACGAAAGTAATCCTGAGTCGGAGCCCGACCCAAGATCAGACCCGGGGTCTCAGGAGAGAATTGCTCAAGGACACCGAGGGGGATTCAAACCCGGAACCTTATACAGCTGGGAGTGACAACACGTGGAGCACCAACCCGCTCCACTCGCCCGCCAGACGATCCAGAGAGAGCTCTGGTTCTGTTCACGAATAAAAGGCACTGTGTCAGCGGGGGCTCTGACCTTTTGGCTCGGTCCAATCAACAGCCAGCAGGGGTAATCCTCTGGAGGAACCCAGAGGACTCTCTAACAGAACAAAGATGGAGCAGACGGCCCCCAGGTGCCGCTGAGCGATGAACTCCATTTATACTTGGAAGACACGCGTGCGTGTTTTCAAGGAAAAAGCCGATGACGTACGCTGCTTGTGCTTGTGTTTATGTTTGCAGTGGGTTACTGCTTTCTGTGTGCGTGTGTGTGTGTGTGTGTGTGTGTGTGAGAGTGTGTTGGGGTGCCGGCGGGGGGAGTTGTGTCTGTGTGCTGTCTGCTTGTTGGGTTGTGCGTCAGCATGTGTGTGTGCGTTTGTATCGATGTGCATGTTTGTGTGGCTGTGTTCGTCTGTAAGGGGCCGTGTGCATGCGACTGTTGGTGTGGCTGTGTGCGTTTGTGTGAGAGAGAGACTGCGTGTCTGTGTGCAGTTGAGTGTGTGTGTGTTTCAGCATGTGTGTTTCTGCTTTTACGTGTGTGTGTGTGTGTGTGTGTGTGTATGTGTGTGTGTGTGACCTGCTCCTGTGCGCATGTGTTTCAACAGGTCTGGTGTGTGTGATCTGTGGCAGTTATATCCCCGCTGGCTGTTTGAAGTTTATCTCTGCCTCTCGATCACTTCCAAGAACACGACTTAGGAGCACGCCCGGCACGTAGCATTCTCGGGCTAACCCCGCTCTGACTCTCTCTGTTCGTTAGGGCGATTGTCAGCCACATGTCCCGGTGAAATATAGAACTGTCACTGGAACAAGAGCCTTGTCATTCTTTGATATCTGGTTAACACTCGGTGCTTGTGTGTAAAAACAGGGGGGTTTCAAACACTGTCCTCACATGTGCAGGGCTACGCTACGCTTTGCTTGTGTTATGGGTTTGTAGGTACTGAAATGATTCTTGCACTTTTTGGGCTATATCTTCATTGTTGATCTCACTTATTGTAAGCTTAATTAAGTGAATGTAATGTCAACGAGTCACACCCCCCCCCCCCCCCCCCCCCCCCCCCGCCCTAAAAAAACTGACGTGAAACACATCTCAGAAGTTCATCAGTGCCGGTAAACCTTTCTCTACTACGCAAGTCAAAAAAGAGGATTAGCTCGTTGGCTAGGTCTCCACCGAAGACCAAAGTCCTCACGCGCAGAGGTCAACGCTCCCGACGACACACAGCTGCTCCCCGCTTCAAACACACCACTTTGTGGTTCGCGTTTGAAACCCTCTCTCTCCGGGTTCCGAAAAGAAAAGGAGAGAAAAAGAAAAGTACGCGTTTCGCAACAGGCTGGTTTCCCAGGCTAGAAAGGTCATTGGCTGAAATCCCCTCTTAAGACTGGGCCCATTGATGCAGGCCATCTGTCAGGGCCCTAATAAAGACGCTGTAATTGGGAAGGGATGACATGTAGATCCCGGGCTTGCGTGGAGCCTCATCGGAGGTGACAGGGTGCGTGGCGGCGGGTGCGGGTGCGAGCCGAGGAACAGACAGACAGACAGACAGACAGACAGACACTCATGTCATGCTGGCGTACGGTCAACAGCCAGCTCAGCTGTACTGCAGCGCTGGCTCGCTGAGCAGCGCGTGTCAGTGCGAGTTCGTGCACGTGTGTGTGTTGTATCAACTTAATGTGACTTGAACCATTCTGCTTGTTATGTCTGTCTGCTATGGAACGCTTTGCACTCCTGAGCATCCCGGGAGGAGGGATCCCTCTGTCTGGGTTCCCTCTCAAGGTCTGTTCCTCGAAAACGAAGGGAGTTTTTCGTTGACCTTAAGAGGGTTAAGGGCTGGGGGGGGGGATGCAAATATATGATGCTCTTGCTGAGAAAGTGTTATCGTACAGATGATTTACAGCCATATACACGACCCTCTTTGCTGTGTTAGAGGTAGTCACCAAGAAATAAGCAGAAGAGGAGACCATGGGGGAGAACTTGTGCTTACTTGCTATCACAAGTCTTGTTTTCCAAAGCCTGATCTAAGTAACCCAATTATTTTGAAGAGCCATAATAGAGCTATATCAGGGATTACAGGGATTACAGGTACAAAACAGATTACTGCATTTTCTTGATCTCTCGTCTCTTATCACAATGTTTGTTTGAAACAAACGTAGAAGAACACAAGCAGGGACTGGACTCATGTGGCCCCGGGCCGCAAAGTACAGCCGGTGAGAGAGAGCTGAGCGCTTCAGTTCTTCCTATCCTTTTGGGTGATTGGCTCAGACAGCTCAGTTCACCTGGCAGGATTAGGTACACCTGCACTACGTCATCCTGTGGGTACAAAATAATCACCCTTCATCGACTGATGGACTGATTGATTAAATTGCTCCAAAATAGCAGGGTAGGCCGGGTGGGATGAGGTCGCCGGTAAGTTGTTTTTCGCCCTGCGTGTCGAACCCGTAACCCGAAGTCAAGAGAGGACATCCCTGGGTGATATGCCCCGATGTCGACATACTCCTGAACCATGTTTCTGAATTGACTGCATTCAAGCAGAATGTTTGAATCAAAACGAGACGACTACATCTTAAGGTTTCGCTCCACGTCGACGCAACGCAAGGGGGCTTACCCATTACGTCCTTGCGGACCCTCCTTGCGTCCAAGGGCCTGATATGCGGCTCCCAAAAAATGTTGACCTTTTTTTGCTGCTGCGTTGAGGCGATGCAGCAGCAAGGACTGTGATTGGTCGGGGTCCACGACGGCGTCGAAGCGTCTGCGTGGTCGTTGCGTTGCGTCGACGTGGAGCCATAACTGAGCCTTTAGCTTAGTTAAGATGTAATCGTCTGTTGAACACTTGAACTCTGAACTCGGTGTTCCCAGCCATCCGACGGATGTGTTGACCGTGTGCCCCGTCGGGCCGTCTCAGGGATTGATCACATGGCCGCGTGGTGACGCCTCGCTGTGTGTGTGTGTGTGTCCTCCTCCCAGTGTTCGGCCCAGTGCGGCCTGGGCCAGCAGATGAGGACCGTCCAGTGTCTGTCCTACACGGGGCAGATGTCTGCCGACTGCTCCGACTCCCTCCGGCCCACCGCCATGCAGCAGTGTGAGAGCAAGTGTGACGCCGCCACGCCCATCCTCATCGGCGACGGTGAGACCATGGCACCCACGCACGCGCACACACACACACACACACACACACAGGTAGGCACACATACATACACACACACACAGGTAGGCACACATACATACACACACACACACACACAGACGCACACACTCAAACTTGCCATGATTACCAACCACAATGAGTGCAAATGGAATCACAACCATGTAGATATGGCAACGTAGGGAAGAGCATAATCCAAGGGTATGGAAATTGAGTGTGTGTGTGTGTGTGTTGGCGTGTGCTAGGTGAACAGAAACACAAAACTCCATAGACAAGAGTAAAGCATGGCAGGATTGGCGACCACAATACGAGAGAGAGAGAGAGAAAGAGAAAGAGAGAGAGGAGTTTCCATAAAAGAGCTCAAGTTTAGGCTAATTTACACACGCTTTGCATTTCTACAAAACGCAAATAAAAATACCGCGCCGTCTCCGTGGCCACATCCCTCCCCACGCCATCCCCAGCCTAACACGCCCGGCCGCCATGCTTGCACTAAACGATGCCAGCCACATTATTCTCCTCAGTAAAATGAACTGGATCCTGGCCCAATCGATTAGTCTCTCTCTCTCATCCACCCTAACCCACACCGTGTCGATCGCTGATCAGATGCATGAAGAAGGGGTCGCGGGGGTTTGTCGATTAGCCCTGCTACAGAGAAGAGCAGCTAGTGCTACGGTTGGCTAATGGGATTAGCTGAATGCTAATTGTTCTGCTGGGGGACAGCTCTGATGCAGCGTCTTGTGCCGTGTGGCCGGGCCAGGGCCCGGGCTGACGCCTAATAAGGGAAGACACCAGTACCCTGATAAGGCTCTTACAGTACATGTGTTCCTCCATCCAGCCAGAGAAAGGGAGTTTGTGTGTGTGAGTGTGTGTGTGTATCAGTGAGTCTATATCAGTGTGTGCGTGTGTGTGTGTGTGTGAGTGTGTGTGTGAGTGTGTGTGTCAGTAAGTCTATATGTGTGTGAGAGAGAGAGAGAAAGAGAGAGAGAGAGAGAGAGAGCGAAAGCGAGAGCGAGAGAGTGTGTGTGTGTGTGTGTGTGTCAGTAAGTCTATATCAGTGTGTGTGTGTGTGTGTGTGTGTGTGGTACAATGGCACTCTGCCCGGGTGCTGAACAAGACCAGGATCTGTCTCATTCTCTGTTGTTTCTGTGTCCAACTGTAGTTCCAGAGAGCACTAGCGCTGAGGTTAGTGGGTACCCCGTAGACCCCGTAACCACGGGAACAGAGGGGCTCCGCAGATTGCATTATGGATATATTATTACACGTCACGTTGATAAACCCACAAATATAAATATAGACAGTACATGTATATACACGCGACTAAGTCCATGTCCACAAAACCTTGCGGGCTAAATTCTGAAAATGAATTTTTTGGTTTCAAAACTATTCCATCTGGGGCGACACATTAGATCCCCGCGATGTATATAATATATAATATCATATAATATCATTTTATGCCTTGGAGCGACCCAGGCAGTCCCACCTGCGGTCATATGCTACATGTCATAGTGTCTCTTCCTCAACTCACTCTCCTTTCTCGAACTGTCTGTCATGTCCATTCAGTCAAGACATACCCAAGAATATATATAAAAAACCTCCCGTTATTCCTGCGTTCTTCCCTGGGGAATGCTCCAAAGCGAATAACATATACACTAGGAAAAGGACGAATACATGGCTTCGGTGTGAAGATACAGCCTAAACTGCATTGGTGTCGTCTTGGCCTGGCCGTTAAGTAATGTTATGCAATAGACTTATTAAATGTGTTGTCCTTCGCTCTCGCTCTTCCAGAATGCAAGGATGTCAACAAGGTGGCGTACTGTCCACTGGTGCTGAAGTTTAAGTTCTGCAGCCGGGCCTACTTCAGACAGATGTGCTGCAAGACCTGTCAAGGGCACTGAGGAGGGACGGACGGACAGACGGAAAAGCCACAGAGGACAAAAACTAAGATGGAGGACAGGCGGGGGAAAGCAATGGGAGGAAGACTAAAAGAGCAGACTGGCATTCAGAGAGTGCGAGAGACAGGGAAATGTACACTGTGGGGAGAGGGAGAGAGAGTACAGATTGACCTTTCCCACACCTCCCTGTGCCCTCCATGTTGGAACCCCAAACCACTGCTCAGCCAGAATGCTGACACAAACGTTTTTTTTTTTCATTTTTTGTATTCTTATTTTATTTTCACTTCTGTGAAGTGTAATTCGGAAGATTAATGTTAGTATTGTTATTTTATTATAATAATAATTATCGGTATAAGTGTTGGTCTTCCATCGTCTTGTTTTTATGAATCCAAAGTGCTGGACACGTCACACGGAGGATGGCCCTTAGGAACTATTCTAGAAGATTCCACCACCTTTACATCGGACTTCATCCTTCTCGCCACGGCAGTGTTGCTGTCGGTTACGCCGCCTGATAATGTTTTTTCGGTGCACTTTTCAGTTGTAATATTTCAACAAGTTAGAGAAATACGTATGTTACAATTCAAAATGTTTCTCTCTCACACACACACACACACACACACACACACACACACACACACACACACACATACACACACACATCAGCGTACTGTATATTTATTATACAATTCTAAGTCATGGTTTTGGTTTTGTTTTTTCATCATTGTTTGTACATCATGTACTTGTGTCCTAAAAGTAGCCTACTGTCGGAAGCTGTGTGTTTGTGTGTGTGTGTGTGTAATGCGATTGCATTCGTATTAAATTTTGTGCTGGAATGAATGCACATGTTACATACTGTACTTATTTACAAACCCTTTCACATACTGTAACTCTTCTTTTTTTACTAATTGCAAAGGGTTCGTATACTATAGAATATAACATTAACCAAGGACCAGAAATCGGTCAAATAGATGATTTCACAAGGGTTTCTCCTCGTTGTCGTTGTGTTGTGTTTGCCGTTGTTATAATGCTTTTGTTTTGTTTTCATCCCACATAAGGGTGCCTTCTTTCCGGACAGTGTCATTAACGTGAGTCCAGAGCAGGCTTGGTCAGTTCCTCTGGTTTACCGAGAAGTCCTTGTCACACGGTGCCTAGGCCATGCCAAACACTGACTGTTACCCACCAAGCCTTTACCAACCATCCCTGCAGAGGAAGAGTGGGGAGGCAGACGGAAGAAGGGGAGGAGAGGGCGTTTTTTGAAGGATATATTTTGAAGGACCATATTGTTGTTATTCCACTGCCAACGGCCGGTGCTGTGGTCCGCTTATTGGCATTGGAATTGCAAGGCAGAAAGCCGTACGCACACGTGTTGTGTAGTTGGAAAGTGTCCCATGGTTACAACATTGAATCGATTAGGACATATAAGCATTCAACAGCCCGTAAAAAAACAAAGCTTTGTTATATGTTCAGGATTTACAGACACACAGATGCACACGCGCACACAAACCCACACACTCAAGTTCAAGTCGGTTTCCAGACTCCAAGTACCTGTTCCTACTCTTGATCATTGATTCTTCCAGCCTTCTTCTCTTCTGTACCATCTTCTCTTCCAAGTGAAAAACAAACAGCCAACTGAACGGTGCTTTCTGCTCATGTGTTCCTACGGAGCGTCGCGTTTACCTTCCCACCTTCCTCTTGAGGGCATCCAGCCGTCTCATGGTCTTCTAATGGTCGTCTCATAGTCTTCTGGTGCTATTCCATAGAGCAAACAATGAGACGGACGACATCATTTCCTATTGTTTTTCTGTTATGGTTTCAATGCTGGTCATGTTATTGTTTTGTAAAATTCTTTCTCATATATATTTTTTAACTCACACTGGGAATTTTCCATGTGTCAATTTTATTGGTCGGTTTTATTTTGGGGGTGCTAACGATACGAGGACTTTGGCCCAAGTTTGTTGTTGGGGGTAGGGGGGGGGTTAAAACGTTGTAGGATTTCTACACCCGTGACATAATGTCCTATGTCATAACTGGTTGAGCGGAGGGGACACCTATGGAAATTTGGGATTAAGGAGTCTATATGCAGACGATATTGTACTCTCGAGGGACAACGCTAAAAAGCGCTGAACGAGACGACTGAGGAGACCGAGCAACCCAGTCTCAGTGTCAAATCATCTTTTAAAACTGTTGCAACAAACAAGTCTCACTTACATTTTCTGCTGCTGCTGCTACTGCTACTTTAATTCCGTAGCCACCTTCAGTGTAAAGAAAAAAATATTATTGCAAGGTGTCATTTGTCCCCTTATCAAACCATGAATCGAGGAAATTATTAAAAAGACAATGAATTCGAAGAAGACTTTTTGAGACTGAATTAAATACACGGGGGCTTCATCATGGCGATGAAGCCTCGGTGCGTCTACTCCGAAACCTTCTGGAAAAACACGTTGACACTCAATCAAACTGGTACTCATTGCTGTGAACTTGGGGATGTTTGAATGTCACATTGATTATTATAGATGTACTTAAAGTGCAAAAGAGAGATGCGAAAAGCAATATGTGATTAGTTTGCGTATATTTTATATTCAGTATTAATGTTGGTACACTGTTACATTTTTTTTTTTTCAAATGTAAATGATATGCTAATTTATTGCGTTGTGTCACTTGTCGTACCTTGTTTTCACTGCATGTAATTTTTTTATGTAAGCATAGTGAAAAAAAAGTGCAGTGAAATATTGGCCCTTCACAAACTTTTTTTTTTTAAGTAGACAAAATAAAATCTAATAAAATAATAAAAAAGAGCCGGTTCGAAAGAGACTTTGTGTACAATTCATTCTTTCCCTGCTTGTCATAACATGTGATATCCAAGGGGACTCCCCGGCCAAACTAGCATCCAGTCTGAAACGTGTTGGTGTTACGGGCAACGCTTTTATCTCCAAAAAGTTAAGTTATCTACTTTCTATTTACGTTCTAAATATAACTCAAAAAGTAGATCAGACACACGTCTGGTGTAGAGCGTGTGTACAGACTGATAAGGTGTATTGACGTTAGATACTGCATGCTGGTGATGCTGGTTGTGTATACATGCAGTCGGTTTAAATGTCACTGAACTAATGGGAATGGATGGAGCCAGTGACTCAATCTAACAGGATTAGCTTTACATGTCATACATTGGCTTCCATAGAACAGATTGGCTTGTAAAAATACCCAATGACACTTCATTATCAGCAATCATCGAAGTGATATTAGTGGTCTCTCCAACATGACACAACTATCAAAGTCATCTCATTAACAACGCTTATGAAGCCATGCAATAAACAGCGTCTACCTCAAACTTTTTTGCTGATTCTAAAGAGCATCAAGCATCTGTCCTGTATTGTTCCATGATTATGGAAATATTCTTATTCGTTGGTCCCGGTCTGGATTCACTCTGAGGTAACCTAAGGTGTTCCTCCCCCCCCCCCCCCCGGTAATGAAATCCAAATAAACAATAAGTGGCCCACTTAGCAGGGAAACACCGGCCTCTGCTTTTAATCCACTGTCTCCCATTACGAGGGGAAGACAGATGGTGTGTTTGGGCTAATGCAGCCCGTTAAGAATACCTGTTTGTCTGGCCCAGCGGCCCGTCTCCTGCTGCTGGCAGTCGGCTGGGTTCTGTGATTACATTAAGCCGTACATTGCAGAGCTAGAGGTTGGGGGAGAGAGGGAGAAGGACATAGAGACAGAGAGAGAGCGACAGACAGACAGACACAGGGAAATAGAGAGAGAGAGAGAGAGAGAGAGAGAGAGAGAGAGAGAGAGAGAGAGAGAGAGAGAGAGAGAGAGAGAGAGAGAGAGAGAGAGAGAGAGAGAGAGAGAGAGAGAGAGAGAGAGAGAGAGAGAGAGAGAGAGAGAGAGAGAGAGAGAGAGAGACCGACCGAGAGAGGGAGAGAGAATGGATGGATGGATTTCAGGCCGACGGGGAATGTTGAACACAATGGATGAAGCCAGAGTTAGCCGGTGTGGATTGCGTCAGACACGCAACTGTGTCAGTTTGAAATGAAAATGTGTTTAGAGTTCGCACACGACTCTAAGGAGTGTACAGTCATAGCCTTAGAGCATACTTTAATAAAATGAATAACAGCACAAGTAACAAAATGAACAGGGTTTCCCTTTTCAAGCGTCAACTCACTGACTGCGTCAACTCATTAACGTACGTAGTTATTGTGGTCATAGGACATACTAGGGGCCCCCATTTCACCACCAGGTGTGAAGTCGATCGGTCACTTCAAGATGTACCCTCCAGTGACATCAAGGAGTTTCCACCTAGGTCTAGGATGGATAGGCCGACCTAGAGTGACAGTTACTGAAGCCATTACTTGTTTTTAGAGCCGATAACACCCCCCCCTGCCCCCCAAACCAGCAAAAGTGAAGCGACCATATACAGTATAACACAGAGTACAACACCAGTGCAAGGATAGGAACCCGGCTTCACTCGGTGCATTGGGAGAACATCTATTTTAGACCCAAGGAATCGTGTTTGTGGCTGTCGGCTCCTTTGAGCGTTCCTCCCCAGGGGTGTGAGGGATCAGATAGGTGTGAAGCAACACAGATATCCTGCCCTTGCCTGGTTTTATCAGTCCCATATCAAAGACCGCTGTGGTTTCTATTCTACGTGTGTCGTCGTCAAGTGTTGTGGGTGGGGTCCACCCGTGGGCCCTTCCTCTGTGGGGGAGAGCGATAAAAAAAGGAGCCAAAAAGTGCCCCCCCCCCCCCCCAGATGGTGTGATCCGAGACAGTGCATGCTTGGACCGAGGAGGTCTGACAGCCTGGAATGCTTCCCACACCTCCACCCCACCATGGAACCCCTACTGGGATGTGAAGGTCATGGTGGTAGCACCTGCTATCCACTCTGGGCTTGCTCCCACAGCTGAGGTCCAGATTATCCTCGAGGAGGTGGTGGAGGAGAAAGATCAAAGCAGCCCGGGGCTGGGGCAGCAGCGGCGGCAGAAGATGAAGAGGAAGAGTGAAAGTAGCCTCTTCACACTAGATTGCGGTTTCCACATTTCACGTGACAACAAACACACATTAAAATCACGGCGGACCGTTCAGCTGTGCGGTCAGCAGGCCTCGTCTCGTCAGCAGCTGTTCTGATTAACCTCTACCTGAGTGATTCCTCAACCTTTTTTTGGCCCCTGACTCTAGCTCTGAAAATGTTGGCGACCCCCAACTTGAACTTGTGTGAATCTGCTCTTACCTAAAGAGTTTTTAACCCAATCACCATATGTCGGTAACGTAATCGCTTTGCTCTACTACACACTAAGTGATCAGTAGTAGTTTGCACCTGGCTATGAATCATGAGGCAGTAAGTTTGTGTATATATATATACAGGACGTCTGAAAGGTTTTACAAAAAAATGGTGGCCATAAATCCATCATCAAATATCTAGAGCTTATCTCACCCTTCTCCAGGGAATCCACCGCTCTAAAGCCTGAAGCAGAACTATACCCCAAAGACATTGTGAGGCTTGATGGGAACTAGATGAATGCTAATAGAGCTGTCACATTGTGTTTGTTGTTTGTGTTTAAGCGCGCACCACTGCTTGATCTATTGGTTTGTTTGTGCGGGGACAAAAAGGTGCATTACGGCCACGGTGGGTCGTCCACATCAATGACCACATCACCCAGATGCGACTTGAGAATACCAAAGTCTATTAAAGTAATTGTGCTCTTGGCCAATGGTTCTGGCCTGGCAGGTAGCTGGGGGCACTTTCTGGGCTTTTCCTGCTCTCAGAGCCTCTCCTCCTCCCTCCGTCTTGGCAGACCGGGTTCAGCCCCCGTCACTTAAGTAGATTATATTTATAGAGAATCAATAGGCACTCTACTGATGGGGCACAAGTGTAAACGGTGGATGAATAAATGCGATCATAAGAGTGAGATAATGCATCGGGTGGAGGGTTTTCTCCAACTTCCTTTGTTCCAAAGGTAAAGATGGAACGAGAGCCAACATTGCGATCCATCTCCTCCAGAACAGCATTGCAGCATCGGGTTCTCTCTGTATATCTACAATGCAGGATGAATACCATCTCAAGAAACCAACGATACTTCCAAAAAGACGCTTGCGCAACGGGTGAACCTATTTGCAGGTTGAAAGCAATTAGTTGTCTCTGTTGCCTTTCCTGGAATTTTCAGGTACAGAAGTACAGAAGAGCGTGCAAATATGTCAGGAATCTTCAAAGAAATGCAGATTACTGACGTATTGCTACGATGCTACCGTGGTCTAGACCGTCTTGAGACAGAGACAGAGCGAGAGAGAGAGAGAGCCAGCAGGGACACGACCGATGGAGACATGGCTACAACCATGTGCCCTTTGCACCACACCAGAGTACTCAACGTTTTCTGACAGAATCCCCAGCTTGAATGCCCTTGATGGGACATGTCGATCCTTGGCGGGAACAAACGCAAATTATGTCTACCTCTGCTGCAGGTCAGTTCAGGTACAGTTCACATCCACTTTCACTTCAACCAATGGGCCACTGTGTTGCGTCCAAGATCGCAGCTACTCATTCAATTTGGAGAAGGGATTGGTTCTGATCCTGAACATGCAGGAATGACGTGGCGAAGGTGAAGACTAACGTCTGGAGCTGATTCCATGCCGGGGACGAACCCGTTCAAGGTGAAGGAATTAGCCAGCAAAACAGCAGCGCTAGCCCCTGTGCTATAAATAGAAAAGTCTACAGGAAGTCCCATAGAGGATTGCTCTATGCTAATAGCGATAGCAAGCTAGTGAGACATCACAGTTGTGGGAATAGAGCACATTTTTACCAACTTTGGTCAACAGACACATAAAACACTCGTAGCCGCAGGATTATTAACAGACATAATGACAGCTGAAATTGAAATTAAGATAAACTAAAATGATAATTAGGTTAATGGAATACAGATGAAAATGTAAATCGCATTGAAGCATGTTTAACTTGATTTTGAAGTCATTAAATGGGTATATATACGTACTGTGTTTATAATGTTATTTATCAAATCTTTCTTGTAAAGTTTTATAGCTGGCAAACAACAATACTTTTGCAATATAACAACACCAATAAATCTTTTTAAAACAATTTTTAATGTGATGTCGGTCTCTCTCAGACTTAAAAGCTCAAATAAACCAAATTGTGGCAAGCTTTTCTGGATATGCTTGTGAAAAGTTGTCGTAATTAAACTTGATTGGTACTAGCTGTGATTTAGAACTCAAAGAGCCAAGAAGACACAATATGGCAGAGGCCGTTCCCTTCTTGGACACGTTAGTGTAATATTATTCTTACCTAAAGAATGAATCATTTAACAGCCATCTCTTAAAATATGAAAGAAAATCCTTAAATGGAGATATTTTCATCGAATCCATGGAAGAGGTTAGATAACAACCACCCTGTGTGTAATTTAATGCAAATTGACCATTTTGTTTGAGGTAAAATATTTTTGAGGTTTGAGTCTTTCAGTTTTGACCTTCCTCTTGGTTATACTGGTTGGACTGCATTTATTGTTTTGACTAGCTTTCTTCTATGCCCGCAAATCCTGGGAAATAGCGTTCATTCCTGATTGGTCTCGTCCAATTCCTTCGGATCCAAGGAATCGTATGCATAGAACTTATTTGGACCCGCTAGGGATCTTGGCGAGCCCCCGAGCTCTTGTCAGCGATAGTCCTCCTCACTGAGGCGACCACAGACCCACCAGCAAGAATTTAACACAATGCCGCGTCGCCCCGAAGGCCCTTGACTCGTTTTACCGGAGTCCCAAATGACGGAGTATTCTCACACCGCTTCTGCTGTAACACAAGTAGTACAGTGTGAATGCTATCCCATAAACACCGACCAGGGCACGCTTTCAACCGAGACAAACCTGGCTTTAGAGGAAAGGCCATTTTATGAAGGAGGTTGGCAGGGAACACACAATCTACGACGACAGCAGAATATCAATGACGTGGTACTGTATAAAAGAAAATACTATTAAATACCTGCTTCCAAATCTCAATACATGCAAAGGTTACAGCTATTGTTTAATTGGGATGAATATTTTTTTTATTGGGCACTGAAGTACAACCTTGCAAATATGAAGTAATCTTCATGATGGACCAATACAAGACTGCTCTGTCCTTGGGAAGGGGGGGGGGGGGGGTGAATACACTACTGGAATAACAACCAGGAAATAACATAAGCCATCCTTGCCCTTTCAATCTCATCAATTGTTTGTATGCTTTTGCTACAGTAGGAAAGTAACATTGTCAAAATGTTACCACTGTTACCCATTAACACACTGCCATCCATCACACGCATACACCGGTAGTAAAGCCGTTCCTAAATTAAACCTTTTCTTTCTCTCTCTAGGAAAACATTCAAACACAAGACATGCCTGACACAAGAAGATACGTTGTTGTTCTACATGGTGCGAGAGAAGGATCCGTTTGCTATTTATAACCGGGGCCCACAAGGGCAAAGGGAGATAGTGGTCGAAAGGGAATAACCCGATAATGCTGTTAGCTTCCAATCTCATCAGGGGGGGGGGTCATGTGACAAAGCCGGTAGTAGGAGACTTCCTGCTCTGAGCCGTGCACGATGGGGGTAACAGAGCGACAGAGCGTCTGATTAGGGAGTGTTCTCGTGGTGGCGTGCAGGAGAGGTGACTTTAACCGGGATTACCAGGATTATTGTTCTCCTCTTCCCTTTGAAACGTTCACCTGATAGTAAAAAGAAGGATTTCCTATACTGAAGGCAACCCGCTTCTTGGTGGGGTTCCATTCATGTTTCACCCTCTGCTGGTACTGCTTTAGCTTTTTTTATTTTGACCGTAACTAAAGCATAACTCGTATCTCAAGCATATGCCAGGCCACCCAAATCCAACGAGAGGATTATGTCATTGAGTCTGTTTTTATTATTAATTCCATTAGCAGGCGCCGCTTGTATTTAACGTGACTTACAGGGAGTTTTAGATACATTTCATTAATGAGTTGACTTTAGGGCATCATGCTCAGGGACATTTACAGGTGACTGCAGACATATGGGTTCAGACCAACCTTTCATCTGGGAGTCCGGGCCCCTAATTGCTAGACTACCGTGGCCCCAGAAAAGCCTGTTGCAATATAAATATTTGGTTTAATTCTCCCCACCCATTCATATTATCATTAATTGGTGGCACATTCCAACTCAAATAAATCAAAATAATGTAATGGACAGTTTAGATGACAGCATCACCCGTGTGATGAACCTACAGAAACCTCTGGGCGAACCAGACTCATTAAACCTTACATCAAAACTCTCATTCCTGCTCAACATGAGTCAAAGTAAAGCTAAATCCCAGGAGAGACGTAAATGTACGAACTGTTGGCCTGATAAGATTCTCACACACACACGCACACCCCCCCCCCCCCAGAGGTTAGCTGTATGACCGATACAGTAAGCAAAACACTTAGGATAAAGAAAAAAAATCCTCCATTTTACAAATCTTGACTTTTCTGTAACAGTGACCTGAGAATGACAGGAGATCGGTAGAGAATAATAATAAAGCAGGAGACGACGTTACCTCAATGTACTTTCAACCTCGGTGCGTTTATTTGAATGGTCACATCACATGGAGTGATCTTTCCAAGGTTAATTTCCCAAGGCACATTTGTTCCCCCTTCACTCACACCGACGCTTCCAACAAGGTTAGGGGGCATCTTGATCGAGGATGACTACAGCTTAGGCTGCGGATATATGGGAATCGAACCCAGAATCTCTTTGAGGATGAACGACCTAAGCGCAAAACTACTCTGCTCATTTGCGAAGTATACTCCTAAGATAACAAGTTGTGGATCACAAAGGACATTTAGAGACCAATGAAGACAAAAGGGTTTTATTACACATCCTCCAAACGCCTTTATGACAGCCATCAGGTTAGCTGCATTCTGCAATCATAAGCATTAGGTTAATCACTGCGTTAAGCAATGAAAGCAATGAAATCTATAGAAATTTGTAGCTTTAAAACTTCTTTTTTTTGCTTTTATTTAAAGGTGTGTGCGTACGATTGTATGCATTTAAAGTCTCTGATTACAAATGTTAATCATTGATGGAAGGAAGGATTCACATTTCAAAGAAATATCCAACGACAAGACAATATTTTGAACAGCCAACGTGAATCCAACAAAAACAGCAAAATGACAAACTGCAGTACGTCAGAAACCGAGGAACTAGCTAAGTACCGTCGGGAGAATACGGGGAAAAATGACATTCCGATTACAGATCACAGCGATGGTACACATCAAAGTGGACATCCTCCATCCAGATGTCGGGACAAAAAAAACAAAACGCAGAGATCGACAGAAACCGGCGGGGGGGGGGGGGGGGGGGTGTGTGTGTGTGCGTGTGCGTGTGCGTGTGTGTACGTTTTGAAGTAATGGAGCAGAACAAGTCTTTCCCAGGCCCGACCCCGACCCCTCACCCGTGGTGAACCTCACCTCTTGGCTTTCTTCTCCTTCAGGAGCTTCTTGCTCTCCTCGCGCCGCCGCTTGTTGACGGGGTTCCGGGGGTCGTAGATCTCGAACGTGTCCTCGTCCGGTACGGCGGCGTCCTTGACTTTTCTGGTTTGCTCATCAAACTGCAGAACATGGGCCATCCTAAATCAGACGGGAGGGGGGAGGGGGACGGGAGTTCAAAGCCACGAGTTATTACCTGCAGACTAAACACATCGGGGCCGAGGAAGTGGGCTTACGTAAAAAGAAGAAGAAAAAAGGAAAAGAAAAGAAAGAAGGAAAGAGAAAAGTACTTTGCTCCACAGAAGGAAGTGATATATTACGGATCAGCAAACCTTCCAACAAACGAGAAAGAAAGGAAATCAAAATTCGAGAACGGCTTTTGCGTGACTCTGGAAGAGACCTATTTAAGGGGATTCTCTGCAATTGAGGAAGAAAAAGAAGAATTTGACTATCAACTACCCACCATCTCCAGCCTTTAAAAAAAGGTTAAACTAAACATAGAATAAACAGGGTCCCAAAAGGTTTGAGCCATTACTGAAGTCGATCGGGGATCAATCTTTTACAAGACGGTTCACGCAATGGGTGAACTATGACCCAACCTCAAACCTTTGTGGCCCATGAACTCCTGAAAATGTTTTTTTGCGACCCCTGTGGGTCCCTGAATGACCATATAAGCCTGTGTGATCAGAGACTTGGATTGCGTAGTGTTTTGAACACATGACTTTCAGCGGTAGGTGGAAATTACAAACCACTTGGGATCCTCTATTCTTCCAGGCAATGGCTTTTTTATTGCCCTCGCTGAGACCCCCGGTTAGGAACCACCCGGTCCATCCCATTGAAGCTCTTGTTTTGTGGGTCGATGCCCTCTTGACATCCCTATGCTGGAGCACATCTGTCCTTTCGGAAACATCTTGGAGCAACAATGCAGATTCAATGGTTAACTGGCCTATAACTGTCTAGAAATGACTTTGTAAACTGGAACGGGTGCGAGCGTTCAGGTCAAAGCTAAGGGAGTTGTGTAATAGACAAATATCTCTGATAGAAGACATCAGTGCGATTTCATACAGTCATCATATGTCTGATAATAATTATAGATAAACACTTAACCCCTGATTTGTGGTTTTGGGTCTGGTTTGGAATCAGGTGGAATCTGGTTTAGACCCATACTGGTTTTGGATCAGGTGTGGTCCTGATTAAGGTCTACACTGGTTTAAGTCTGTTCATGTCTATACTGGTTTAGGGTTAGGTTTGGGTATGGTTTAAGTATACAATAGTTTGGGTCTGATTTAGGTTTACACTTGTTTTGAGTTAGGTCTGCAAGTGTTTAGGTCTATAGTGGTTTTGAGTTAGGTTTGTGTATGGTTGAGGTCTACACGAGTTTCGAGTTAGGTTTGAAGTTTGATTTTGGTCTGCCTTAGGTCCATACTCGTTTGGAGTGATGAGACTGGTATCAGCTGGTTAAACTTGGATCCGGTGTCTTATGTTGTGATGTTAACCCTAACCCCTTTTTGAATAATTAATAATTTCGTTAAGACACACAGAACCAGACCTGACAGAGGAACCATTGCATTGAATAAAGGCGACGCACCGACCTTCCTTCAAGAAACCCAAAAGGTTTGCTATCCCCGCACATTCAATTCACCACAATCTCACACTGAAGACGAGCCGTCGGCTGCTTTGTTTAGTGAGTAAAACATATGGTTTGTGTCCGTCTCACTGTTCCCGGGACTGTGTGCACAAGCTCTGTGTGGTGGTGTTATTACTATGACCGCGTGCGTGCGTGTGCAGGCCCGTGTCTACGCCGGTGCTGGTTAGTCTGGTTCTTGACTTCACCTATTGCTTGTAGTCTCCTTCTCCCTTTTCGGCTCTCTTTCTCTCCCCCTCTCCTCTTTACCCCACTCCATCTCTCCGCCCCTCCCCCTCCTCCCTCTCTCATTCCTTCCCTTCATTCTTTTCTCACTCTCGCTCTCTCTCCCCCCCCCCTCTCCTATATGAGATGGGCAGAAGTAGTGGCGGTCCATCTCGTAGTGTGTGTCATGGCTAGACTGTGTCAGGGCCCCCGAGGAGCTGTGGCCCACTCCCATCATTAGTCTTCCAGTGTAGGGGCGATGACAGCCTGACCAGGGCCCGATCACCCTGGAGCAACCCAAAGCCCTGAAGACCCCGGTCGGACAGCCCCAGACTAATCCAAGAGAACCACCTCTCTCTCTCTCTCTCTCTCTCTCTCTCTCCTCACTCTTTCTCTCTCTCCTGACACACTGACTCTCGCCCTCTCACTCTTTCTCCCTCTCCTCAAACACACTGTCTCTCCCTCCCTCTCCCTCTCTTTTCCCCCTCTCTCCATGATGCAAGTCTGCATGCACGACCTCTCTCCTGGATCTATTTTCTGGCGAGCCGGTGAGGGTGGGATTTAGAGGCGGGCACGAGGAGGAGTGAGCGCAGTATACGTGCTACCAGAGAAGAGAGAGGAGAGCGGTAGGAGATGGAGGGGCTAGAGGGAGGAGAGATGAGGGATAGGACAGAGGTAGAGGCCGAGGGGGTAGAAAGAGAGAGAGAGAGACAGAGCGAGAGAGTGAAAGAGAGACAGAGACAGCGAGGGGTTTTCGAGACACAGGCCCAGATGGAATAGTTTACCTCCTCCTGGCCCAGACTTGACTTCCAGTGTCTGACCTGTTGTAACCCACATTCTGTTCACAGGGAGCCCAGAGTGGCACTGAGGTCCCACTGCTGTTTATCTAGGACTCATAGGCTGCCGGGCCCCCCAGCCCCCCAGCCCCCCCTCCAGACCGAGCTAGCCTGACTCCCTCTCCACAGCCCCGGTGAGGTGTCTAGGGCTGGGGGGGAAGAGAGAGAGAGAGAGAGAGAGAGAGAGAGAGAGAGAGAGAGAGAGAGAGAGAGAGAGAGAGAGAGAGAGAGAGAGAGAGAGAGAGAGAGAGAGAGAGAGAGAGACCGACCAGAGGCCAGCCAAGGGTTCACTCAAACTCATTAGGGCCCCCCCACACACACACACACAGACAGAAGGGAGGTAGGTGAGGAGGGGGGGGTGAGGGGGCTTTAGGGAGACTAATAGCAACTACAGGTTTTGTTATTCTAAATCTCCTGCGCACGGCTACTTCGAAATTCAAACACATGGTATTCATTCCCCCCCCCCCCCCCCCCCCTCCTCCACCACTACTCTACTCTATATGGTTCGAGACGTTGAGATCTCTGGTGAAATGCAGAGTATGAGAGGAAAACACTGAGTCAGCTTTGATTTCCTGATGGCCAATCAGGTAGCTGTGGTAGCTGGGATCCCAGCTTGACACACACACACACACACACACACACACACACACACACACACACTGTTGAACTTTCACAGACATCAGTTGTGGGAATCGGTACTGGGTTACCTGCTAACTATAACATAGAAATGTATGTGTTTGGTGTTGGGAGTGTAAATCTGTAGCTTATCTTTTGTAATAATAGAAGGGTTGCATAATATATAATAAGGTTATTTTTTATGCATAGTTTTTACCTTTAAATTTGTCTTATTAGTTTAACCTTGAATCCACGGGGGAGTTCAGCCAGGCGTTGAATATACATTTAATTTCCTTCAAATGTGCCTACTGTTGCTCTAATGTTATTGAATAGAACCGACGCATTACATCAATATAAATATTGATGCATAAAATATATATGTTTGATTTGAGAGGTTTTCTAGTTCATAGCAGATATTCAAATGCATGGTTGCAATGGATTTATTATAATCACAATGGAGCCTTACCACGTTCTTCTCAATATAAGAGAGAGAGCGAGAGACGGACAGACAGACACACACACAGACAGACAGACAGACAGACAGACAAGGTTCCTGGACTGACCAGCCTTTGTCGTCATCCTCCGCCAGCTCCTCCTCCTCCGGCTGCTCTGGGGTCTCCGTGATGGCAGAGGTCAGCTTGGTCTTGAAGCTCTCAAGCAGGGCCAGGGTCTACCCGGACAGGTCAAAGGTCAAAGGGAAAGGTCATTTAGGGACATTTTTATTGCTTAAACGATAAAAGATGTATCGTCTCTATTAAGATTAATGGGACATATTTTACTGTGAATAATGTTAACGTCTACATTTACATTCTGTTATTTAAATTAATTTCTAATCAATCATTCAAATCAAGACTACGGTTGATTTTGACTATTGTTTTATGCATATTGTCGTAAGAAACAAAAAAGGCATTTTCTCAATTACATTTTTATTACCGTCCTGTTCTAATTTGGCATCTGGGATTAAGAAAGTACAACAGATTTTACGAATGAGCATCTCAGTGTGAAACCAATACTGAACCATTCCTACCCGCTCTTCTCGACCTGAGCCCTTCTTGCGCTTCTGTTTCTTGAGCTCTTCGTACTTCTTGCGGCCTTCCAGAAATTCAGCCACAGCCTCGTTGGATGGCTTGCCTTCGTCTGCAGAGGAGGACATAGTTTGGTGCCCTTTGGTTTGGTAGTGCACTTTGAGTACTTTCTCTTTAGTTGTTGTTCATCGTCTCATTGCGACAGACTTTGTGTTTTGAGTTGAGTCAAGGGAGTGAGGTGGATGTCAAAGATTTAGAAAAGGCAAGACACTGCAATGTTTGAAGACCATTACATTGTAGGATGCTGCAGGTATTCGGCCTGAATACCCGATTTCAAAACAGATTTTCAATTGAATTCAGCAAGAGTATGGCGTTATTTAAGAAACTGTTGACACATTTGTCCCTCGAATCCATTAAGACTCCCAAACAGTAAAGGACACAAGTCCAAAAGTTACTAAGTCTTCAAGATTAAAAAAACAATGAAACGAATCATAGTGTTGACAGCTCAACGTGACGGGGTACAAACTAAAGAAGACAAATATACTACTACCAAGTAAAAACACCCCCAAAAGAGACCAGTGGTCGATGCCCAGCAGCCACCCACTCACGGCCACCCATAACAAATGAAGGTGTCAACCTGTGTGTTGACGCATGTGTCTGAACAACCTCACGTTCTCCTGCACATCACCATCCCACGTGGACGTGCTGCCCATGATGTCATGGCGTGACAAACACGCCGTCGGGTCAAGCCGCGTTCACCAAGGGGACTAGCTTTTACCATCGTAAGAAAAAACCAACAATAGATAGAAAGAAAGAACGGTCGTGACGTCAGTCAAGACGCTAGGAGCCGTGGCGGGGAGCCGCGGCTTGGCGCGGCGAGCCAGCCAAACGCGATTATGAATGAATGGCTGCCCTGCTCGTGTTCATCAGAACAGAACAAAATGATGTCATGGGATACGCCGGCGCCCGTCACTCTGCGAAGGGGACGCCGGGTTACGGACGCTGCAGGTGTTAACAAGAGGATCATTGTCTGCCGAAAACGCCGGCTGCCCGGACTTGACTCGTTCAAAGACAAGCTCAAGTGCCCCTGGTGTAATTGTTATTACAGGCAGAGGGCCATGGCCTGCGGTAGATGTCTAACAATAATGTGTTTGGCCGCGTTTGGATAGTCAACTTAATTTCTCCTTAGGAACCACTACACATCTTGGCAGTAACAGATGAGAAATGTTTACTTTGAGGAGATGGAAAGTTGTTGCAGATTTTAACTGGACTGTGCATAACCTCAACAGGTTTATATATTGAATTATTGTAATTTGCTGCCCAATTGACTATTTAGTCTTTTTGCCGACGCTTCTATCCAAAGCAAAGCCCACAATGAATGTATTGACATAAAGAAAGGACATCTTGCTCTAGGATGTCTACAGGTAGACTGTGGACATTGGATTGGTATTCTGAACCCTTTTCGGGGTCAAACTATACCACTATTTATATCACTTTAAAAACACTACTTTGAAGACCTATGAGGGACCTACAATCCTTCCTAAAATAAAGAAGAAATTGCTAGAGTTAAGTAAATATGTTGCTTGCATCTAAATAAAAATATTTATTCACACAATATAAAAGAATAACAATTCGTATTAACCATATGTAAATATCTAGTTCAACTGTACCGTTAGTTTATTCATATCTGACTTAAATTTAAGGTAAAATAGCACAAAGACAACATTTGTAGCACTGTAATAGACTAGCTGCCCTGCAGTTAACTTCTAATCTACCGAATGCCAGGATGAAAACTGCCTGTCTTCCAGGACGTTCAGCCCGAGAGGAAATCCAAGCAACAAAAGGCTCCAATCCAAGAGGTTGGGTGACGACCGCATTAGTTTTGGACACCATGCAATTACACTTATTACATCCCAGGGGCAAAGTACTGAGCAAATTCTGAGAAGTTATTGGAATTCCCCAGCCATCCTACACATGTGTAGGTCACGCTGCCTCCACACTGACGCACTGAGCCAACAACAAGAGAGCTCCACGCTGCGCCTCCTCCTCCGATTTATGGGCGAGAAGAGCGAGTGACCTCCCCCCAATCTCCTCCTAGGCTCAGGCTCCTGCAGGGGTCTCCTCCTGGCTACAGCCACAGAGGTGTAATGCTCCTCCGACCCCTCCTACATCCTCCATCCTCGCCTCCTGCAACCTCCCTGTGTCCTGCCACTCCTCCTCTTCCTTGTGTCAAACTACCGCTGCCTCCCTCCTACTCCCCCATCCTTTCCCTGCTCCCCCTCCTCTTCCCTTCTTCAAGGTATCCTTCGTCTTTAACCCCACACCCCATCCCCCAATGTGCTGCCCCTCTCCCTTTCTGTTTTCCCGCCATCCTCCTCCTCCTCCTCCTCTTCCCAGCGATTCTCTCTCTCGCTTTCCTCCTCCTCCTCCATCTCTCCCTCCTCCCCCCCCTCTCTCCTCCTGGTTCCCCGTGTCACGCAGGAGTGATGGTGCCCTGAGGTTATGTATGGGCTGCACCATCATCCCCTCCCCCAGCTGTTGTCACTAAGTGCTATCTTTGAGTCTGACAGCCCTTTCTAAAAGGCATTCCTCATCTCCCACCAACCCTTACCTCCCACCAGCTCGCTCTCGCCTCCGTCACCTGAGCCCGGGAGGGCTACAAATCAAGGCGGTTGCTTCTGTTGTTGTTGTGGCAACCGGGATCGTTGTGGACAGGAATGAGGGGAGTAGGGCGTCCGTCTTTACCGCCTTTCTCAACAAGCGATAGTTTTATGGGAACACTTAAAAAGGGGGTTGTGGCGACTAAGCGATAAGGAAGGATAACTGTTCGTCAAATCCATCACCTGACTGATACACTATCTAACGTGGACGGATAGTGCAGTGGAAACGGGGTTCAGCTCCCGGCTGAAAGGGTACTGGGTTTGAACCCTGAGGTCCGCAGTCTTCCTGCCTATCCCCTACCTGCTAATTACCGACGTCAATTAACTTTGTCCCTTTGGATAAAAGCGAAATCGCTTCATGGTAGTAAACTGTAAAAGGATCTGCCGTCATTAATCCATCCATTCCATTGGGAGTACACAACTTGGAATTTAAGAAAATATAATTAGATTTAGTGAGAAACAGACCTGTGCTTCAGGAATAATTGTTATTTAACACAACATAAAACTCATTTTAAATGTCCCCCCCGCAGCAAACTTAAAAGTGTGTGAGAAACAATGCACTATTAAATTAAAGATAATGACACTAAACAGCGAGTTCCGAACATAGTGAACCGAGGGAAGTAAGCAGACCAATATAGTTAGTAGCGCGATTACTCCAACATTCTCTTCTCTATCGGGTCTATTTCTTCCATTTGTGAGCAGGCAGGGGGTAGGGTCACCTACAGTTAGACTACCGTACTTAAACTGGGAACCTTTGGGAGGGAAGTCCAACACCCTGCCCACTAGACTATCCGGCCTCCAGATGTGGGAGTAAAATACCAACCGTTTTCTGTTGATCCTAATTAATCAGTTAAGCTCTGAGTCAGAACACAGTCTTTATTAGCCTACGCTACCGGCTAAGTAAACACAGACAGTTTGGTGCAGGTTACAGCGACGAAACAGTTGAATCACAGCGAGGAAAAGCGTCTTCGGATCCTAAAGAACCAGATCGGGTTCCTTCACATTTATCTTTTGAAAGCGAGCCGGAGGAAATTAAAGAACAGTAAAAAAAAATACAATTTTTAAAGGGGACTCATTTCTACTAGGTCTAGGTCTGCTACCATGGCAACCGAGGAGACTAGGAAATGAGAGCCATGGTTCTGGCTCCGCTGGCCCGTGTGAATGGAAAGGTAGTGGAGGCCTCTGTTATCAGGCCTCCAGGAGATTGTGTTTAAAACATTTTTATGAATCCAATCAAAACACTAAAAGGATTTATCTAAATGTAATTGCTTTCCTTGGCGTTGAATAGGACTTTTTTTCCCCTCATCTCTCCTGTGCCATACAGGTCAACACAATAAAACTACGGCAGAATAGAAATATGGTAATACTACCTAAATCTCCAAGTTTTTACTCTCCCCACTGAATCCCTCTAAAATGTGTGTTTACTAACTCCTCCACTGCACAGAAATACTGTTGGTGGTGAACAAGACCTGAGCCATGTGACCTTCCATTCCATTCTCTTCTTTCTTACTTTTGGGATATTTTGCTGACTGAGCGACATTGATATCAGTTTGCTTCGGTGTGGTTCACAAAAATCTGCATGTCCTTTGCTTTGGCCAAAACTGCAATGATGGGATGTTGGATTGGAGCAACTTACCATTGTGATAAACATAAATTGGTCATGGGAAACTAAGATCGTACAATGCCTGGTTAAGAATATCTGTTTTACTGGGAATTTTGGTTGCAATTTTATGCAATGCCGTTGTCTGACACCAATTAGCACCGCCCAACACGCTCACAGCTGGGACACAGGAATTTGCTTGAGCAATAGCCACAATTGACCTTTTTTTCTCTCAATAGGGTCAATAACCTTGGGTTTCTATTCAAGCTTGTGTTTTTTTAAACCTATTTTAACCTACCGGTAGTTTTTTTTTTATCCCTTAGAGTTAGGGTTGCACGATCAAGACCATCTGACTAATTTGTCTATATTGAGCAAGCTAAAGAACCAGGCTGCAGGTTAGTAATGAGTACAACACATTGGGGCAACGTTTTTAGATCATCTGAACTTTAACTTTTATTTTCTAATATAGGAGGGTATCGTTTCATATGCGAACCAAACCAAGAGTGTATAAATACTTGAATAATTGACGTCATTGGTCCGGGATTTGCGTTCTCCATCTGTGTCATTCGGAAAAAACACATCTGACATCTTGGGCCTATGTGGAATCTAGTCTAAGTCAAACAGCGTCTTTCTTAGCCCCGCCCAAGTGGTCTTGTTCACCCAGTAGTAGAGAGCATGCCCGCTGAACTCAACGTCCTCAACCTTGGGGTGCATGCACACCCAGTGGGAATAAAATAATGTTGCTTAACTATCCGGTCACATCCCACACCCCCTGCCGGCATAGTTGGGTGAACCCAAGTGGTTTGGTTTTCATGAAATGTCAAAAATGTGTTTCAACATCAACTGGTACATCAACAGCGGGCTGAATGACGCCTGACTGCTGAACCACAGTAGTGTGGAACAGCTTAGAGGATCTGGGTCTGGGCTTTTGCGGACCCCCATAGCAAAGTTATTTTTCTGGGTCACTAACAAACAAACCGATTGGGCTGTGATGTCGGACCATGGACCCTTCTTAGCAATGCGCTGACCACTGAGATCCCTGAACGCAGACATGTAAAACCCTTAGGGTGACGACGCAGCCGGATGTTGTGGTGGTTTAAAGTACAACTGAAGGAACGACAGCATACTCATCACTGGACTGTAGCTGGTAAACAAAGGATTCCCGCTCTCTGCTGCCGCAGCCGTGATCTCAGTGCTGACTGAATTAAAACCGAATCGCGCCGCACTGTTTTGCTCCAGATTGCAATCACAGGACAAACAAGGAGTCGTGCTCGGTTTGATAAAAACCACTAAACTCGAAGGAGTGAGCGCCATGTTTTGACTGACATCGGAGCTGTGGGGGAGACTGGCAGCTCCAGCGACCATGGACGGTAAAGGCTACTGGGCTGACAGGAGCCTGCACGACCGCCAAGGTCTCTGGCTAGTGCAGTTATGGTCGAGAAATCAGGTAAATACATGCTAAGGATTCATTTAAAAAACGCAGAGATGTGAATATTATGCACTTCGTTTCCCATATTTGGTCTAAGTTCCTGAAATGCATTATATGCCCAAAAAAGGTGACTGAACAGTTTTTCGTCACGGGTAAATGGTCAACCTCTTCCGGCAATACATCCAGGAACAGTCAGCGAACGCAAGTGGCGTGACCACTCAGATCTACAGGCATCCTTGAGCAAGATACCGCGTCATCACTCCTTAAGGACGTAACTATATGTTCCTTTGGTCTATCTAATCTGTAAAATAGCTAAATAGTTAATAGATAATGTAACATGGACAAACAACTTGTTTACACTTTGGTGATATTTACGAATACAAATAAAATCAAACTTATTTTCTACGAGACAAGCTTGTAATGAAATAATAAGTGAATAGACTATAGCGGCTCACAGAGATAGAGCAGATTGGTGGGCATGGACAGAGACATGTGTTACATACCCTCCTTCTCCTGCTCTTTCTCCGCTTCTTTCAAGCTGTCCTCTTTCCTCTGCTTTATGGCCAGGAGATCCTTCTTCAACTGCCGCGACTCCTTCCGCAGTTCATCGCTGAGGATGCAACAAGAGTGGTTGGGGTGTTGGACTCCATGGCCAAAAGGTTTATGGGTTCGAATCCCAATGTAAACAGTCCACTCGGTGGAATTTCTGAGCAAGATGCCCCCACTATCCTACCTGCTCGTAAATGTCATGCATGGCTTAATAAATTCTCTGCTGGTCGTTTTGGATAAAACCGCCGGCTAAATGACTCAATTGTAAATAATTACCATTAAAAACTCAGCAACACATTTTTAGCACTTTAATGACATTGAGTTCACTCATTATAAGCTTCTCCGCTAAATCAGGGCTCTAACGAGGGGCTAGCTGACGGTTAGAACTGGTTAAATACTTACACAGATCCCAAGTCATGGATACATTTAGTCTGGTACTGAATAAATACATATTTTGGCTGCACTTGCCGTTGCCTCGTACATTCATTTTCCACAACTTTCCACATTAGTAATCTATAGTAAATATGCTTGACAAACAAATAATTATCTTGATATACTCCAGGCTTTTAAAACATTTTGTCTGCGGGGTAATGTGTCTAGGTGTACCGGATTGCACAAAAGCTGTATACAAACTCTGTATACAGCACTTAGGAGTGAATGATAGACGTTTAAAGCTGGCCCGTGCGGTAATAAATTACATGGCACATATGCCATGAGAGTTCAACAGAGTTCCCGCAGGCATCAGAGAAGGTAAGCCTGCAGGATGCAAAGTGCTGGAATATTACGGAAGCCTAATGCGAGTGCTTCAGTAGTATAAGGACGAGAAATAAGTTACAGTTTGAAAAGGTTATGAAAATATCCAATTATCATTATACCCGTCACACATTAAAACAATTTAAACAAAATAATTTAATTTGGGGCAGACTTGGATTGTTTAGTGGTACCAATGTTTGACTTCCAGCCGTAATGCTCCGGTCTTAAAACCCTGACGTCCGCAGTCTGTAAGCCTCTCTGGGCGTCTTTGTATAAAAAGCGTCTGCTAAATCACGACTAACACGTAAAACAGCAACTCTTTCATATATGCACTCGAACTGTAATCTTTAACTTTTATCGAGAAATCTACAAAACCAGCGCCGTTTTCCGACCTCTGTGATAAAAACGTCCCCCAGGCGCCTGAGGCAGGCCGAGGCTCGGGCCGTCTCTTCGAAGTTGTGTGAGGGTTGGTTCCCCCGTTGGCCCGGCGCCAAAGTGTCAAAGCAGGGCCCCGGACACATCAGGTGGAGGGATCAAGCGGCGGCGGTGGCGTCCGCCGCTCCTTCACACATCAGATACGAAACCCCCACCGCCCCGTGCCAGAGCAGATATGTAATGTTAGAGAAGGATAATATTTTTGTACGGCCTGACAGGCTCTGTTTGTGCCGGTTTCTCCCGCAGCGGAGCTATAAAACACAGGTAAGCTGAAGTCCGGGCTCGTGGCCCAGAGAGCCGCCAGATATCTCCAGACCAAACAATGGCAGCCTTTGTTTTGTTTTCTCTTTCTCTTCTCCTCGCTCCCTCCATCTGCTTCTCAGAACAGACCTCCTCATTATCCTGTCCTCTCCTTTAACTGCCACTTTCACTCCCCTTATGTTTGCAGCTTCCTAACTCTCGTCTTACCTTTAAATGGTTTTCAGACGTTTGCCAAGAACACCAAAGCAAATATTGCCCTTTATCTATTTTTTCCAGTGTTGGCCTCAACGTTGTCAAGGTGTTTCAGCTGAAGGATCAGTCAGACATGCAGCTGGTTAGATTCCTTGTATTTATTATCTGGTAAAACTGTAATTGCCAACTATCGATAGAGATTTACGTGCACAGAATGGGCAGGCGGACAATCTTATTGCAGGGCTGGTGCTTAAAAGAGTGCTTACTCAGGACACTTGGTGCCAGGACACCTGACTCACTTTTGTATTAATTATTGAGCAGGATCCATGCACCGACATCTCCTCGGCTCAAAAGGCTCATTCAATATCAAACAATAACCGTGTCAAAATGTCAAGCGTTTTTAGATGGTGCATGCATAGGTATGCTGCAAGTCACTCCATAGGTCATCATGCAATCTAGAAAGTGTCTAAAATGAATACTTGGGGATCTTTCAACCTGCAGCCTACTTTCGGGTCATTTTGGGTCCAAGGGAGTAATGCGGACAACGATTTTTAACGTTTGTCAAGTATTGACATAGAACAATGCAAGCGCCATAGCATCTGTCGATGTACGTCATCTAAAAGTGTTTTTTTGCCACTGACTCTGATTATATTTGTTCATTATAGAAAGGATCTCTGCAGAGAAATAAAACTTGTTTCTTTACCTCTGGCCTGATCATGGTCTTTTTATCATTGTGTCAAACCAAGCCTTGCTCTAAAATCCCATCGTTGCAGGATATTTCCCTATTGTCATTACAATCTAAATTCTCCTTGACCCGAATCACTACACAAGGCCTTTACGTATTCCAAAACAAACTCTCCGCTCTCATACATTTCCACTGTTAAACTCATGTAACAACTCCACTAAACTCTCATTGAGCGAGACTTGGTTTGACACAATTTGACTGTGATCAAGAGAAAGGTGTATTCCCCCATAATGACAGAATGTTCTAAGCCTGTCAGAGACCAAAAACAAGCACTTTTAGGGGATGCATACTGATGAGCACTATTGCTATAAAGGAGTACATTGCAGACAGTTTTTCACAGATAAGGTCTGTAGCATTCTATCTCAATAATGGAGCAATCTCAATAATCGCTGTCTGCAGTAGTCCCAAATTGATTGGAAAATAGGCTCCAGGTTGAAACGTCGTCCAGTTTTCCTTTAATTACGCATGATAAAAAGATACTTATTCTATCCGTGCGTATCATTGAGACATCTTTCACAGACACGATGCTTTGCGATGATACAATCGATGACGTCCATCTCAAACAAACACAAGGTGAGGTGGATTAAGTGGCGCATTGGACCGAGCGCAGATAAAATGAACACGCCTAAATATAGAAATAGAAAAACAGATTCTACCGCAGAGGGAGAGAGCGAGAGCGCGCGAGAGGGGGAAAGAAAGAGAGACCTTTTGTGAGTGAGTGATCGCTCTCCCGGCCTGTCTTGACACGCTGCCATCCGAAAAACAAGAGAGACATATCCACGGCAACTGGCAAACAATCGGCTCCACAGTCCCTCCTTGCCAATAAAGAGGGAGGCCAGAGAGGACAGGGGGAAAAAAGGACCCAACAACACCTGTTATTGCACACCTTGGGGCTGAGCAAATTCCTCGCAGAGCCTTCAACTTGGAACACAAGACCTTTTGGTTCGAGCATACCTGGAACCACCTCAGCACTCTCCATGCCCACACGAGGCGCAAACCTCGTCAGCGCAGAGTTGAGATGGTTCGATGCATCCCGTTTGCATATTCAAGTGCATACATTCACAATTGATTTCACTTCATGCTGATTCATTTTCCACGATGGCCACCATCAACATCGTGGTGATGAGGTTGACGGCGATTCGTTAATTCCTATGTTTAAATGGCTCCTAAAAACAAAGCATGACTCCTTATCCAGATATAATAAAAAACAAAAAAAATGAGATCAGCCTTCAAATATGTTTGAGTAAAAACCATATGGTCTTTTTTTTTTTTTTTTTAAGGAGTTCAGAAAATGAGGCCAACAGAAAAGTTTTTGGGCAATGCGCGGGCAAAGTGGTGAACCCTTTAAAAGGAAGAAGTATTTTGTAGCTGCGTACAATGCTTTGTGCCATGCGTTGCCAACACCATCTTAAAACCAGGGGCTGCAATCTGAAGCCTTTGAAGGGGAGCGAGTGAAAGAGAGAAGATGTTGGAGACGCTCCAGGGAGCTTCACTTTCTCCTCACTGAGAGAAGGGGGTTTGGGGGCATCCCCTGACCCCCTCGTCCAATCCCCTCTCTGCCTCCCTTTCACGAGCACAATGACAGCCATTCAGCACGCCGCTGTCCACCTGCCAACCACAGAAGAGACCGGGGCTGCCATCTTTAAAGAGCGGAAGGCCGGGAAAGAGGAATCAATGAGGTCGGAGAGTGTCGCCGGCCTGCCAGACAAACAGTCCCAACAGAGAGCTACATGGAGGGCCCTTGGTTTTAAAAAAAATAAATTAAAAGAATGAAGCCTCCTTTGGGACACTCTATAAGGACTGCCAGTTACTGGTGCACATGCTTGGCTAGGGCTCGGACGGCGAGACAAAGCAATGACCTAGGTCAGTACGATCTAGACTAGAGGAGTTATTTTTTTTTACAGGCTCATCTGCTGCAGTCGTTATCCAGCAGTAATTATGTGGCCATGATTTTATGGTGAAACACGGACCCCGCCATGAACAGTCGTATACCACACACTTGACCTCGATGGATGCCAATCGGTCTGCCCCAAGGACGCCGAGAGAAGCCACCCAGGCCTTTCCCCGGGTGGACGTCCACCGCATTCGTAAAGGGAGCGTGTGATCCGGATACATGCGATCCTCCTAATTCATGGGCTAGGTAGGGTAACAATGCTGGCAGGCCGACCTTCCCCCTCAGGGAAACTCTTCAGGGCTTGAGCGTGAGGCGAGGCGCGCTGGGAGCTGGAATCAGAGGAATCTGACCTCCACACAGGAATCTGCATGACTGTACAGAGATCCTTGGACAGGCACGCACACACAACACCCACACAGTGGACCAAAAGCAGCCACTCCCTGTCTTGCTTCACCAAATGCATTCTTGTGACCAGTGCTCACGCAATTATTCAATTAATTGATCAGTCAATTAAGAGGCAATTCATTGATTTCAAGCTGTATTATCGATTCAATGTTTTAGTCATTCATCAAGAAATTTGATATGTGGTGTCATTCAGTTTTGGAAATTAAAAAAATAGATTGATAGATAACGATAATTGAATATTGAGTATATGCAATTAAGGAGCAGGAGGGGTTAGGCTCGTCTCCATGTTAAGCCACAGACCATAAGGGTTTTAACCCTTATATTACCGTGCCCAGAGTTTTCCATCATATACAGTACATAGGAACTGTAGGGTCAGAATAATGTAGTATATACAGTGCATCAATGGCTCCCTTAATTCCCGGTATCAGCATTCGCTGGAAGACGCTATGGATAAAAATGTCTTTGGCAGTAAATAACCCGATCATTATCCACAAAGCCTGAACTACAAGGCCAAGAAGGTAAAGAAATACGACTGTCAGACATGATGTCTCAGTGATTTCTCTTCAGGTGCTTCGTTTCTCCCGGCTCTTCACGGAGTTTAGACACACATCATTGGTCTGGAGCCGTTCCCAGTGGACCGGTCACCCAGATGTTCAGCCAGGACAAGGAGATCTATGTGTAAAACTCCAAAACACACACTGTTGGCTTGCCAAAGAACCGGATTATCTCTAGCTGGTTTCTGTACACCCAAAAATAAAACGGAAAGCTATCTTGATCTCTGTAACCTTGCCCTGAGAAAGTGTTGGTTTATGAGTGATGACAAGAGACAGGTGTATCCAATTACTGCAGGGTGACCCGGAAGGGTCCCGTGGAAGGGAGAAAGGACCCTTTAGGGTAGGGGTCCGAGGAGGTGAGAGTACCGTCATCCTAACTGCGGCCGCTCCATGCAATGGTTTCATTTCACGACAAGGGTTTCAATCATACAAGGAAGTGGTATGATGCATTCAACTCCAATGCATTGAAAAGGCTATGGTGAAAAATCCTTAAAAAATAGGCAGATTTGGATATAATGCAGGGGGAGAAATTAGAATCAAATTCTAATTTCCCTGTTTTAAAACTGCACAACAAAATTGACGTGACGTCATTGCATCGTGTGAGATATAAAGCCTCAGATCAGAGCCCTGAGTCAGGATCAACGGGCAGGAGCTGATAACGCTCTGACGCCCGGCATCTGGAAACACTTGACTTTTCCAGTCATGCCCTGTTGGGTTTCAAGCAGAAGAAGTGGTGACTAGACTGCCACATACACCGCTTCGGGACCTCCAGTCAGAAGGGTCTTTAATAAACCTCAACCCCCCCTACCGAGGAGAACCTTAGTTGGCCCACATCAAATAGGAACTCCAGACTTGGGCCATAGTCAAAACACAGTCAGAAACAGTTGGAATCTGATCTTGGGGGGGGAGGTGGGGGGAGAGAGAGAGATTTTTTCTCTCCATCTATTGCTTCATGTAAGAGGGTTGGATGCAGATAACATGCTGAACACATTCTTGCACAGAAAGCAAAAACAGATAATGTACTCAGACTCATCTTCGAACGTAAAACAACAATATTATTTTGAAATCATTATACAATTACACAAATCAAAGACTTAAACAAGTACAATACGACTTCTAACTACTCAACGGAAACACTAAAGGGAGTGCAGACTCCATCAAATAACCACACGGCCAACATACACAAGATCGCTAAAGCCCCCATTTGACTCCTGAACTGTCTCCAGAGAGCTAGCCAGACAGCGCTAGCTCCAAAAGATGACTAGATAACAGTCGGTCTTCCCTTCTTGTGCACGACGCCGAAACTCCCAGCAGGCAGAGAGGAGAGAGAGAGAGAGAGAGAGAGAGAGAGAGAGTGAGGGGATGGGGGGAGGGTTGCCCCTCTCCCCCTCCAACAATGCAGACTTTGTCCGGGGGTCCAACACTGTACCTAACCGCCTGCCCTTTGATTGCCTGCCAAGACAAACCACTGTGTTGGGTTACGGCTCTTGTAGCATAACAATCTGCGCTCGGGTTTAATACACTACAGTCTGCCCGCATCGCTCTGGCTGTCACTCAGGGTCCCACACAGCTGACCCGGGGGGCCCCCCACTCCTTATCCCATTAGTGCTTAATGAGAGAAGGGGACGGGGCTGTTATGTACGTGTGTGTGGAGGGGGGGGTGGGGGGTGGTCACCTGTGAGGAGGATACCGGCCGGCGAAAACTGGCTACATAGTGACATAACCACCGACATCAAGAGAGAGAGAGAGATGAGAATAAATTCTGATGTGAACACTATCGCCTGCATCTCTTTCTCAGGCTCTCGCTCTGTGTCTCTCTCAGAATCTCACTCTGTGTATCTCTGATTTCTGTCTCTCTCACTCTTGTGTGTCTCTCAGTCACTGACTTGTGTCTCTCCGTTTCTCTTATTCATTCACTCTGGGTCTCTGTGTCTCACTCTGTGTCTCTCTCAGCCTCTTTTCTCACTGTCTCTGTCTGTCTGTCTGTCTCACCCTCAGTCTCCCTTTGTCGACCCAACCTTTGGTCTGGGTGCTTATACTACAGCAGTAAGTAACGTGGTTTGGGTGCTTACAGTATAGCAGGGCGAAGTAATTTGGTTTATTTCTCACAGTAGAGCTTGATGGCTGTGGGGGAGTGTGTGTGTGCGTTACTTGGCTATCGATGGTAGTATTATTTTCAGTCTGCTTGAAGAAACCCAGGCATTAAAGTCTGCCTGTTTCCTTATGTTAAAGCCAACATATAGCATTGGCATAGCACATCCAGCACAACCAGTTACACGTAGAACAATAAAATAATTGTCTGTGGATAACTTGGCGAGTGTAAAATGTCTTTCTCTTCGAATATTCACAATATGCCCACAACCTTATGTGTCCACATCCTCATTAAACAGAAGCATATAAAGTTGAGTTTTTAATGATGCTGGATCATTTAACATTATAAATCAATATATGAAAATCCCATTATCCCAAGTGATACAAATATCAGGGCAAAAAGTTTAATATTTCAGACCTTGTACGGTGAGAAACCTTAGCATAACCTTGAGGATGCGGTTGATTTACATCACAGGGGTAAGTGTTCATCTCCATAATGGTTTAGTATGCTTTATGGCTCAGTATCTGGCCCATGAGGAACCATACAGGTCATTGAGTGACTAAAGAAGGAGCTGTCACCAATGAATTGATATTTGTTGAACAAACCTGCCCCCTGGTGGGAAGGACTGTGTGATACAGGGCTTTCTTGGACACTTTTCTAGAGGTTTAGAATCGATCCGTTTGTGACATAACAAGAGGGATTGGACACTAAGGTCTATTAGTTGATCGAGTCTACCAGTCTACTCCTTCAAGTTGGTTGGTCAATCCCCGATTGTGACGTCACGTCACAATTGGTTAGATTCTGTAAGTGCTTATCAACAGGACCTGGAGGTATTTAGCCTTCTAAGAAGTCCTAGTAGAATGCCTAAAGTAAGGGGCACGGTTGGCATGTGTTTACCTGCGACTCGTCTTCTTCTCATGGTCTCCCTCCCTGGCACTCTTGTTGGCATCCTCCAATTTCTTCAGCTTTTGAGCGATGACTGCTCTCATTTTCTGTCTTTGCTCCGAGTCATACTCTTCACCTCCCTCAAAGTCCTCAATGGCACCATCATCATCATCACTGGCTCCCTTATAGGGTAAAAAGGCATGTATACATTGTTTTTTTATTCCAGATATTATACATACTTAAACAACGATAAAGGAACGGTTTCTATTTTCATTTCAAACCTACGTCTTCCGTGTTGGTTTTCTTCTTTCTCCTGCAAGTTTAATATGGAATGCAAAATTAATTCAGCACGTAGATATGGTTGCACAAAGGCAGCTATGGTTAATCCCTATGAGAGGGGACATACGGGACACACATACTTATCTACTGCCGGGACAGAGCTAAGGCTGGGGTCATCCTTTAATAAGTCATGGCTGCTTTTGCCTTTTCCCTTTAATGTCTGGAGAAACAAGAGACACAAATACAAAAGGGGCAATATATAGGTTTAAATATTTAACATAATCATTTATGAGACATGGGAATTTTTGAGTGCTCATCTTCCAGGAAATGAATGGACATTTAATGTATTCCAACATTGATTTTACATAACAATATTCATAATGCAATAAAAATAACCATTTATCCTTTTAATATGCTATATACATGAGTGAATAAATGGGGCCTATTCCTTAACATGTACAAGTTGGCTTTTTAAAAATCTGATGGTGCAGACAAAGTATATCCATCATAGTATAAAAGGGGAAAAAGAACCTTTCATTTAAAGGAACTAGATAGCGAGCTTACACTAAGCGACAACTGTAAATAAATACAAACTCATTACGTAACTCATTACCTGGCTAACCTGTGTCACCATCTCCTCCTCTTCTTCTGCTTCTTCTCCAAAGGACAATAGACTGAAGTTCCTGTACACAAATAAATACAATTAATAAAAGAGAAGAAAGGATAGGGAAGGTTTCCAGCTATGGATTTAAAGACAGCAGTCGACTCACTTTGTGGCTTTTGACTGCGATTTCTTTCCCTCCTCTTTGTCCTTATTTTTTTTTTTACTTTCCCGCGGAATAATGTCATCAAATGGAGAATGCAACACCTGGACGGAACATTTAAAGTACACTTACATAGACATTTCTATATTTACAAAGTCAATTAACAATAAAATAAACAATATACACTTGTTTCTTTTAATGCAATAGATACACCCAATCTTCAATACCTCGGCTGTTTTGATCTTGTGAGGGTTGAGTGGTCTTTCGTCACTGTCACACTCAACCTCTGCCAGCCTGATCATGTTATAAACCGTGTCTCCTGTCACCTGTGGCGGAAGAATTTAGGAAAAGCTGTGACGTCAAAACAAGCATTTTCATGAGGCGCATTAAATTAATGTAGATACAATGGATGGATTTATGTAACTGTGTAGACTAGCATTTATTTTTCTAGAGAATAAATTTGCACAAATTGGTGATGTTTCTAACGGCACTGGGCTACCAACTGAGATGCCCAGAGCAGAGCATATTTACTTTGCCAAATATAGTGTGTTTGTTGTTGAGCTCATCTGCCCGTGCCAGAGTGAAGAAGAACTGGCTGCCGTTGTCGTGTGGACCTGCATTCGCCATGGCAACCAAACCTCTCCGAATAAACCGTAATCTGGAGTGAAATTCATCCTATGACAACAGAATGAAGGGTACATGAAGTCATGATTAAATTGGTGATTACATTTTTAACTACAACTATGAAAAAAAGAGTACAGTACAAATGCAAGTCCTATGAGGCTGTGGTTTGGTTGCAGCTCTGTAATATCCCTTTTTAAAGGACTGAGGTTCTAATTGCTTCTTTAACAGCCCCTGCATCCCCCGGGTATTGCATAAATATTTTTTGGCTTTCTTAACCAATAAAGAGCAAAGTATTTTTTTTTAATGTAATAGGAAAATATTTTGGGTAGTTGGAACCAGCAGATAAGATGAAGAATATTTTATCAATGCTCATTTTCAAAAAGGGTCAAGACCTTGAATGGTCGTCCATAGATGGATTCTCCTCCACTTCCTGTTCCGGTTGGATCTCCTCCCTGGACAATGAACTCCTGCACAACACGGTGGAAGCCTGTGTTGTCATAGTAACCTGTGAAACAAAAAAATTGATGTAAAATGAAAGAATATATATCTGCAAATCTGCAATCAGATGTTTCCTAAAAACATTGATGTTAAGCCACAAAAGAGAGGGAGGCTGTCTTCATGTCATTTAAACAGATGTTTTAGGAAATAAATATAGTGAAAGGCTGGCAGAATGGATTATCTGAAAAAAGCCACAGGATTTCCCTGGGACTTGTTGAACACAATGATTATATAGCTACTGTTCAATAGAAGACAACCCTTGTGATCAGGAGGAACACTTGTTGTGTGTGCTGTAGTCATTCACATAAAGCATTTGACCAAATGTTCACTGAGGCATTACATTACCTTCCATACACAGCTGCACAAAGTTCCTGCATGCTTTTGGTGCTTCCTTGGACCATAACTCAATATCAATATCTCCCGCTGAGGTCTTCAGCAGAACCTGACAGAGGAAACGATAGAAATGACACTTTCTCTAAAACACACGCTTTTCACATTTTGGTCATCAGATCATTCGTATAGTTATGGATAAAGGTTACATGAACAGGGAAAGTAGGAAATAAAAGTTGGTTATCCTTGAAAAGTGTTGTACATATATTAACGGGAAAATAGGACCAAACTTGCAAACATTCGCGCTCACCTTCCCATTTGTTGGAGGTTCTTGAATGTAAATGTTACTCATACCGCCGTTTCTTCTGTTACTCTATACAAAGGAAGTGTGCTGCTGTCGTTGCAATTAATGTAAGAGAAGCAGTTGAATTATTTCATACGTATATGAACATTGTAGCTAAATGGAAACTATACAACGAGCTGAATATACACTACAGCCATATTCGCAGCACCAACACAAGAGAGCACATTGTTTACCTGAAGTACAATGGGGGAAACATGTGATTTAGGAATATTTACTTTTGAACAAATCACTTTTAAAATTAAAATGAACTTGTATTATTGTAATTTATATTGTCAAATTAGTTTATACTCATGAAATTATTATTTTTTTTTAATGTAAAACAACAAATCAAAACGACGAATTGTCAAAGTACCCCTCTTTTCGTTTTGCAGTTGGGTTATTCGTGTGCGTCGATCTAATCGACCCTCTGAAACAACGCTTGAGACATATTCTGTCCGGGTACTAGAAACTTGTTATGGGTAATATTTGTTAACAACCCTCTTCACAAGTATATAGTGAAGAGAGGTTTTGGGAAATATTTAATAGTTTATAATTAACAAGCCTTTTTACAAATATACACGTTTCCCCTGTAGTTATTAATGTATCAATCCACTTGACCACTGATGAAGTTTTTACGGTAGGGGGCGCTGTTATATTTTAAACTTAGTACGTGTCAACGTGAAACGGATACGGAACTAAAAAAAAGTAGAACCACAACACTTTGAAACCACGATGGCGGCTGAAGAAACTACAGTGGATCTGAAACGAAAAGCAGATGATAATCCAGCTGCTGATGGAGAAGGAGTAGGAGAAGGGGAAGAGGATGAATGGGTCGGGCCCATGCCCTGCGAGGCATCCCAGACCAAAAAAAGAAAAGGTGTGTGGGTTGAATGGATGGTTGGTCTGTACGGCCGACGTCCCGCTTTGTTTCATAACACGAGACTACTTCTAACTTTGACGACCCTCGAAAATGACCATTGATATCTGTCCGTTTGTGTGTTTGTTTTAGTATTGGAATATGAACGGGTTTATCTGGACAACCTGCCGTCGGCTCTCATGTATGAAAGGAGTTACATGCACAGAGACGTCATCAGTCAAATCGTCTGCTCCAAGTAAGCCCCCATTTGTTGTTATGTCGTTCTCATTTTGTCTTTTCCATGTTGTGGTGATGATGATACGGTTGAAGAGGATAATGATGGGTTGAGTTTACGTCAATCATGTGCCCTTTACAGGACGGACTTCATCATTACTGGAAGCCAGGATGGCCATGTCAAATTCTGGAAGAAAAGGGAGGACGAGGGAGTAGAGTTCGTTAAACACTTTCGCAGCCATCTTGGTAAGAACCTAGTGGCCCATGCACAATTTGAATGCATTCAATGTTGGGAAAACGTATTTTTAAGCATATGTTATGATTTTTGCAGGATATATGGAATGCATTGCTGTCAGTTCCGAGGGGGCCATTTTCTGCTCTGTAGGAGACGATCAGGCAATGAAAGTGTTCGATGTTGTCAACTTTGACATGATCAACATGCTGAAACTAGGGTATGTGTTAACTCCTCCACAACACATTGTTTGTCAATAAAGGATATTACTTTGACACTACTATACTCTTGTGTATGTCTAATTGTTGTTATACTGTTTATTCTTTGGGCAGCTTCCACCCAGGCCAATGTGAATGGATTTACAATCCAGGGGACCCCATATACACCGTGGCCGTGTCTGAGAAGTCCACGGGGAAGATCTTTGTTTTCGACGGGCGTGGGAACAGCGAGCCACTTCACATCTTTGACAAGATGCACACCTCCCCGCTGTCCAAAATATGCTTGAACCCCAAATTCAGGGTCATTGTTTCTGCTGACAAAGCAGGAATGATCGAATACTGGACCGGCTACCGGAACGAATTTAAGTTCCCGAAATACGTGGATTGGGAGTACAAAACAGACACAGACTTGTATGAATTTGCGAAGAACAAGACATACCCCACCAGCCTTACCTTCTCCCCCGATGGCAAGAAAATGGCCACCATTGCCTCCGACCGCAAAGTGAGAATCTTCCGGTTCCTCACTGGGAAACTGATGAGAGTGTTCGATGAGTCGTTGCCGGTAGGTTCCCTGTCTTGTATTTGTGTATAATCACATCTCGCAATTCCCTTGGACTCCCGCTGGTATTTTAAAGAGAATCCACTGAATAATGGCTTAAATTCCTTTGGCAATTATTTTCTGTTGATCATGTAAATCTATAGCTTTGTTCATCTAAAATGCTGATATTCCATATACGGCTCTTAATTGAAGCTCTTCTGTGGATTTGCACAGGATATTTCCTTCTTTATAGCATATTCCCACAGGGAATAATACAGTTTTATACTTATGTACACATTGGCTGAAGCGTTGGTTGATTATGCCTTTCATACTCAATCTTCATGTGCCCTACCCCAGATGTTCACAGAGCTGCAGCAGATGAGGCAGCAGTTGCCCGACATGGAGTTTGGGCGGCGCATGGCCCAGGAGAGGGAGCTGGAGAAGGTGGACGGCATCCGACTGACCAACATCATCTTCGACGAGACCGGTCACTTTGTCCTCTACGGGACCATGCTGGGCATCAAGGTCATCAATGTGGAAACCAACAGGTAAACGAACACCACCGCATGGAAGGAAACTGCTAGACTGGTTAAGCCCAAACTACGATTTAAAGGTCTAATCTAAATGGAAGAGGCCACCCAGATGCCTGTCTTGAGCATAAACATGCGGCTAAAATGTGATCCATCCAACTTATTTAGGTCTAATCCATACAGCCTTCTTTATGGACTTCAATTGCTAATCGTGACCATTCAAATGATTTCAACCTAAAATCAAAAGTCACTGAAAAACGTCTTCCTTGGCAGTAAACCGGAATGCCGGACACACACTGTAGGTTATCCTTGTAACCTCTATCACTAATCCCATGATAAACCTCTCTCTTCCCGACCGGCCCAGGTGCGTGAGGATCCTGGGGAAGCTGGAGAACATCCGCGTGTTGAAGCTGTGTCTGTTCCAGGGCATCGCCAAGGCCAGCCAGGTGGCGCCCACCGTGGAGATGACGGCCTCCGACAACCCGGCCCTGCAGAACCAGATGCCCGACCCCACCATCTTCTGCACCGCCTTCAAGAAGAACCGCTTCTACATGGTGCGTAGGCTTCCAGACAACGTCGCACACTTTATGTTCCAAAGAAGAGCAGCCTTCGGGCCACTAGTAATGTGTGTAGTTGTTAGGGGCAAGATAGTCCTAGTTGGTTAGGATGTTTGACTGACTAAGATGGCCCCAAGATGGCCAAGTCATTTTGGCTAAAAAGCCTCACAAGCCTTACGAAATGGTACATCTTCAACGATGGGGTGTGCGGCGGTCTGGTGCACAGACTGATTATGACACGGCCACCTCTATCCGTGTCTCGTGCCCGTCCAGTTTTCCAAGAGGGAGCCGGTGGACACCAAGAGCGCCGAGTCGGACCGCGACGTGTTCAACGAGAAGCCGTCCAAGGAGGAGGTGATGGCCGCCACCCAGGCCGAGGGCCCCAAGAGGGTGTCGGACAGCGCCATCATCCACACCACCATGGGGGACATCCACATCAAGCTCTTCCCAGTCGAGTACGTGACCTATCTCAGGGCTTTAAGAGGCGCACCGTTAACGCCTCTCCTGGCTTCACTGAGTCATCCGTTACCTTCTAGGGCCGAACCGGTCCTGTTGGATCAAACCAGCTTCGGTACCGATTTGGTCTAAGAGCATTTAACGGGCGCCTGCCTCAAATGTAAACAATATAGAATAGTACTTTGGTCGTATGTGTTAAGGCATTTGGTAAAGTACCTGTATGGTGAGTCATTTTGCCAAAGGATGTTTGCCACAGTGTTTTTTCTGAATCCAGGAGGCATGCTATGGTGGTTTGATCACCAAGGGCGGTATGGTCCTATAGATTACACCTCTCACTGCGCGCATCCATTCATGTATGCATTAGTTGCATCGTACGGTATTGTAAGATGCTTTGGGTAAAAGTATGTTATTTGGTCCAAAACTGGCACATCAATGTTTTCGTTGCCATGTTAAATTAAGTGATTTTTTTGATTAATTTTTCTGTGTGCATAATATGATGCCTCTTTTGATGTATCACAGATGCCCCAAAACGGTTGAGAACTTCTGTGTTCATAGCAGAAATGGCTACTTCAACGGCCATATATTCCACAGAGTCATCAAGGTACGTTTGTTTTGGGCCTTTGCACCGGGTGTATGAATTAAAAATGTACTTGTCTCCAGTATTGATGTAACAGTTCATTGAACGACCGAAAGTCAAGTAATTTTCTTTCTTCTTGGTCATTTATCAATTAAAAATTCCAAACACGTGCTCCCATCAGCTTTGGGAATTAAAATACTTGAATGCTATGATTCAGATCATTAAATAGACATTTCATAGGCTACTCAATCATTCAAAAGAATTTATGGTTGCAGTCCTGGTGACCCTTTTTTAGTAGAACATCATTAATAAAGTAATCAAAATAACTTACATAATCTCTTTCTTCCCGATCAGGGCTTCATGGTCCAGACGGGGGACCCCACGGGCACAGGGATGGGCGGCGAGAGCATCTGGGGCGGGGAGTTTGAGGACGAGTTCCACGCCACGCTGAGACACGATCGCCCGTACACACTCAGTATGGCCAACGGGGGCCCCGGCACCAACGGCTCCCAGTTCTTCCTCACCGTCGTGCCCACCGTGAGTCACCTTCCTGGGGGTCGGCAGGGAGGGAGAGGGGGATGGATCTCTGGGTGTTTCCTTTTCACTTGCAGCAATCCATTTAGTTTTTTAATTTTCTTTAAAGGTTTAAAAGATATCAAATCCATGGGTTGATAAGGGGTGGTTTGTTTTTTATTAATTTAGGACACTTGCTAGTAATCTGAAATATTGTTTTAACAGAAGCGATGGCTGCAAGCTACTCTGAAAAAGGGGGAAGGATTGCCTAATGGTTGGGGTGCTTTACTCCTTGTAAAAAGGGTTCTGGGTTCGACATACAAATGTCAGCATTTTATCTGCAAGCTTCTTCACCCCTACCTGCTCCTTGATGAACTAATCTAAAATCCAATAAAAAAGAAATGGAAACTTTTAAGCCTGTATTGCTATTAACACCACCTTATCGACGCTTGTGGTTTCAGCCGTGGCTGGACAACAAGCACACAGTGTTCGGGAGGAGTGCCAAAGGCATGGAAGTGGTCCAGAGGATCTCCAACGTCAAGGTCAACCCCAAGACGGACAAGCCCTACGAGGACATCAGCATCATTAACATCACCATCAAGTGATCAGGACCAGCCCCTTTTTTTACTCCTTCTATTATGTACAGATTTGATCTACAAGCCTTTTTTTAAACAGAATAAAGTGTTTATTCAAAGACTATTCTTTCGGATTGTAAAATGTTACTTATTTTGAGGACACTAGGAGTTAGTGATTAACAGGACATTCAGATAAAGGTCTTAAAGGACCCTGTATTGGTTAGGATGCCTACAAGAAGGTTGAATGCATTTGGAATCGAACCAAGAACCTTTACCTGGGGGCCGACCTCTGCACTATCCTGACTCACTCCAATCAAATGTTAACTCCTTTAATTGTAGACAAAATGTAGTTTAGAGGTTACAAACAGTAAACGGTCAAAAGTTGTTAGGTTTTACCTAGTCTGGCTGAACGGAAGTGGACAGCGTCTATTGCCTAGCGTCGGATTTGGCCGCGACTCCCCTTCCGGTTTCTGGCGTTCCCGTATTGTGCTCCCCCTCAGACTCGGAAACTAGGCAGTATGGCGAGTTTTGAAGAGGACTTTGACGGCGCTGTAAAGTTGGCATGTTTGGCTCTTTCCGTCAAATTGCAAAGAACTGCAAAAGATTTGCTTACAGCATTTGCTGAGGAAGAAAGATGTTCTATTTGGCATGGACACCGCTGCTGCTTCCCGGGCTTAGCCCCGCCCTAGACGATTGTGATTGGTTTAAAGAAATAAAAACAGGCCCGCCCAGTTTCCCCACGGATAGACGGCTCGAGGTAGCGTGGCTCCAGACCATTCTACTTGCTGTAGTTTGGTCTGGCTTTGCGAGACTAGGTTTTACCAAATGCAGTTACTATCCAGGCAGGAGTTCAACTTTATTTTACAGCTTCACATAACTTACAAAAAGCCATTATCAAGTCCAATGGTATAAGGAATTGATGGTTTAACTGTGCTGTGCTTCTATGTGTAGATAAAGGGCAATCCCCACAATTAACAAAACTAAGGAACAAAAAGGGGGGGGGGGGGGGGGGGAAAGGCATTGCGTACATGCAGGTTATTTTTTTCTTTACATAGATACAAGTTATAAACATTACATAGCAATGACACTTCTAACCAAATGATGGCTCCTTAATATGCAATATAAAACATTGTTAATGCACGACTACGTTTCACATCTACTTAGATATCGATGTACGTTAATTCAAAGGTTTTTCACAGGTCATACTCAATGAGGCAGTGAGAAAAAGGGACTGAAAAATGTTTGCAACACAATGGACAGCAGATAGTTAGTCCTTAGAGGCAGAGGAAGTGGACAAGTGCATTCAGATCAACCTCAAATAAGAAGCGCCACTTACAAAGGCAGCATACTGTCATAAGTTTTCCTTCCTCACTACTGCCACTATTCCCCATTTTTAACCTTCAGTAACGGAAACATTAGATTCAATACAAACCAATGCAAATAGGTAACAAACCAAATCGCGTGCCATTTAGAGACCAGCTGTGGCATTAAATAGGTTCTTACACTTGGAATAAAAGTAACTCAGGAAACACACACACACCTCAGAGAAACCCGGGTTTGGTAAACAAAGGATTTTAAGAAGCACACCCTCTGCCGTAACCCCTTGGTCAGTACACTGAAATAAGAAAAATGTCAATCTCAACTAATACTACATTTGTTCATGTGCTGCTTTTTGCTGTTCCATGCTAGAACAGCGAAAGTGCGTTCATATAAACCACGTCTTGTATTTTGAGTCATTGATCCATACTCTTTACATTGATTATGAAGGCTAACATAAAACCCAAGCACAGATATAATTAACTGTTAGTGGCGGGATACATTTCACCAAGAGTAAATACATTAAGGATGTCATGAAGTTGGAAGTAAATAAGCATCACAGAGGTTCCTAAACAAGTCAACACTTTCACCGGGAGTCCACTAGGAAACCTGTGAGCTCTTAGGTTTGGTTTGTGTTTATGGACGATTGATGAAAATATTCAGGTGGAATTTAATTCCATGTGTCAAATCCTCTTTATCAGTGGCATCAGCCATCAAGTTCTTACATAAGCGATTACTCCAGAGTAAACGAGTATTAGTATTGGAAGGCGTTAAGCCGGATAGAACTCAGTCACGCAGTAGTCATTTGCGTATTCGGAATTATGAGCAGAAGAGACCGTTTTGGTGCTTGTTTATAGAGTAGGTAAAGCTGAAGGAAGGACCCAGATACTGTAAGGGATGGAAGGGGGGTTCAGGCCACATCCAGGACCCAGATAAGGGATGGAAGGGAGTTTAGGCCACATCCAGGACCCCAGCGGCCACCAGCTGCCTGGAGAGCCAGTCCAGGCCCTCGTGGAGGCCTATCCCACTGCGCGCGTCGCAGCCTTGGATGTGCCAGCTCCTCCCGCAGCACAGCTTGTGGAGGCTCAGGAGCTCCGTCATCTCCTCCACCGACACCACCCCCGGTACATCCTGCCGCCGCGCAAAACAAGACGATAGGTTCAGCACACTGGCTTCACCACACAGACCTTGGTAGCTTACTTTAGCGTGAAGTCAGTGTGGGATAGCTAGATTTGCAATGCGGCCAGCGTTACCTCCATAGCTGTAACATGTGTTCAGTTTAGGATCTACTTTAGACTGTTTAATATACCACTGATCATGTATTTGTTTAGATCTTGTTATTTTTGTGGACACTAGAGGCACTACACCTAATCAGATCAGGCATGTACCATTCAGAGGTCAGGTGCGGCGTCTGGAAGGGCATGTTTTCTTTTTACCCGAGTATCAGAGAAGACACGATGACACACGCTCATGAAGTTTGCTTTTGACAGGAATACATCCACCAAAACGTGATATATGCCTGGACATTGATCTTCATAACTGTTTGAGCCCAACTCTAATCAACAGGCCTAGCTTCTAAAATCAGTGTTAGCTCGCGGTCAGTGTTTGCTTGTGGTCAAGTGTTTACTCCCTAGCTTCATCAAGCTGACAGTGGTACCTCATTAGCTTTAACAAGTGGTAAGCATTAGCTCACTAGCTGTAGCATGTGGTCAGTATTAGCTGGATAGCTACACCACACTGCCAGTGTTAGCCAAACAGCTAACTCTACCGTGCTGCCACTGGTAGCCAGACCCTACCTGTTTGTTAGCGAATATGAGCAGAAGCGCATCCCTCAGCTCCTTCTCCGTCAGAAGCTTAGCTAGCTCGCTGTGGGCTTCCATCAGTCTGTCCCTGTGACAGCTATCAATCACAAACACCACCGCTGCGGAAATAATGAGGTGAGGACCGGGTTAAAATAAATAAACATTTACCAGAACAGTGTCCAACTATTCCATCTAAATGAGTTCACATTTTATGAGATAACAGATTTTATAAAATAAGCGCATAGAAGTTACCTTGTGTATTCAAATAGTAGTGTTTCCATAGTGGCCTGAGCTTGTGTTTGCCGCCCACATCCCAGATGGTGAATTTCAAGTTCTTGTATTCCACCGTCTCCACGTTGAAACCTGGAATATTGAATGGAATTGTTTTATTCTGTTACACTTTTGCCGCCCCCCCCCCCCCCCCCCTCTCCCAGCTGTCGGATGGGGGGCTAACACTCTCTGTGTGTCTCTGTGTGTCTGTGTGTGTGTGTGTGTGTGTGTGTGACTCAGGCCACTAGAGGCTGCTAATGGATTAGCTTACACAGTGCAGGTTTAAACATTATGATCTCAATACAACAGCAGAGGCAGTTTGAATTATGAATGATTTACCGATGGTAGGGATTGGCTGCATGAACTCGTCTTGTTTAAGCTTAAAGAGGATAGTCGTCTTCCCTGCTCCATCCAGCCCTAAAGTGACCACTCTTATCTCCATCTTGGGGCCAATGTGCACTCGGTTGTCCTGGAAACCAGAAGGACTTCAACACATTGAAACACAACACAATTCTCCCCCTGACTGGCAATTATTAAAATGTGAAAACTTCTGTATGTAAGGAACGTGAACATCGGCGTTCGAATCCAGAATCCTTCAGCTGAGCGTCAAACTGCCTAAGTGTGTCCTAAAAAGGCACCTTAGTGAAGGTCACGGGGATGCCAGCGTCCAGCTGGATGTGATCCGCTATCTCAGTGAACTGGTGCTGCTGCTTCTGCAGGGTCTCCAGCAGGCAGTTGATCTCCTGCTTGGCCAGAACAACTCTGCAGTCGTCCTGCAACACAACAAAAACATAGATTAGTGACTTCATACAGACAAAGTCAAAAGGGTTTTCCTCGTCATAGTTTAACAGTGCTTATTCTGAACGGTGTAGTCCCTTGTGATATCACAAGCAACCAATGTGCGATAGAAGATATACAATTATTGTCATTTTTAAATCTCAGAAATAGCAAAAATATGGCAGGACTAGCAAAACGCATATGCTACAAGATAAAAATTAAACACCATTGACGCATTCCAGAGAATGTAAAAAATAGGAATATAGCATATCACCATTGTGTTCTGGTGATTACAGACAAAAGTAGAGCATTAATGAGGAATATATATAGGAAATATATATGAATATGTAAATTATATTTAGATAAAATACATCAAAATTACAAGGGACCCTAGAATGTGTAGGAGTGGTCATGTGATCAATATTATTAGTGTGGCCGGTTTAGGTGCTCGACTGCTTTGGGGGGACATTTGTCAGACATCTGAAATTAATATTGAAATTGACCAGAAATAAACAAATGCTGAATCTTGGACCCACAATGTACCTATTGATCTACAGGCTAGGGAGCAGCGATTCAAGCACAAGCTTTCATTCACATGTTCAAATGGATGGTGGAAGTAGTTTGAATGAAGCCAAATAGCATGCAAATGCTCACGTTGAGCACATGTTTTTCTGTCCACCATTTCCTTGATAATTTGCTCTCATACATCCAGACACTAGGGAATCTTTTTTAAGTTCCTTATGTTCACTATACAAGGAATAAAACGTTCTTTAGTATGACCAACACAAAATTGGAGGCAGTCAACTGCTTTTCTTTAGGCAAGGCCAATATGCTGAGATTAATTTATATCCTAACAACTTTATTAACTATCAAATTGTAAAAGAAAAAGAAAATACGAATCTTACTCATCTTCAGTCAGTATCAAATCTTTTTTTTCACAGCCGTTGTAATTTGCAAATCACATTCTATTACATTGCGATGTCGGTTTGAATTTGATTAATCGTTCAGCCCTAGTATCTTGCCCGGCAAAGCTTTGCCAACCACCGTTCCTACTATGCAAGACCTGCATGTATTAGGACTAAATACAATGGCCACAATAATCTTCCCTGTGGGAGCCTTCATCCAAAGCAAAACACATGACACAGTGAACAGAGACAGCCCATTACACAGCTCGGCAGGGGTTTTGTTATGTACTACAGGTCGACCACCCCCGTACGCCACCGGTCCCCTCCAGGCCTCATCCCCCCCTCACCCGGGCGTGTTCCTACCCACCTGCTGTAGAGTCTTCTCGCAGTGCAAGCAGGCGGTGGACACCTGGGACAGCAGGATGGTCATGTCCTCCTGCTGCTGCCGGAGCCAGATCAGCCGCTCCCGGACGTGGGCGTCCACCACGCTCAGGGCCATCTCCTCCTGCCGGCACAGCGTCTCGTGGAGGTCCGCAAAGTAGGCCCTGACGCAGGACCGCGCGCTCTCCGCCGTGCCCGGCACCTGTGAGAGAAATTAAATCAATAATTAATTGGAAAAATGTGGCTTGTCAGGTATTTAAAAAAAAAAAAAATACATCATCATCATCATGCTGACCACCAGTGTCAAATTCAAGAGGAAATATTTTTTTTATGATTAGGTAGGTGTTAGGGCATCTTAACAGAATGCCGACAGTCAACATTAGGTTTCAATCACAGAACCTTTCAGATGGGCGAAAATCAGCCTAACTACAAGACTACTGTACCCAGTATTCGCATCAGAGAGTAAAATCAAAACAATTTCAAAAAGCGATCTTCGTGTTTTGTCCTGCATCACCAGGGGAGATAGCTTTACATGTTCAGTGTGGGCCATCCCGATGCCGTCCTCCACCATCTGCTCCCCTCCCTCGATCTGCTGCACGATGCCCACTAGCTTGCGGGAGTAGTCGGACACCTCCTCTGTGAAGGAGCGGATGCAGTGGGCCATGTCCAGGATGGACGCGCGGATCTGGTTGGCTTCCGACTCCAGCAAGCTATGCTAATGGGGAGGAGAAGAAGGTATACCGAATAGGAAGTCTGTAAGGTTTTTTGGTTTAAAAGGATTAGTGCATTATCGTACCATCACATTGCAACAAAGTGTGTTCTAAATTCAACATGAGAGCCAAAGAAAGTGAGCAAGTCAATTCATTAGACATCCATCTTTTCATCTGCCTATGTCTGTGTCTGTCCCTCAATATTTACATCCATCCATCCATCTCTGCCAGTAAAGCAAAAGATCCACCCATGAACATTTACGGGGCAATTCACCCAGATCTTTTAGGGGGATAAATGCCCTAAAGAGCACTCAACAATGGGGACCACTCCCCAGTGACCACCCTAAGTCAATCCCTACCTTGTGTCCTTGATGCTTGCCGTACTCCTTGCAGACGCAGCACATGAGCGGGCCTGTGGTGCAGGGCTCCTCCAGGCACACAAACTCGATGGCGTGCACCTGGTGCTGGGGACACAGCGTCTTCTCGTGGGGCTTGTCGGCCAGCGGCACGCGCCGGTGCTTGGCGAGGGTGCGCGTGGAGTGTGTGAGCTGGGAGCACTCGGCGCACAGATGCGTGGCGCACACCGTGCAGTACATGGAGGCTGTGTGGCTCTCGTCCTCGTCGCAGCGGATGACGCACTGGGGGACATACACGCAAGTAAGATACAACAGAGGGGGTAAAGTAATATACCTCAGAAGGGAATACAGTAAGATACACCCAAGTAAGATACCTCAGGAATTTTAATTCATTTGGAAGATGCTCTTATCCAACGTGGGCTTCGCTCTTAAATCACATCTACATACATTAATTTTTTGGATCAGTTTACCTCTCCAATGCTTTTCAGGGCGTCCTCTGCTATACCAGACTGGTTGGACGCACCGTTCTGAAGCCGCTCCAGCAGCTCAAGCAGAGCAAAATTCTTCTTCAGGCCCCATACACCAGAATCTCCTGAAAAGTGAAGAATGTGGTACATTGGCATTTATATTTAACATGAAACTGAATATCAGCGGACGATGTATACTGGGGTGATGCAGTTGGCCTGGGTTAAAATTTAACAAAGAAAAATAGACATCTTGGAATCTAAAAAGAACTACAACTTTGTTCTGAGCTAAAGTCCCATTGACCAATTAAACACTATTGACTGTTATAACAGGATGCACATTTGTCAATTGCTGCAAGGTGATGAAATGGATCACAAATGGGAACAAGTGGTGACGGTTGCCATGGACTTGTTCGTCAATTGTCAACAGTACCAGGGTCTTGTGCATTTTCACTTCCAACAAATAGGCACTGTCCCTTCTAACATTGAAAAGCAGCTACTAACTTACTTAGCAATAGCAACAACAGAAGGAGTAGGACAGATTTGATTGGGATAAGAGAAACTCAGAAACACAAGATACAGATTAAACTTCAGACAAAAACGTGTACACATCAATTTGAAGACATTTTCATTAGCTCACCTAGCTCAGTGACCTGTCTGTCAAAGGGACAGCGAACCGCCCTGCCATGAAGGGGCAGCCGGGTAAGACAGTCGTGGCACACGGTGTGACCACAGAGTAGAAGTCGAGGGACTTTATCCCCTTGAAGAGAGAACACGTCCTCGCATACCCCGCACTCAAGTACCTTGAAATGTACAAACACAAACACGAAACTTAATAAATCTGATAGTCACGGCCGCGGCGCATGGGAAAAGTCTACTGCAAACAAACATCAGGCAGAAGAAAAGTCTTGAACGCTTATGTTAACGCTAATATGATGTACTATTGACTGCTAACGTGTATGTTCAACATTAGGGTTTCCATTTTGACGTCGTATTGTTATCGCTAATATTGAAGTGGTCTCCAAGCTGGCACCTCTTCAGCTAGCATTGGGCACCGACCGTAGGCTAACTCAGAGCTAGCCTGTGTACTATTGAAAGTCATTCAATAAACCAATTTAACAAGTTGACAAGTGTGTAAATGTGCAACTATCGCTTCGTGAAGTTGAATCATTGCCAGTACAACACTTATAAACAGGGTGTCTATCATTCTGGCGCATAACGCCGCCGATAACTACTTGGCACACAGCACTGAGGCCAACGCAGCAGCCACCAGGACAGTATCCCTGCGGCTTCCTCTGAAATATGCATCAGAGAGCAAAGTATAGATGAAACGGGTTGATAACGGACTAACCTTGACCGTGCTCCCGTGAGCTCCCCTGCCGTGTCGAGCACAGGTGTCCATGGTGGCTAGGGCGCCCTGTTTGTTGATGCCTGCTGCAGCGGCCATTCTGTACAACCTACATGAATCAAAAGCAGGATAATTGTTGTTCATTCACTTCCGTCTTTGCTAAATGTTTTATTTAGAAAATATTTATTTTGATTTAATTATTGAATTGGGGTATATATTTGAACAGCGATTGATAACGCACATTTCGTTATTTTAATAAATAGATACAATAATTATAAACTGCGTTTATCAGTTCGCACATGCGCATTTCACTGCGCTGCCTCTACCCCCTTCATGATACATCTTCTAGGACCCCGAGTCGATCTGGCAGCCGAGTCAATCTGTGGTACCCACACCCCAACTAGATGAAGGTGTTTCTAGTAAAATAGTGATTTGTACCTTTCCCACCCTTCAAAAAATTTAACAACGCTATCAAACAATTGCTCACGACAAGGAATTATTAGCAAGTGAATTCACAACTCATAGAAAAACTATATAAACTGTTTGTTTTTTTACAAGCATTTCACCTTATGAGAAAAGGAAGTACAGATTGTACTTTTCTTGGACATTAATTTACATGCCTTTGAATATGTAGCATATCTTTCCATTTCGACGACACAACACGGCGACACGCTGACGACATAAATTCTGACGACACCCTTTAGCCCCGCCCACTTCAGCCTAATCATCACATGACCGCCTTCGAGCTTTAACTGTGGAAGAACGGGAAGCATCAACAATAAAAATAACAATGTCTGGACCAAATGGCGACCCCACTATTTCTATCGACGACCCGGGCATAGAAGAAGAAGAAGAAGATGATTTCAGTGAAGAAGGTAGAAATACAGTTCGTCATGCATTGTTTTATTGTGTCTTATGTGGGCTAACAACTGCTAATGCCTTGGCTGCTGATCCAAAGGTGGCCTGTCACTTTGTTTTAGTTAACTTGTCAAGTGGATTGCAATCCTTATTCTATCCATACTGGTACCTTTTCGATTTGGAGAATAGTTTACCTATTATTAGTTGCATAGTTACATTAATGTTACTAGGGCTAGGCCAATATGATCCACCAAACTGCTAGCATGATTGAAGGTTTGAATTTGACTCCAATCAATCCAACAGCATAATATCCAAAGCAGACTTGTACCCGCCTACTTATTCTGTTCTTGACTTTCAGAATATGCTTCAGTCAACTCCATGCTGGATCAAATTAACAATTGTTTGGATGACTTGGAAGACCGCAATGACTCTCTGAATGGGAAGCTGCATGAACTCTTGGAATCCAACCGCCAAGCCAGGGTGGAGTTCCGGGCTCAGCTGGCTGGAGCCCCGACCAAGGACCAGGAAGAGGACTCTTCTCTATCGTCCCCCAAAGAACAGGACGAAGACATTGAGAAATAAGGACTGCGTGAGATGTTTATGTAGAGCGTGTACTCTTCCTGTCAAATATATTTAAAGTTTATTTTTGTTTCATACATTTGACAAGATTGTGTATCACAGGTGCATAAGGTATCTTTAATTTATATATATATAGGCCTATATATATATATATATATATATATATATATATATATATATATATATATATATATATATATATATATATATATATATATATATATATATATATATATATATATATATATATATATAATATATAGCAATTTTGTCTTTCAGAACGTTTTTGAGATTGGAAGTGGCATGCTATTATAAATTATTAGTATTGACCTCCCCAGTTGTAATTAAACCCTTTCTGCTAGAAAAAATATGAGATACATTTAAACCGAAAATGTCCAGGGCAATGTGGCTTAATTTAGTTCAATTTTCCTGCTAAGTAGCATTTGTCTGTGACTCATAGTTTAAACTTTAAATAACATTGGATGGAAACATAAGGAGGAATTAAGTGTTAAGTGTGTTAAGTGTTACATTATACATTTCCAAGGTCTAGTTAATCCTAGATTTTTGGGAACATTCAGGTCTGTCAGTGTGTATTTATTATATAACTGTGTATATGTACATTCCATTTAATGTTTCCAAACATTAAGTCACTATTAAAAGGTACATCCAGGAAATACTAGTTTGTATTAATCAGATTATTACAGAGCACCCTCTCCCCTCAGTAATTTAAATAACAATTGTGGGAATTATCTGTTTTTTATTATAAATTAAAATGACAAAACATTCAACTTTCAAAAATACATGAAACTTCCAGCTGTTAAAAAAACAATAGCCGTTTGTTCATTTGTCAGTTGCAGAATAAAAATACAATAATAAAACATACAACCTTGATTTGAACTGTTCTTTTACAGATCTCTTCTCTACCTTCAGAGACGTAAGCAAAAACTTTTCCAAGTTACATTCATAATTTTTCCATGCACAATTTAGTCCAGACATCACAAGTTGTTCTCCCTATGTTAATTCAAACACCAACCAAGAGATCTTTATGTACGTTGAACTGCCAGTTGGTTAAAAAGGTCCCCTTCTATGTTTAACTGCCAGTTTGTTAAAAAGGTCCCAGAATTTCATCACGTTTCAGAACATTTTAAATAGACCAGCTTTGAAGAGGGAAGTGGTGTATCCTCTCAAGATGATCAACAATTTGGAACCAGTTATAAAATAAACATAAGCGTAAATCTATAACTAGGCAATAGATCAACAAATGATGCAAAGCTAACAAATTATTCTATTCTCTATCGGTCTGATTTAGAGAACCGTAGATGTGCTACATTGAATGGCAACTGGCGCTTTATACTATAAATACCACAAGTTTAGGCAATGTATAGTTGGGGCATTTAAAATTAAAAATATAATTGCCCCTCCAGTGTATCGCCACAAAATGAATCAAAAACGGTTTAGATTGAAAAAGAAATATGAAAATGTGAATGCATGTGACATAAGCCCATGAACCACTAGTAACACTTGCAGCTACAACTTCAACAATGGTTCCAATCCTCAAGAGAAAGATCCGTCTTTCGTTATGCATGGTTGAGGAAGTCCAGAGGATAATAGTTAACAGTACAGTTCAGATTTAGTTTGTTCCTCGTTACAGTGCGCAGATTCAATTAGAAGCATTCAAATAGGTTTCATATACACTGAAAGACATTAAGAAGTCCTTTTAATGGTCAAGATAAAAGCCATTTTGTATTTTTTCTGAAATGAATTATTAAAAAGTACAATTGGGATTCGGATGGAACAAGTAAGCGTATCTGAATTGGTGCAGTCACACACACATTTGATGGAAGGGCAACAGCAGCTGAGAATGCGTTGCACAATTGAACACACTTAAAGAACGCCTCAATGATTATACATACAAATGTCAACAACAAACTTAAGCATCTTGGACAACTTTCCTTAACAAAGCTAGGATAAGACTCAATTTAACCGTAGTTTAGTTTAATACTCAAACACTCAAAGGTTCCTCAAAGTGTGACTAAAAGGATGATGTGGTTCCATAGAGAAGTTACATTCTACGATTCATAAACCAAAATAATAAAATTGTGCTTCATGGAAAGCTTATACGGTAAACGCCATGGCTATGTAATCAATAATTATGATTTCTTTGAGTGTATACTATACAGCGTTTCCCCCAGAAAATGTCTTAAGTCAAGGTGGTCAAGGAGCGGCGGGGGGGGGGGGGGCACAACCATTGTTGTAACAGTATTACTGATGCATTATTGATCTTTATTTTTTACACCTGATGGAAGTATGTTTCCTCTCAAAGTTTTCTACTTTGTTAATGCATAATAATTAAAAAATATTGATTAAAAAAAAGGCGAGGCCCTATTGTGGTTAAGGCTGCCGCCTTAACAACACAGTACTGGGGGAAACACTGCTATAGTATGCTGTTCAACTACAACCATCTTCCGAGGTGAAACCTTTTCACATCATTGGTCAGAATTTGCTTTCTTGAGATAAACTTTGGATCAACTGTTCAAACATAATCTACCTGCAATCCATTTTTCACTGTTCCTCTTTAACTTTAGATTAAACTATGCCTAAGCTACTGCCTAAGCTACCTCTTTTCTTAAAACATGTGTCAGATCAAAAACAAATGAATACAACATCTTATTCAGCCATATTTACAGGTAGATCAGACTAGTCTAAAACATAATTTATCTAATAAGGTGTCATTTTGTAACCAATTTTTTTTTTCTTTTCTCAATTCTTGAATTGTAATTATATTTCATATTTTTTTATTCCCACTTTGTTCACCAAATGTCACACTTACTAAACCAGCTCTGGTAACCACACACATTACAGGCTCCTTCTTATTCACGGTAAGCCTTCAAATCCAAAGTCTTAACATTTAGAGCTGGTTTCATCGTCAGATATAGACCCAATACGAGAGTAAGGTTTTCTCAAATTATTTTGTAACAAGAAGTACAACAAAGTCACTGCAAGCTGCCTCATATGCTACTTTGGGCCCGGTCTGCATTTCTAGTCTGTGGCCAAACTAGTCTGTAAACTGGTTTACCAATGAATTCTAAACCTCATGTGTTGAATGTTAATTTCCTACTTTCCCACAAGCTCAAGCCACACTCCTGCTGAATGCCTGTTAGAAAACCTATATCTTTGTGGGTGACAATCCGCGTCCCACCAAATGTCGTGACGCTCAGTTACATAAAAACGGGATATCCAGAACAGCAATCCATATGAAACAAACAAAAGAAGATAACAAAAAGGAAAAATATCAAACAGTCCCAAGGTAGTAATTTGTTGAGTTTCTCATCTCAAGGTTAGACTCTTCTAGCGTCTCCTTGACCTTCTCTTGGGGGCAGCTTTCGCCTTTCCTGTGCTTGTCTTCTTCCCTGGTGTTTCCTTATCCTCCTCCGCTGCTGCTGCTGCTTCTTCTTCTTCTTCAGCTGTTGCCTCCTCAGACAATAGTGGCTCCGCCGGCGCAACCTCCACCAATGGCGCATCAGCCGGCTTCTCCTCAGCCAATAGCGCATCAGCAGGAGCTTCCTCAGCCAATGGGGCATCATCTGGCGCAAACTCGGCCAACTGCGGGTCAGCTTGTGTGTCCTCAGCGAATAGTGCGCCAGCCGCCGACGCCGCCTCAACCAATGGCTTTTCAGCCGGTGCCTCAACAGCCAACGGGGCATCTGCAGGTGCCTCCTCGGCCAATGAATCACCAGCCGGTTTCGCCTGGTTACAGTCCGGCACAGGCTCGGTTGCGCCAGGCAGCTCCGATGGATCCTGGGACAGCAGCTTCTCCTCGTCCTCGTCGGTAAGCATAGGGGGGTCCTCTGACACGGAGGCATGGGGGGCAACGGCCGGTCGACTCTCCTGGGGGGCAACGGCCGGTCGACTCTCCTGGGGTTCAACTGTTGGTTCCGGCACACCCAGGTCGCTGGAGGCAGCGGGGTTAGCGGTACCCTCCAAGCACTCGGGTTCAGTCTGGCGCCGGAGACGGTCCTCAGAACTGCTGGGTGTGGGGGGCCCGTCCTGCTGGCTGCTCTTCAAGGCTTTGTACTTCTATAGGATCATTAATGCAGACATCTTTGGTTTTCATCCGGTTTGACATAAAGGGCCTACAGGTGATCATATTTGAGTACTAAGCAATGTATGGATACAATCTTTACAATGCGTTACATCATCAATCATATTACCATTGGAAAAAAAGGCACAGGACTGTTATTATAGAACCGCTTTTCTAATAAATAAATAATAATACGTTGTTCAAACTGACCTTGAGGTGCTCAAAGTGTGTGAGAGACTTGCAGTGGGAGTGTAATGCAGAGGATTCAAAGTGGTAGAATTTGTTGCAGAGGCGACAGAGGAAGCCGGCCACTGGTACTAGGAAACGAGAGCCTATAGCGCAAAGGAGAGAGAAACTTAATCACATGGGACATCCAGGAATCATTTCTAGGGGTTTAACGACTTTAATACTACTGCATCTCTACCCAAACATAAACATACAATGACATTATCAATATTATCAGAGGTGCTTACTATAAGGTTATATTCTTGTTCAACTCAATGATACCGGGTGAAGTTGACTTATGGCTTAGATATCACCAAATAAGATGGAGATGGTCAGCGCTCACCATACACCGTATCAGTCTTGAACTCCTCATCCGTACTCATTCTCTCCAAGGTCACCTCTGTCTGGGACGACAGGTCATCCTGAAGGTGGACACACAGACACATCAAACATTATTACAAATAATTATAAGTCTGTTTCAGGAGTATTTTTCTAAATGGTGAAGTGGTTGTGTTACCAGTTGATAGCAGCCATGGGTCGCGTCCCTCTCCTCCCCTTCCACGTCGCAGCCATCTTTGTGGTCCAAGGACCCGAAACCCTGCTTCCCCTGAAGGTAAGAGCGTACGGAAAACAAACCATGAGGACGGGCCCCGGTGCAGAGGAAAATGGGGACACTTTGCCCTCCCCTTCAATTCTGCAACCATAAAAGTATTTCAATTATCCATATCATTTCCTTTTTGGAATTTAGTTATTCATCTAAAAAGGTAGGGGCCTTGCTCAAACGTGCCTACATATACTGCAGACATTAGTGTTTGAATGCCGGATCTTTCTACTACGATTCAAAAAGCCATTCTTGTATTTGCCTGTATTGTCTATCTTGTTTTGCGTTTGTAAATGTGTGATACTGCAAATCAGGTGTCTCTTTAGTGCTTTGGCCTCAATGAGAATAACCTATATAAGCTGTCCTACCTCCTCCACACGGTGTTTGTGCTGCTGGGACCGCATGTGTTCCACAAACAGCTGGGGGGTCTTGAAGGTCTTCCTGCAGACCGTGCAGGTCGGTCCAGCCAGGCTGCCAAGTTGCTGAGGAATAACACACCAGGTTTTAAAACCAGTGTTTGTATTTGCGTTGAATTAGGATTTTACAGCACTCAGACTACAGAGTCTTCTCAATATGGCGGAGCATCGGCATAAAAATAAAATCCCATGATGCATTGTGAGGCACACGCCCTACATACAGAAGCGAGTAAGAGACTGTGCCCAGCCTGTTACCTGGTGTTCCTTGTTGCAGCGGTGGTCAGTGGCTCCACACGTCAGATGAAGTCCACAGCTCGGACACCAGTGCAGAGGCTCGGCTCTTTTCTTACTGGAGAAGAGACACACAAACAAATGAGACCAAAAGTACTACAGTGCTACTGGGTTATAGTTGTTAAGCAACCCTACATTCACTTAGCACACACACGACTCACAAGTGAGGCGGAGAACAATCAAAGAATATAAATCAATATCAAAACACAGTTACATCAATAAAAACTACACATTGACAACTGGACTAAACTGCAGATTAGATGCTTGGATCTGAGACACACGGTTAGATGGTCTTTCATTCCCACTCATGTTGGTTCTACTACAACTGATGCTGTTACATTCCCCATCATTTCCCAAACAGCCCATATGACGTGTGAATGACTATACACAGTAGCCAAGAGGAGGAGGAAGTGTCTGTGTCAAGGCTCATACAGTAGGAAAGAGGAAGCACGAACACAACAGAAGCGGAGGACGTGCGACACTGACCCGTCTTTGTGGGCCGCCTGAAGAGAGTCCTGCACGCGCGGGAGCAGCGTCACCAGACAGGCATTACTCATGTGCTGGATCTCCATCATCCTCTGCTGGTGGGAGAGGCCGTTCATGTGACTGCGGAAGTTCTACCAGGACACAAATACAGCCAGAGGTTAGGGAAAACACCATCGCTTAAGTCCAATTTATTAACGTTACATGTGCCGCATTTGATGGACGCTTTTATCGAAAGCGTCTTACAATTCTTTGAGTACAATACTTTGACACATATATATATTTTTGTAGTTATAAATACATTCTGCATTCAGCTTCCCCACCGAGCTACCAATCCGATCCGAAATGTGAATAAGAGGACACTACTATGGATGGATGGACATCCATGTTACACAGTGAGTGCACCGCCCCCACCTGCTGGCTGTGGCAGGTAATGCTGCAGAGGTAGCAGTAGAACTTGTTAGTCCCCTCCAGGGTGTCCTCCTGGCTGTCCTGTGCGGAGGCGTCCATGTCCTCTGGCGCCTCCTCCAGTACGGAGTCGTCCGCTAAACACTCGTCACTCAGCTGGGAAACAGAAAGGGTATGAACAGTCAGACTGCGGCACCGGTTACTATGGAGTCGTTCCTCCAAAATACCAGTGCACCAGAGAAGAAGACAAGCACAGGGAAGGCAATCAGCTCCAAGGGAAGGAGTGATTCTTTTGTAGATACACGTCATTCATGAGGTGGTAGGGGTTGGTTCTCCTGCTCAAGCAGGGATTAAAATTAACGACGTCCCGTCGTCCCGGGGACGTAATTAATTGTCATCGGGAGGATTTTTATTCTCTCTCGGGTCGACTTCGGGACGAAGAGAATTTTGCGGGCACTGACTTCATTTTTCTGTTTAAGTTTAACACTTTCTGCGATGTTCGCGATCGGTGGAAAAGACTTATTTAATGGAAAGGGCTTTGTTCAATTGGCTGGCGCGCTCGCGTTTGTGTTGTTCAGTGAGACAGCGGGTGTAAAATCCGCCGTTCGTCAGGCTTTCTTGGTTCACTGGAGAAGGCGGGGCTGCGCACGGAGTCAAAAAAAAATGTGGGCCGGCCCACCGGGAGACTTCCCGATCTCCAGCCTCTGCTGCAGAGCGAATTTAAATCGCCGGCAGAACGGCCTGGGGGTCTAACACCGTCATTCATCTAAATTTAATTTATCTAAATTTCATATATATACATAGCATTTCACATTAATCTCAATTATTACACGGGTCTTCTCAATGCCATGGAATGCTCCGTTCACTTGCATGGGACCTTCACAACTTCCGGCGGTTAATTATACAAGTACAATCATGAGTATAATTGACCGCTGTCAAGGAAAACAACAGATTTTTCGCCTCTAATGAAACCCCACTCCGCAACTACCGGTAACTTGTCAACCCCAGCGTCTTCGGCTGCTGCGTTGTCTCTTTGCAGACAGCGCAACACCTCTACCCAAGCACCCCCCCCTTGAACCGCGGAGCCGTCGCATTTACATCAGAATGAAACCCAATAAACCGCCAATGTGTGTAGGGTCCGGGAGGGTAAATTGGGGTTCTAGCTCAAGCAGGCAAAAAAAAAAACTCGGGCAGTGTAAACGTGCGGACCGTGCCGCAAAAAAGGCGTGCATAAGATGGCATATTAGGCAGTCTCGCGCTGCTCAAGAGGCAAGCAGTGCGAGAGCCTGCTGCTCTGCGATCACCGGCGCAAAATTGTGGTAACATAGATAGACCACAGTTCTGCAAGGGTGTTGCTTGTCATCTGGAAATAAATATATTATTTCATCAACATAATGTATTGTGTTTTTATTATATTATCAGTAGGCCTAAGTAACGACTCAAAATGTAAAAAATATTTCTGCGAAAAATTCGGGACGATTCGGGACGGTTCGTTTCCGGGACGGTGGTGAAAAAAAGTTAATTTTAACCCCTGTGCTCAAGGATGCACTGCAGACATTGGGGTTTGATCGTTTCAACCCAGAACCTTTCGGCAGGTAGTGGAACACCCTAAACCCCCATAAACAAATCTTGGTTTGGATAAATTTTTGCAAAGCAGATCTGAAAAGGCGGTACTCAAAAACAACACATCTATATCACAAATAACATACCTCTGCGTCTCCGGCCTCTTCGGTTCCTTCGAGGACCTCGGAACAAATCTCTTCCACAATGGAGCAGTCTAAGACAGATTTGCATGGATATACAAGAAGAGGAAGGCATAACCAATCAGCTGTATAGATGTAACAGTAGTGGCAATCAATCAGTTAAAGGCATAAAGAAAGGACATTTGCTGCAAATAATCTTGAGGTAATTTTGAAACTTTCTACCAACTATCCGTTTGAATGGCGCAACATATTTATCTGTGTTCTTACCGCCCTCCTCTGCTGAGTTGTCACTCTCTAAAGTGATGGTGGTTGGCTCCTCTGACCTGAGAGAGAGGGAGGAGTGTTTAGAACGGCTTTAATTAACTAACATTAGCGCATTAGAGTCAAGTCGCCACGACTGATGTGACGCTTGTTTGCTTCAAGAAGACGACTCGGGGGACTATGATGAGGGGAGGTGCTGATGTTGTAGTGATAAAATACAGAATGAAACACATGGTGGTCACAGCTGTCATTACCCTTCGGTCCTCGGCTTCTTCACGGCCGGCTCGTCTGTAAGGTCCACCACTGACGTCGTGCTTTGACCGGCTTCCCCTTCTGCTGCTGCTGGTCCACCTCAACAAAACAAAACGCACACTTCTGGTTAGCCAGCTTTCTTTCCTCCAAAAGTAGACACTCAAACATACCATCTACTCTCAACAGAATTCAAAGATCACATCAACGTAGGCAAATGTAATAGGAGGTACATATCTCAAATACATATAAATGAATACAGAGATAAACATTTTACATTTACGAAATAAATTAACCCCATGAGGAGTTTGTTTATCCAGCTCACTGAATCACTAACTTGGGATAACCAATTTAATTATTTTTGGCCTGATACTTCTATTTTCACAAGACATGTGGTAGGAGATAACGCATACCGATACCGACATGACACCTCCCCATTTCAAACACTTGGATCGCAGCAGCCTTACCTGGCTCCGCCTTATCGCTGGTGTCTGCTGTAATGCTGGCTACTGATTGGCCGTTGGCGCTCGCTGCCGCCCTCTGCTCGTTGTCCCTCTTCCTGTCTTGCTGCCGATAGTCCTGGACAAGCAGGGCAGATAAACAAGATTACTGACCCGGTAACGCTTCCTTGGCATTCACAGTTGACATTTAGAGCTGGCCAAAGCACTGTTTAATGTGCGCGAGGAAAAAACACCAACAACACACACACACGTGAAAATGTGTTTTACTCGTATGAAATCAAATAGCCAGCACAACGGGCTTGGGGACTAACACCGTAATATATATAAACTATAACCGCATTTCACATTAATCGCAAATATCCTGCTGCTTCGGGTTTTCCTTTGTAGGCGCGTTAAGGGGAGGCGCGGGCAAATCCGCTGTCAGTGCGTGTGCAGTGTATCAGTGATACGCGAGTTTATCCAATAGGTGGTAGTGTACCCACGCACCATTGGCATGTATGCTCACTTGTCTCTGTGTGCGTGTGTGAACGAGAATGCCAGGGAGTGCTATACGGAGATGAATGAACGGAACAATATTTATGTTTCAAAATCGCGTAAAAAACAACAACAGAATCAATTAGTGGCGCTCGGTGTTCCTTCTGTGGCGCTGGGCCACTATGGTCTATGTATTGGAAACACTTAGAATACATGATTGTTACTCATTGAACTTCACACACCCAGCGAGCTAGGTCACCGGTGCCAGTTAAGAGACGTCTCATGACCCGAATTGCCTGCAGCAAACCACAAAAAAAAAAAAAACGCAAACCACAGGAAGTCTTTCCTGTATGCAAAAACTCCTCTGCCACAGGTGGAGGTCAGCCACTTCCGGACTGAAATTGAGGCACTGTATCTATGGGTATATGACACTGTCCGTCCTACCAAGAGTTCAGGGGACACACACACACATTTACATTTACATTTAGCAGACGCTTTTATCCAAAGCGACTTACATCAGTTAATACACACCGAGTCAACCGTGCAAGGCGACAGCCAGCTCGTCAGGAGCAGTTAGGGTTAAGTGTCTTGCTCAGGGACACATCAACACTCAGCTAGGAGGAGCTGGGGATCGTACTAGCAACCTTTCAGTTACAAGACAACTGCTCTACCTCCTGAGCTAAGCCGACCCAACTGCCACTTCCTGACTGAAATTGAGAGTCTGCATCTATGGGTATATGACACTGTCCTACTAACAGTTCAGGGGACACACACACACACACACACACACACACACACACACACACACACACACACACACACACACACACACACACACACACACACACACACACACACACACACACACACACACACACACACACACACACACACACACACACCTGAGGTCAAAGGAACCTCCAGTCATTGCAGCAGCTCCCATAAGTTGTCCTGTAGACATTCATTAAATTCCATTGTTCCACTTTCTACATTAGATTTTGAAAATAGCACGGTGTGAAATGTGGAAACCAATTCCTCTCCAAATGACGGAAAAGGGAAAGCTGTTAGATAGACAGGAAAGAGGGTTTAAAGTGAGAGGGAATTCCATGCAGAAAAGGCCTACCGGTCAGAATCAAACCTGGCCCACTACAAGGCCCAGACAATATGGTGTGGGCTATCGCGATTCGCGGGTCGAGGCACCCGATTCAAACGCACTTTTAGAACTAGTCCCAAAAATCCTCCCATTCGTCTCATCTGGATTAGCAGATAAATGCACCCAGAAATCCACCTGTATCTTTTGAATGTTATACCGTCCTACCATGCTGGTGGAGGTGTTTGCGTTGTTGTTGTTGTAGAAGCGCTGGTGCGGGTGGAAGTGGCGTGCTGCGGGGTATCCCATGAGGGGGGACTTCATGGTCATGCCCATGGGAACGGGCCCCAGCAGAGAGGACCTGGCCCCGGCCGAGAAGAACTGCCGGAATTGCTGACCGCCCATCCCAAAGCCTCGCATGTTACCTGGACAACACACATAGTCGAAAGGTGTGTGAATCTTTCGCCAGCTCACAATACAATTTTGATTCTTGGGCTCACGATTAGATTAGATGTGAATTCGGTACATGGGTGCTAATTTCAGGATCTAATCCAGTCCGCTGTCCGTGTGGCAATTTAAGGCATAAAAGCAGAGTAAAGTGTGCAAACGATTATGTCGCTTTTACATTTGAAAAGGTGATTACAATAAGGTAAAACACATAAAAGGCAGAACAAAAAAGGGAAAAAAATAAGGAAAAAGATTGACTTTTGGAAGTTGGGACTTGATACGTAATTTTTACGCGAATTAATAGTCCTAGAGAGCAAGATTACCTTGGTACAGGTATCTCAATTAGTGATAGGTTGCTTTGGATAAATAGTTGATAGAAGAGGTTACTGGACGATTAAACAAGCAAGGAATTTGGTTTTAGGACACTCAATATACGTACATAAGACATAAAAGTTATATAAAATAAATATAAGAAAGGATGGGAAAAGTAATCCATTTGTTTGATTATATGAATGTAGCTGAAGGATTCACTTCTTAAAATGTCAAAATGATCAAGGCATTGTTATTGTCAATGATAATTTAAAAAAATACCATGCGTCCTAGTAAATAATTAATAACATAATTATAATACACAATAAAAACCCTTGCATTCTGTGGTACTGTTCAGTTTGGTTGAAAATGCTGAGAATACATAAAGGAAGATAGATCTATACATCAGGTCAAATTATCCTTAGTGCTGGATTCTGATAACAGAAAGATTTATCTTGTATTGTACCTTGCAATTGTTGCATCAGCAGAGCTCCCTGCAACATGGGGTTGGGTGCGATGATTGTGGTCTGTGTAGCCTGGCACATGTTGACCATCCTGGTCGAAGGGGCATTCTGGGATTGCATGGCCCTGTTACATAAAACAGAATCAAACATTGTTATTTAAGTTAATTTTATCCAGCGATTGTATTTGTGGAAAAACTATTAACTAAAGGGTAGTATCTGCTATAACAGAAGCACTGCCCCCAACAAGGTTGTGTTATCCAGAGGGCCTGCTCGATCCCCGACCTGGGGTTCACCTTACCGCTGAGCCTGGTGGTGGTGGTGATGCGCAACATGGTGTTGTTGGGGAGGCTGCGGAGGCGGAGGTGGAGGCTGTTGCTGGAAAAGTTGCTGGATCTGCCGCAGGTGTTGGTGAAACTGTTGCTGCTGCTGTTGCTGTTGCTGGTGATGAATGTGTGGGTTGAACATGCCGCTGTTGTGTGTAACTGTCCTGTTGTGTGTTAATGTGCCGTAGCAACACAACGGCGATGACGAGATGCACACGGTCCAATCGGGGTACTCCTAAAGGGTATCTAGACAAGAAAATACTCCTATAATTAAGAAGTCGCAATTCGTATAACGCATCATAAAACAAGTGCGCATCTCAAGAGACAACAGATTGCTCCCCCAAACCGGGGATCGGTGATACACAACACAACATGACGGTGGCTAACAATCGAACAATACTTTTCATTTCAGCGGAATAAAATACTGCTCCAGAAAAAATCGTGTGCATTTCAGTTTCAATTGACTGAAAGGTTTTATGTACAGTATAGTGTAACATACCGTAACTTGGTAGTAATTTAATAGTTAGGTAAAGTTAACATGCTGCACCTGTCGTGCGAAAATGAATGCTAACATTAGCGAGCTACTTGCAAAACAAGCTAACATAGCATTACAATCCACTGGGTCTCTCCAAATGGAAATAAACCCCGTTATAAACACTTTAAGAGACGACATTTCATTGCATTAAGAAAACTTACCCTTTAAAAAGGACAACTACAAATATGACAAAGGACCAACATTGGCCAAAGCACAAGTAAATAATTAAAACTTGCGATAGATTGCAGTTTCCAGTGTGCTTGTTGAGCGAAGTCAAGCAAGACAATAAAAGTACACTGTAGACTTCCGGCAAATTTAAAAACTAAAAGCCCTACCACTGCTTTGTTGCCCAGGGTAGCCCGCAATACATCGCCTATGGAAGAATGAATGTAGTTGTATGAAGTTAGGATTTAAATAATAAATAATATTTTCAAATAATGTGGAATGATCCAATCCTTGGCTCTTTTGTGGAAAATGTGTGGAGTTCAATTGTTTTTATTATTATTTTTAGTAGAATTATTATATGATATCGTTTAATTAATTTCTGTAATTATTTATTGGTGGTATTACTTTTCTAGTCGTAGACGTTTTGCGCTTTTATATTGAAGCCAATACATTTTTTCCTGCATTCATCTGCCCGTCACCATTTGAGGTAGCTTGCTGTTTATTTCTATGGTGATAGATATGTCTCCCCCTGGTGGAGACGAGTAAGCATGATAGATTCACCTTATCGTGCTGCTCGAAGACCGTTACAATAATCCACCTTGGCCTGCATCAATTACTTAAAAACTAGGCTTAACATCTGTTAATCAATGTCGTGTTTTTGCAATTCACCTTTAGAAATGCCTGCTACATTCAGCAATAATAACTCTTCATAAAGCCAGTAATTTTGAAAACGACTTAATTCCAAGGATGTATTATATGGGTTACTTTCGGTTACACTCTCGCCGTGCGCATGTGCAAACGACAACAGGGAATCACAAGCAGTAGAGCGCCGGCTGTCGTCTGGGCATAGGCCTTTTTTCTAACTTTCAGTACCCTGGACAGCTCAGTACGCCTATTACTACGTACAGAATACTGCGTGAAACACTCTTCAGTAAAAAAAAACATGAATACTGGAAAAGTACACATTTTCCCTACCAATTTGTGAAATAACAATAACGATCCAGTTAATGTTTAATATTATATTAAGTTATGCCACCACCTAGCGGCACACGAGCGCAGCTGCAACCTATATCTCTCCTGAGGGGGAGAGAAGAGAAGAGATTATCCTCATCCGCTCTGGTCCTCGGAGGTGGAGAGAGAACACACAACAAGCAAGAGGAGGACACTAGAGAGGAGTAGAGGGGACTCCAAGGAGAGCCAGCAGATGCGGGAGACCACCGCGGACACCATATTATCTACGGATTTTCTTTAGGACACATCTTCAGGGTCAGACGAGGGACATATCTCCCACCCTCCCTCAATTTCATTTCAATTCTGACAGATAGGACCGAACAACTCCCTCGCCAAGATGGGCAACCGAGGCATGGAAGATCTGATCCCTCTGGTGAACAAAATGCAGGATGCCTTCGCTGCAATCGGCCAAAACTCGAACTTAGACTTGCCTCAGATCGCCGTTGTGGGCGGCCAGAGTGCGGGGAAAAGCTCCGTGTTGGAGAACTTCGTGGGGAAGTAAGTGGATCTTTCCTTTTTTTCGATCCGCTGGTGCGCCATTCATCCCGTGGCCGCAGTGGCTTTCGCCTCAACACTTCCCCAAACCCATCCCCCTTTGGCATAAAACATCCAAGCAGTGGTGATCTACTGTGTGTCATTCATTAGAAACACAAGCCGGCTCCATAAATCATGGTTGGGCTTCTTCACAACATGTCTGTCTTCCATGTATACACACACCAGGCCTCCCCAGAGGCTGCCCGAGGAGGCTTAATCGTTACATAACTCATGCTCATACTAATTCTACAGATAATTAATACATGCGACATCATACTTCGGCATAGGGTTTTAACCGTTAACCGCACACCTGACGAAGGTGTCAACTATTTTTGTCAAGAACAAAGTATAGATTTTGAATCACGTTTCAGCTTGTCAACAAACTACCTGGAAACCCTTACAACTGCAGCAGATAAAAAAACCTCATTTTTTTTGCTTGGTTTTAAACGTATCCTAGGAGGTATTTATTCAATGTAAATTGATTATAGCTCTACAATACTTGCACTGGTTTTGGTCTTATTTCTGCCAGGGGGGCAGTCTGTTGTTGTCCGTGCTTGTTGTAGTTAAAGCTTTTTAGATTAGGGGAACCTTTTATTTTTGTCTGTATAGTTTCAGTTGTCTTGGGGAACAGTCACCAAATAGAGATTCCAGGATGCAAACACAGCATTTGGAATCAATGTGCTGCAGTATGACCTTGCCAAAAAAAGAGAGCGCTAGAGAGAGAGAGAGAGAGAGAGAGAGAGAGAGAGAGAGAGAGAGAGAGAGAGAGAGAGAGAGAGAGAGAGAGGAGAGAGAGAGAGAGAGAGAGAGAGAGAGAGAGAGAGAGAGAGAGAGAGAGAGAGAGAGAGAGAGAGAGAGAGAGAGAGAGAGAGAGAGAGAGAGAGAGAGCTTTGAGCCCTTTCAGCTGGGCTCAGCATCCATCTGTCAATGCATGGCCAATAGGTGAACAAGCTTACTGCATGCTAGACTAACTATTAGTCCCGCTGTGCATTCTTTCAAGACATATTATTCTCTCAAAGATCTGCCACCCTAGTGTTGTCTCTGGGTTTAGGTCATTGTTTCCTGTAAATATCAAATGTTATGGTACATTCCTTTCCGGTCAACTCTTTGGGAATGATGGAAGAAGGCCTTGTCTTCGTGTGAGGCTATTCCCCGTAGTTCCTCTCCCTGACAGCCCTAAATTAAACTGACAGCTTCCTTACAGCTTTGTAACAGTACTGTGAAATAATTAGTTTCCCCCTGTGCAAAACTGTGCAAAAGCCCTATTTCTGCTCTGCTGGTCAAGCTCTTGTACTGTACGTGATTTGCAACAGAGTCAGCTGCTGTGGTAGTATTACTACACTATCATGACATTATTATAATAATCTCTTCCTACACGGTGGGAGATTTTAGCACTTTAATCTAACAGTGTTCTGTTCCCCAAGGAAACCTGGTATGTGCCATAGAAGTCAGGGTAATTCATTCCAATTAATGAGTTAATTCATTCATTAGGTGAATCCAATTATAGAAGAGGAATACCTCAACAAAGACAGGATGATGTGTGAAAGTGCAAGCGAGGTGAGCTGCAAGTGGAATTCAGTATTTCCTGACGGGCTTCAACTCCTCCTGACACTCTTGTGGTCAGACGAACCGACCAGCTAGAACTGAACCCCAGCATCAGTAGGGACTACGAAATCTAGCCTTTAGCCTGCGAGAGTGTGAGAGAGACAGATAGAGAGAAAGAAAGGGAGAGAGATGGGGCAGATCAAGATGATTGCGGTTGAGTAGTGCAATGTGCATGCAATAGATCGGTACACCATACTGCACAATAGTGCACACACATGCACAAAGCATCTGTACACACTGAGACACTTTTATTGGCATAGCACTTTATTACAGTTACAGTTACAGTACACACGCACGCACACACACACACACACACACACACACACACACACACACACACACACACACACACACACACACACACACACACACACACACACACACACACACATGCACATAGAGAGTAAGACCTCTTTCTACACTATGATTTAACTTGGGTATTACAAACAGGATTAAGGTATCGCCGTATACAACATCCGATCTCAGGTCTCTGATGAAGCTTTTCTGTCGTCTGCGATCTTTGGAATTTCAAGGTCTCTCTGCATACCATAAAACCTTTTAACGTAACAAAGGAGCCGCATAGCCAAGGTGGACGTACATCGTTCCTCTCTGAGGCGTATTACTATCTGTAACAATGTTAGCGACCTATGACACTAAGCCCCTTTCGCTTAGTGGATTAGGGTTTTGACCGGGATTTCCCCTGTGGGCCTTTTGGCTGGTGGGACTGACGACTAACGTGCCCTCCAACGCGCTGATAAATTATGCTATGCTGATGTCATGACAGAGCATTAAAGACAATGACACACACAGTGGACACTGTTCAAGGTTACGAACAGAAAGCACCCCCTCCCTCTCCCTCTCCCTCATACCATCCAACCAACCCCCCCCCAATCGTCTTCACTCTTTGTCTGCTCAGTCTGATAGTGTGTTCTACATGAAGTGTCCGCTCCATGTCGCCTTACTTCCATGCATTTGATCCGAGTGCTGGCGGGCATAAATTGTATGCTGGATAGCCTCTATAGACGTTTCTTGTTCCTGCTTATATTTGGTCTGGGTGTAAAATATCAATTGATAAAAGATTTGATTGTCTTAAAAGGGAAAGAGAGAGAGATAAAATAATCAAAGAAAGGAAGGAAGGGAGAGCAGTACAGTTGTTGGATTCGGTTAGATCAGTGTTTTGTGTTTTTCAACCTGTGGCTGCAGTTGGTCGTGTGATTTCATTCTTGAAATAGGCAAATCAAGAATAATCAGAAAAATAATTGAAACAATTTAAAATGTATATTATAATAAATAATTTATTTTAGTAAAATACTATTATGGCTTGTTATTCTAAAAAAATATTGCTACCCTTGTTGCATTCAATCGTATGTTTTCCAATATAATGCTTTCTGTTCATTCGTGTTTTCTAAATAAGCAGCGTTGCCGACTATATCTTTCCACTGTTTCCAAGTGGCCATGGCCTTCTTGCACTAATATCTTTGCATAAAGGGGGCTTTGGCACTGTTTGCTCAGCCATTGCATATGTATTTATAAGTCTTCATTGTTTGCGTGTTAGGGGTGGTTCACAAAAGGTCTTCATGACAATTTAGTGTTACGGAAAAGTTAAAGGTTGGGAGCAACATCTTACGAAGAAGAACACATTTCTATCATGTTCAGGGTTAGTGACAGCTTTGGTGGTTATTCAGTGATGCCTTTGTTGCATTCTGAAGTTCGTGAACCTCATACCATAATCATGTTTGTCGTTGCCACCACTCTGTGTTGCTAGGGTTATTCAAACTGCCCTGTGAACTGGGAAGGAGCCTAGGACCAGGTCACAGTGACCTTTGACCTAATTCCTAATGAGACCTGGATTCTCTCTCTATGTTCTCTAGTCGTATTCCACTAGCTGGTGTTTGTGGATGAAGTCTCGAGGTGTTTAGTAAGATTC
>NC_082400.1:9457198-9459698 GCF_031168955.1 Gadus macrocephalus | reverse complement strand
AACCAAAACAACACACAGTGCCAAAGTGATCCTCACATCATGACGCCTAGCCCCCTTAGTGTGAAGCCCCATCTTGTCTCTCATCCATGCTTTCCCCGGCCCTCCCTTCCCAGTGCTGAACCTGACCCTGGTAGACCTACCGGGGATGACCAAGGTGCCGGTGGGGGACCAGCCCGTGGACATCGAGGCCCAGATCAAGGAGATGTTGATGCAGTTCGTCACCAAGGACAACTGCCTGCTGCTGGCCGTCTCGCCGGCCAACTCTGACCTGGCCAACTCTGACGCGCTGAAGATCGCCAAAGAGGTGGACCCCCAAGGTGGGTTAGCTCACGTTGTGTTCACGCGTGAACACGTGCATGCATTAACGCATGCACATGCATTGACACACAGAAACACACAGTGACACAGACAGAAGAGGTCACCAGGTTCACACGGTTGTTAACCACACACACAGACAGTCATACACACAACACACACACACACACACACACACACACACACACACACACACACACACACACACACACACACACACACACACACACACACACACGAGGATACACTCACACACAAGCATACACACACAAACACACACTCACACACACACACACTCTGTGTCAGACACATACACACAAACATACAGGATTAGCGCCATAGAACTGCATCTAATGATTAATATAATATGAATGAATAAATGAATGTGTAAATTGTTAAAATGTCTGTGTCTGTGTGCAGGTCAGAGAACCATTGGTGTCATCACTAAGCTGGACCTGATGGATGAAGGGACGGATGCCAAAGACATCCTGGAGAACAAACTGCTTCCGCTGAGGAGGGGTGAGCCACACACACTATCTGGTCCCGAGGAGTGACCCACTGTTGCCCTCTGGTGGTAACAACTGTAACCAAATAGCGGGACGAAAAGTTCAAGGAAAGCAAAAGGTTGACAAAAACCGCAGGAGAGAGGGAGAAAGAGGGAGAACTGGCACGTGTTCCTCAAGAGACCAGGGGGTAAAGTCTAAAGTAAAACAGTGTTTGGGAAAAATAGCGTCTTTGCAACATCATGTGGTTTGCCCTTTATGAAAATGTGCTGACTTTGTACTTTTCCAATAGCATTGGTTAAAACTGGATGTGGTTAATGTATGTGTGTGTGTGTGTGTGTGTGTGTGTGTGTGTGTGTGTGTGTGTGTGTGTGTGTGTGTGTGTGTGTGTGTGTGTGTGTGTGTGTGTGTGTGTGTGTGTGTGTGTGTGTGTGTGTGTGTTTAATTTTCTTTCATTCTTTCCTTGCCCGGTTTCAGAAAACATCTTACGAATTTTCCAACCAGACATCTAGAGGAATGTTATCACCAAGAGGAAACCATTTTGTTAACCATGTCTATTTGTCAAGACCAGTCCAATGGATTTTTTATAGCTGTTATTCACAGTTACAGTCTCAAAGGACTTCACACACCCACGTTGAATGAAAGAATCCCCAAAAGACAGTTATATAATGGGACAAATAATATGAACAAACATACTACTATATAATAAAGTTTTAAACAGAACAAATCATGATCCAAATGCATTGTAAAATCCAGTTAGGAGTCACAGGGTAGATGAGTGATGAAGCACATGGGTGCTTCCGTCTTGGTACGGTGATTGGACCCCAGTGGGGCCTCTCTGTGTCCAGGGTACATCGGGGTGGTAAACAGAAGTCAGAAGGACATCGATGGGAAGAAGGACATCAACGCGGCCATGGCGGCCGAAAGGAAGTTCTTCATGTCCCATCCCGGGTACCGGCATCTGGCCGAACGCATGGGCACCCCGTACCTCCAGAAGACCCTCAACCAGGTCCGTGTGTGAGGCCTGTGGACGTGTGTCACCGTGTGTGACCGTGTTTCACCGTGTGGGCCATTGTCTTGGTTGGTTTGGAAGCCGGAGGGGATGCTGGTACCGTCCTTCCAGGTCCCTGGAGCAAGAGTCCTAACTTCTCCAAATTAAATCCGCCATCTTAATGTTTTTATTGTTACAAAACATTTGTATGAAATACATTTTAAAGGATTTTGAGCCTTGGATTTATAGGATGCAGTGTTGAGGAAGACATCAGATGATTGTTGAAGATATGTAATGGTTGCTAAAAACTGAAAAGCTGCTTCACCCTGCTTGTTTATAACCATGGGAACAGAAAGCAGAGTAACAACGTGGGCTAACAACACTGCTGTAGAAACCAAACTCTCCAGACCACACCATCCCCACTAATCAACCATGTTCATCTCCCTCTGGTTTCCCGCCTCTGTGGACCATGTGACCACGTGTGCAGCAACTGACCAATCACATCCGCGACACGCTGCCCGGGTTGAGGGCCAAGCTGCAGAGCCAGCTGCTCTCCATAGAAAAGGAGGTAGAAGAGTACAAGAACTTCAGGCCTGACGACCCCTCACGCAAGACCAAGGCCCTGCTACAGTAAGATGACTCATCATAACTCACACTACTGACCAAGGTCCCGCTACAGTACGATGACTCA
>NC_082400.1:9449698-9452198 GCF_031168955.1 Gadus macrocephalus | reverse complement strand
TGCCCCGGTCGTCCCCGTCTCTCTCTGGCCGGCAGGACGGGCCTCTTCACTCCGGACATGGCCTTTGAGACCATAGTGAAGCGCCAGATTGGGAAGATTAAGGAGCCCTGTACCAAATGTGTGGACATGGTCATATCTGAGCTAGTCAATACGGTTAGGCAGTGTACCAAGAAGGTAAACAAAGGTTGTTTTATACCTTAGCTCCCTTTTAGCTGGCTTCCACCCTGCTGTCGTGATGGTGTTGTGGTGTATGATGAAAGGGTGGTGTTGGTGATGGGGGTGGTGTTTCCTGACATCTATGGGAATGGAGGTTAAGTGGTCGGAGGCTGGCCGTTAGCCTGGCCACTTGGAAGTGCTGTGATGGAGGACTGAGATTGGATTGGATGGATGCTGGGTTGGAACTGAAACATGGCTGCTGGTAAGAGTTGTCATTCCCCTTGACCCGCTCGTAACCTTAGGTTTCTATAAAACATATGCTAATTCACCGATCTTGACAAGGTCTTGACATGACCTTGCATCGGTTAAGTGGCGAATCGGTTTAATCCAAATTACTCTTGCGATCCATTCGTCAAGGTCCCTTCGTCTTAAAGGGTTTCCTGTCTGGCAGCCATATTGCATGAGCTCAGCGTCCAGACTTCCTGTCCCTGTGTGTGTGTGTGTGTGTGTGTGTGTGTGTGTGTGTGTGTGTGTGTGTGTGAGAGAGATCTTTGGCTGTGCACCTGAACCAGACCTTTCCAGGTGTCCCCAATAGCGGTCTCTCCCAATATAAGTGTTATACCGACCCCAACATTAATCCAGTAGTCCTAAGGCAGAGCTCTATCACTTCTACTGTTTACTACTATGACTACGGCAGGTAGACAATGGTCAGAGAGACAGCGAGAGAGAGAGAGAGAGAGAGAGAGAGTGGGAGAGAGAGGTTGTCTTGGCTGGGTCTCTGTGTGCACAGCTGTGGTCTCTTGCGGCTCATAGCTGGGAGTATGTTGGCGTGTGTGGTGCGGCCTGGGATCTCTCTCTAGGTCTGGACATTTACAGCCTTTTCTATTGTTTCTGCTCTCTCTCTCTCTCTCTCTCTCTCTCTCTCTCTCTCTCTCTCTCTCTCTCTCTCTCTCTCACACACACTCTCACTTTTTGTCTCTCTGCTCTGTGTTTTTACTCTCTCTCTCTCTCTCTCTCTCTCTCTCTCTCTCTCTCTCTCTCTCTCTCTCTCTCTCTCTCTCTCTCTCTCTCTCTCTCTCTCTCTCTCACCCTCTCTCTTTGACTCTATGTCTCTATCTCTGTCTGACCGATGGAGACTTCAGTGTTTCAGAATGGTTTCATGGGAGGCTGAATGTGTCTCACTTGACTTCTACCTCCTTCTGTGCTGTTTACTCCACTTCCCTCATACACCCTTTTACACACACACACACACACACACACACACACACACACACACACACACACACACACACACACACACACACACACACACACACACACACACACACACACACACACACAGCCTGGACCACTTCCATGTGCTACCCTGAAAAGCCCTCCCTTCCTCTCTCTCCGCCCCCTTGGTCTTCTCTTTGGAGTGTCAGTGACAATTGTCCCGCTCTTCCTCCCGTCTGCTTTGTGGTCACCGCCATGCGTCAGTCTGTCTCCTCACTGAGCTTTCACCTGTTGCTTGCGCCTCCACGGCCTTCTCCTAACTGCTCTACCGCCTTGATTCCTTGACCTCTTCAGAGAATCCCTCCACTCCCAACTCTACCCTCTCTTCTCCGCTAAATCCTCCTGTTCTCCGTCTCTCTTCCTCTCAACTTTCTACTTCTGCCTCTTCGAGAGGCAGAAGAGGCTCTTTTTCCTCGTTTAATCTCTCTCTGCGCTCTTCTCATTGATATCTTCCCAGCTCATTTCTCTCTTTATCTCCCTCTCCCTTTTCATCACTCTCTCTCTCCCTGTCCCTCCCTCCCTCCCTCCCTCCCTCCCTCCCTCCCTCCCTCCCTCCCTCCCTCCCTCTCTCTGGGACACCCTGGATGGCTGTATCTCTGCAGGACAGGCCTGTTCACTCCTGACCTGGCCTTTGAGGCTATAGTGAAAAAGCAGATCCAAAAGCTGAAGGAGCCCACGCTGAAGTGCATAGACATGGTGGCGAGCGAGCTCACCTCCACCATACGAAAGTGTAGCAGCAAGGTAAAACCATGCGCTGAAAGACGCCGACCCCCGTTATGAAGACAATAACACTTAACATACACTTAAAACTATAAATATACTATAAACATGTATAGTACATAAAGTAGGGGTAGACCGATGGCTGGACTATATGCACTAGCAAACAAAAGGGATTATTCTTTTTTTTAGCAGATTTTTATATATTTTAAGATTTTATTTTTTGCCGGATTACAAAAGGATCTCTTTTAGTCTCCAGTCAGGCCCATCTTTCTCTACTGCTGTCCTTATCCAACCTGTCCTTATTATTGCTTTCTTTGTCATTTCTTCTGCATTTCCTTATCTGCCTTCT
>NC_082400.1:9429698-9432198 GCF_031168955.1 Gadus macrocephalus | reverse complement strand
AATATTTTGGGTACAATTAATACAAATATGTAAATAAACCAAATAAAGTAGCATGCAAATTAAAACTTAAAATCAAGATTTTTGTGTAAAAGTGCCCTGTACATACAGAAGTATTACAGTCCTGGTACAATAGCAGCAGCCAGGGCCGGCCGACAGAAGGTGAGCGATGTGGTACGTTGAGTGTAACGCGTTGAGCAGCCCGTCGTAAAAGCTGTCCTTATCTTAAACGAATTAAACGAGAGGTAAAGAACGGAGCTAGGAACGCCGGGAGAACTAGAGCAGATAGTGAATATGGATACAAACAGGGTTTAGGAGGGAGTGAGGGATTGATGGATAGGAAATAAAGACAGGAGACGGGACGAAATGTAGTGGTTTGGCGAGAGGTGGTCAATTTCCAGCAAGAATTTGGACGCACAGATACATCTAACGAGAGACACGCACGCATCATTTATTTGCAAATTTTTTTCTGGCGATGAAATAAATGAAAAACCTCTGTTTTTCATTCAATGCGATTATTATTTTTTGCTCTCCAGTTTCCCCGATCACACCCCTCGCACCTCGCACACACACACACACACACACACACACACACACACACACACACACACACACACACACACACACACACACACACACACACACACACACACACACACACACACACACAAAAGATTAAATGTGTCCCCATAGCCAGGTGCTGAGCTAACCTGTGTACTCTATGACCTTCCACTGTGTGCGTCTATACTGAACAGATTGTGTGTGTGTGTGTGTGTGTGTGTGTGTGTGTGTGTGTGTGTGTGTGTGTGTGTGTGTGTGTGTGTGTGTGTGTGTGTGTGTGTGTGTGTGTGTGTGTGTGTGTGCGTGCGTGCGTGCGTGCGTGCGTGTGTGTGTGTGTGTGTGTGTGTGAGCCACTGCAGACCCCTGAACTCCTTTGAAGCAGGAGACCCTCAAAGATGGACGAACGCATGGTTTTTATTTTCAACTTCTTCTTTTTTTTACCAGACATACTATATGCTCCCGCCGGTGCACGCACACACATTTATGCACACACAACTGCAACACAAGCATGCGATAAACACACTTCTGAAATTCTCCAAATTAATGCGTTTATGTGTCCATTCAATCACAGTTAATTGTGATTGGCCAGGTTCACAGAGATCAAACTGGGCTAATGCTTTTCCCGCCACCTCTGTAGAATTGTGCTTGTGCCTTTATGCAAGGCATTAATCAAGATAAGCTGTCAAACATATATATATATATATATATATATATATATATATATATATATATATATATATATATAAATGTATATATATATATTATTATTAAGTGACATACTGCCTGGAAGTAACAGAGACTTAAGTAGGCACAAAGTAAAGACAATGTATTAATCTAACAATAATGGTTCTGTGTACACATTAAAGCGTGGTCTGCTTGTATGTGCTCATATGTTTTAGATTATATGATATTATATGATATTATATTATGTATATTTTTAAGTGATACGCAACCTGCAAGACCTTTTGTTAAGTCGTAGACAAGACGTAAGCAGACACGCTAATGCAATAATGATTCCAGCGTGTACACATTAAAAGCGTGGTTTGCTAATATATATGCTCATTTTAATTATGCTAATTATGTAAGATTAATAATATAAATTTCTAAGTGATACACAACCTGGAAGACCTTTGTGTAGTCGTAGGCAAGACTTAAGTTGACACACTAAAAGGCTAATGGTTCTAGTGCGTACACATTAAAAGCGCTGTTTGCTTATATATATGCTCACATGTATATATTATATTATATTATATTAAATATATTTCGAAGTGATACACAACCTGTAAGACCTTTTCTGTAGTCAGCTACAAGACTTAAGTAGACCCACTAACACAATAATGATTCTAACGCGCACACATTAAAAGCGTGGTTTATGTTCAGCTTTCTCGACGCTGGGATCTTTCCATACCTTTATGCATCTGGTGTGATGGGGGAGGGGTAGCTCACACTCTCCCCCCGCTCAACACTCCTTTAGCGGTCACAAGCAATTAGCCTGAATAGCATGTCATGACAAGGAATGGGGTTGTTACAATGGCTTTCCTTTTTGACGGAGTAAGTGCAGAAACTTTACTGCGTAGCAATTATCCAACAGGAAGATGGGACCGCCAACCAAAGGGTCTCTAAAGTTTGGATGGATGCATAGAGTAGGGAGGCTTGCTCTGCATCGATATATCCGTACATTCATCCATATAATCCGCTGTCAATAGGGTAGATGCATGCAAAAGTTTAGCTTTATGTTGGGGAGAATGAATGTGGAAATTTACAATATTCAAAACATAACATTTCAGAATTTGTTCTGGCCAAATAATTGAGATCCTCAACAGTTTAGTGGCCATTAACATTTTCTTAAAAAGCATTAAAGTAAATTAAGTGAATGAATTGAAGTTTCCCTAGCAGCAGATCTGAATTACCTTCACTGCCTTTTTTTTGTACATTTACTATT
>NC_082400.1:9384698-9424698 GCF_031168955.1 Gadus macrocephalus | reverse complement strand
CTGGAGCTGGCCTGTGAGAACCAGGAGGATATCGACGGCTGGAAGGCGTCCTTCCTGCGGGCCGGGGTCTACCCCGAACGTGTCACCGTGAGATATGAACACACACACACCCAGTGTATACAAACACTGGCATCTGCTTGGACTTCTTGTTTAAAGTCTGGAGCAACGCCGCACTTGAGAAATAGCAAATTTCCTAAGTTCAGTTAACACAAAGAGGTAACAAAGAATTTAAGATCAGCTCATATTACTTTAGTTTGACAAGGTCCAGTTTGGTTCTCTTACTCTCAGTCTCACTCTGTCTTTATTTTTCACAATTTAAATGCATAATTTTGCAACGGTTTAGCTCATGTCAAAATGATGTTCTGAACTGTCGTTGCGGCACATAGCGAGCGTTCCAATCTCCTCATCAAAAAATGTTGGGCCTGTATTCTTTAGTAAATGTTGGCTGTTGATTTTGTGAATGTTCTGGTAACGTCTTATCTTCTCGTGGCGTCCTCTGTATCGCATGCTTGTGGACCATGTAGGACAAGGAGGGCAAGGTATGTGCTCCTGGCCTCCATTGCTCTCTCTCTCTCTCTCTCTCTCTCTCTCTCTCTCTCTCTCTCTCTCTCTCTCTCTCTCTCTCTCTCTCTCTCTCTCTCTCTCTCTCTCTCTCTCTCTCTCTCTCTCTCTCTCTCTCTCTCTCTCTCTCTCTCCTTCATGTCTATCCCTTCTTTCTTAGACTACTGCCAATCGCTATTCACAAGAAAGACTTGTAGAATAAACCTCCATCATAGCAGTACTGGATTGCCCCCTTCATATAGTTAGGGGCTGCAATCTCCAACAAATACAAATATGTACTAATGTGTAATATGTATGATATGTATGCATGTGTATGCACGAATATGTATGTTTTAACCAAATATAAGAAAAATATATCTAGGTTGTTTTTCCACAAGCACGGTCAACATTTTTACTATTTGGATTTCTTCTCCAAATCACCTGTACATCGCTTTAGACAAAAGCTTCAATGTCACTGACTAAACCATCCCTCTCTCCCGCTCCAGAGCGAGGGTGGGGAGGAGAACGGCTCCGACAGCTTCATGCACAGCGACCCCCAGCTGGAGCGGCAGGTGGAGACCATCCGCAACCTGGTGGACTCCTACATGGCCATCGTCAACAAGACGGTCCGCGACCTTATGCCCAAGACCATCATGCACCTCATGATCAACAACGTGAGTCTTCCCCTTGGGGCCACTTTGATCACGGTGGGCCAGTTGTCATCGGCGGCCTTTTGTTACCATGGCCACTTTTCATAGACATGACCAAAGGGATATAATGGAATAGTTTATAACACATATAAGCAAGGATTCTTCCTCTTAATTATCCTACTGCACTTACAGTTCTAAAAAAATAGAAGAATTGACATAGAACCAGTGATTGTTCATCATGGCAAGCCTTATACCACAACATTGTGAAATACTTGCGGTCGAAAAACCTTTCCGCTGCTTAAGTCGATAAAAAGGCAAATAACGATATCGATGAAAGTAACTCATATCTAATCAATGTTTGTAAATTGTCTAAGCAAAATAAACCACCCATGCGGTGTCCCATTTTTGGAAAATAATATAATAAATAATTGTTATCCAATAACCAGACCCTCTCATTCTTCCTCTCTCAATCTCTCACCTTCTCCCCCTCCCCCTTCTCCCCCCTCTCCCCCTCTCCCTATCCCTCCCTCTCCCCCTCTCCATTCCTTTCCCCCCTCTCCCTACCCCTCCCTCCCTCCCCCCTCTCCCCCTCTCCTTATCCCCCTCTCCCTCCCTCTCCCCCTCTCCTCCTACCCCCTCCAGACCAAGGAGTACATCAACGCCGACCTGCTGGCCGAGCTGTACTCGTGCGGGGACCAGAGCTCCCTGATGGAGGAGTCCCAGGAGCAGGCTCAGCACCGCGACGAGATGCTGCGCATGTACCACGCCCTGCGCGAGGCGCTGGGCATCATCGGGGACATCAGCACCACCACCATCACCACCGCCATGCCCCCGCCCGTCGACGACTCCTGGCTGCAGGTGCAGCGCGCCGGCGGCGGCTCCGGCGGCAGGTGAGGAGGGGCGGGGGGGCCGGTGTCTCCACTAGGGGGCGTTGGTTGTTCGGGAGAATCTGTTTGAAACTTTACCGGTTCAAAGATTGCCGCAATATTGATAGACTTATTGAAATTCATTTAAATTCAGTAAATAGAAGTTAGTAGCTCCCGTGTTGTTTAGTCAAATATGTCAAAATCCCCTACTTTCATCACAAGTATCAAATTTCACCCCCTCTAGGTCCTTTATGTCGGCGTTCACTAATGTTCACTAATGTTCACTATGTCATACTCAACTTAAGTACTGAGCTCCACCCTCCTCTTCAACCTTATTCCCATCTCTTCCCCACCAGGTCTCCCGCCACCAGTCCCACCCCCAACCGCAGGGCCCCTCCGGGCCCCCCGGGACGTCCGCTGTCTCGGGGTCCCCCACCTGGCCCTCCCCCCGCCGGGGGACCCCCCGTCCCCTCCCGCCCGGGGGCCTCACCCGATACCTACAGCGGGCCCCCGCCCACCGTGCCCTCTCGGCCCAACCGCGCACCCCCCAGTGTGCCTAGGTAAGCCTTCTGAAGGGCCCCTTCTGATGGGCCCCTGTCTTACCACCAGATGTGAGGCTGAAAACAGGCCGATTTAGAATAAACCCCTTTGTGACATCACAAGTGGGAGAGTCCCACCCACATATGTATGTATGTATGTATGATACATGGCTGTGGTGCCCAGGGAGTTGATCCGTCGTACATCTGGTGGACACTCCCAGGTGTGAGGTCACAAGTGGGAGTCCTTACAAATGGCTTGTAAGGACTTAGCCTTTTTATTCCACTAGGACTTATCAACCTTTAAACCTGAGAGGTTTTCTCTTTAATTCGTCCAAAACAAACCTTTAATTTTGAAGCGTGTTTTTTTCCTTGGTTTCCTTGGAGCACAATGAGTTGATTCTGGTGAATGTCATGTCTGCTCATGTGCTGCAGTCCCAGCTGAAGTGTGCATGCCCTCTTGTTGCGAAGGGGGATGTGATGGGACCAGGATGAGGGGGTGAATGAGGTAAATACCAGGCTAGGGTGCTCTGGTGTATTAGAAGAGAGAATTAGACTCCCTAAAAGTAGCCCAGTTGGTGTATTTCCTGTTTTCAAACACACATTTGCACAATTTCGAAGGGAAAGGAAAATAATTGTATGTGTCCTCCCAAATCTCTTCAACGTTAAGACACATCATCTGCTCCATCCACACAACGATCTCCCGACAGGACTATTTTCAGACACTGATCTCATTATTTCTCACGCCACTAAGCCATTACAGGTGGAAGCTAGACAAAAGGGCAGACTCTAGACAGAATATATCAATACATGACACTCCTGCTTTCAAACCTCTGCCGCTTCCTCTGCTTCCAGCCTCTCTAATCTTTGCCTGGTGTTTGCTTGTGTTTGTGAGCCAGTTAATCTTTTTCAAGCCATGGCTGTGGTGTTTCAAAGGGGCCAGCAGCTTCCCTCTATGCACACACGTCACCCGACCAGACTCTCAATACCCACCATGTTTCAACGGATGGAATAAGCATTTACACATCTCCTGAATTTTAAAAAACTGAAACCGAATACTAACAAATATGAATCCTGCATGTTCTGAATTCCGAATTCCAAAAGTTCCAAATGATTAATTCATTAAAAATTCAAAGTAAAGAAATCTCGGAATTCGGAACAGTGCAGGGTGAGAGGCTTATAGCCGTCATGTGACCTGTGTCCTTTCCTTTCACTATAACCTGTCTTGTTTGCATTCCTCTTCCTCTCTTCTTCCTCCTCCTCCTCCTTCTCTTCATCCCAATGCCCCTCCTCGACACACGCCCCCTCTAAACCCTCACCTACCTATGAATCAACCAATCCCCTTTCAGGATCACTTTCACTGACCAATGAGGACTAACTAACAGCTTTCTGGTACGTTTGGTGCTGCCCAGTCACCATCGTCATCCTCACCTGCTTCCTTCTACGTTGTGGGAGGAAGAGGTCTCTGCGACTGCTGCATGTCCATGTTCTCAGTCTCAACTTATGTGTCTTACTGTAGTGTTTCCCCCCTGTGAGTTTGGCCTTCATGTAGCACTGCATGGGCGCGTAAACAAACATTCACACTCTTCATGTTGTGTGTGTTTTTGTATTTGAATCATAGAGGTAACCGTGATCAAATATATATTTTTCTTTTTGATGCTTTTGGGAGCCGTTGGGGTGTGAGGAATAAGAACACTCAAATCTGAACACGCAAACACACACACACACACACAAACACACGCACACAAACAAACACACTCAGATACCTACCTGCCGAATGTCACCGGACATCCAACGTCGGTCACATCCAAAGCTCAAATCATGATATCGGACTGTGTTGTGTGTCTCTCAGTTTGGTATTGTGCGTGTTTCTCGTAACAACTCGGTCATTCATTGTCTAGTGTCTACTGTTGTCCTGTCAACCAAAATGCATATCATATCTGCATATGCCGATTCATCAGCATAAGCATATTTTGTATAGTTGGAAAGTCCATCTAGAACGACATTTATAGTTGAATTCCATAACATCAATAGAAGGCCTATTTTGATTATTGTGAAATGAATACATTTATATAATTCGATTTTTTATCAAAACAATTGAATCTACTCTATTCTAAAGAAAAGCAATCCTGTCACTACTGTACAAAGCCATTTAGCTTTCATATTTAGGAGATACTTTTATCCAAAGTGACTTGCGTTGCCCACGGTTACAGCTCATTAGGGAATAGGCCAGGCTCAGCCGTCTGGATCAAGATGCTCAGTTGAGTCAGAGGGCATCGGAGGTGAAGGAAGTCATTTAGAAAGCAATGATATATTCAGCATCACGTCATATTCATTTGACCTCGACTATGTCTCTCATTACGCTCAATGTCTTGTTAAATCGGTGTCATATACATAGACGTCTCGAATGAACCGCCGTCCAGTCCCAGTATTACACGTGTTGTAAGTCGTGGTGATCTTGTGTTGCCGTGTGAGCTGCTGTCAGTGCATGACATTACATACGTCTTTGAAACGGTCCCTGTTTTACCCACAAGTTGTGCCATTTAAAAAATGTAAACCATTTCTGGCACCACTGTGTCGGACGGATATATGAACTCCTGCCTATCTGTTGTGACCGGTGGGACTTCATCTTGCTGTCCCAGTTGTGATGTCACAAGTGGACTTATTTGGAAATAGCTTATAATGACTTAAAATAGATGCCCTTTAAATGGGTGCTCCTGCATTACATGCAAGTGTAGTGACATTTTTTTCAAATTGTAAATGTTTTCAGGAAAATAACATTTGTCTTGTATAGGAGAGCAGTAGATTGAACCCCTCCACCCCACACATCCATATCCTATCCGAATCCTCCTGTGTGTTCCTTAACACTTGACCGATGTGTGTCTTCTGTGTGTGTTGGATTTGTGTGTGTGTGTGTTTGTGTGTGTGTGTGTGTGTGTGTGTGTTTGTGTGTGTGTGTCTCTGTGTGTCTCTTTGTGTCTCTGTGTTTGTCCATGGCAGTCGAAGACCCCCACCTTCTCCAACCCACTAGGCCTCCAAGCCCCTCCCTACTACTACCGTCATCATTAACCCCACCTACCCTGCCTCCGGACTAGAGGGCAACAGCTCCACCTACCTGCTGTTATCTGTCATGACAGACCAGAGCTGGTTCCCTCCTCCTCCACCTCCTATACTACTGTACTCTCTCTCATTGTCTCTGTCTCTCTTCCTGCGCGCGCTCTCTCTCTCTCTCTCTCTCTCTCTCTCTCTCTCTCTCTCTCTCTCTCTCTCTCTCTCTCTCTCTCTCTCTCTCTCTCTCTCTCTCTCTCTCTCTCTCTCTCTCTCTCTCTCTCTCTCTCTCTCTCTCTCTCCCTCCATGTTTTTGGTCACACACCGATATGCAAACAGACGCATTCATGTGCACGCACACGCGCGCGCACACACACACACACACACACACACACACACACACACACACACACACACACTAGTGCATGATATGTAAACTTACTATAAACACGCTATTTTCCAATAATACCGGTAACCAGAGCTGAATGAAAAATGTAAATGTACACACGAACACAAACTCAAACACACAATGTACATGCTAATGGTCAGATACATCATACTCAGCATGAATAAAAAGGTCATGAAATACACTGAATACTTGCGTCTACTGAGGTACTACCTTTGCACTTCATTTGAAATGGCTTTTGAATACTTATTAGCCATATGTGGTTTTCACGTTTATATTTCGAGGCTGCTTTTCCTTTCAAACCAAGCCTTCTATGTATCGAATAAACATAAAGCATTGTCTGGCCAAAGTGGTTTTGGGTAAGAAAACGTCATCCATGTGTGTCTTAAACAATTGTCGGTTGTATCAAAAAACATTAAGGCCCAATCCCATTTCTACCCCTTACCCCTTCCCTTTACCCCTCCCCCTTGTTTTGAAGGGGGAAGGGGAAGGGGTAAGGGGTAGAAATGGGATTGGGCCTAACAGTAACCCTTAGCCCCCTTTCTCCAAAAAACAATGCCGAAAGTAGAATAATGGGCTCGGGAAGAAACATTTGTCTCGTCCAATCACTGTAGAGGTAGGGCTGTCTTTGCACCTGAATGGCCAATCAGAAACAACGCAGTTTTGAGCTTCTAACTGTACAGTCCTTAAACAGCAATGCCAAGTTATGTATAGACACAATGTACGCAACATATCAAAAACTATCGTCTCTTCACCTCTATGATTTTTGGCATTTCAATCAACCTATTTATCTTTAAATGTGTTGGTCAGTAGCTTTCCATAACTATTGACAATTTAGGTCAAGTTGTCTCCAGTCAGAAAAAACACTTTGAATCATTCATCAGACAGTGGTGAATGATTCCTTGAAACGGGTTGAAACCGGTTTCAGTCGTTTTCTTTGTGCTTTTTCAATGTGTCTTAGCTACTCCAAATCCCCTATAAGACAACGGTGTGACCTCTCTTTTCAAGCAAACAGGCGTTATGCTTTCAGGACTATTTGCTTGTTTCTCTTGTGTGTGTATTTGTTTATACCCAATGGGTATATGCAATATTATTGCATCGGTTTTTAAAAGACAACAGCCGGGTTTCATGTTTGTCTTGGATTTAAGTTTTCTGCCTTATCACAAACTCCTCTCTGCACTGACCCCAACCAAATCGACCGTCCTCATCCCTACAATAAACTCTATTACAATAGAGAGGGTGGGACTTCATAGAATGTGCAATATGTCATTGGATAGCTGAACTGCAGCTGTCTGTCAATCATTTTAGACTCAAGAATGAAAACTGATGAGATGTTAAATAAAGAGAAAAACTTGAATTCTCTAAATACTCACGTAATTCAACTAAATGATCAGGATTACATGTTTGCTGCTGGTCAAATGTTTAACATCCTGTTCAATTGCTGGTATTCTTCACTGAATATCTTATGTTTTCTTTCCCTCCCTTCCTCCCTTCTTTTTCTCTCCGTCAGTGGTTACGGGGGTGAGTGAGACGCAAAAAACAGACCAACCCTAAACAATATTATAGTCGCCTGTGTTTACTTCTATCCATTGTCTCTCCCACATATTGTTTTAGAAACCGCGTATTTACCCCTCCCTTCCCAAGTTCCTCTACATTTGGTTTTTTATTTTTGTTGTAATAATAATGACTGCACTTGGTGGTGGTAACTTTGTTGTGAACGTGAAACTAATGCACCAGCCACAGAACTGTTTTCTTGCTACGCGTGTACCCTTGATTGATGTCCTACTGCTACAGCCCGTTTCAGAGTCGCACTCTCCAGCCCCCAGCCCTCCACTAACATCCCCCTCCCCCTCCTGAACATCATCCCCGTCACTGCTGCAACACCCACAAGTACATTGTAGTTCTTTACTGGCATACCATGGACCACATATCTGTGTATTTATTTACTGTAATAATGTATGTATTTATGTATGTGTGTGTTGCATTTTTGGATTTGTGCTTCCACTGTCTAGAGACGTTAGTTAATCATGCATTAAAATGACTGAAGATTAAATTATTAGCCAACATTTGCGCGTTTGTGTATAAAGAATCAATATGAAGATAATACAAAGTAAAATCCAATTATGATGAATTGTATGTGTGAGTCGACAGGGATATTTGAAATGTAGGAAAATAGGCGTTTATTTTTTGTCCCTCTGTGCGTGATGAAGCGGCGAGAGTGAAGGGGGGTTGAGCTTTGTATCTTGGCAACAAGGCGTGTATGTGTGTGTGTGTATATTCAGTTCAGAGTAATATCCTTACTCTTCAGGACCGCTGTGCTTTGTCTAAAATATAAAAATAAATCTGTTTAAGCGAGTTTCTCAGACCTCCCAGTGTTTTTATTGTTTAATTTTCTTACAGGGAAAGTGTTATATTCTTTTTTTCGATGAAGCCATTAAAAGGGACAGTGTCAAAATTACTCCCAACTAGTCGTACAATTGTGTATTGCATTCAAACTAATAGTGCTCGCTTGTTCAAAAACGACGGTGGGCAGTATGTGCCAAGAAGTTGTGTCATGACATCTAATACTACCTCATCGAGTCATTCGAGTGATGATGAGGTTCGTTATTTAAAACAAATTTCAAACTGCATTGAATCATTAGTGTAAGCTAATGATGTAGGAGTAATTACTCCTCGAGCAAGATAGTGAATTATTTCAGTCATCATTCACGCTGGCTCAGAGTGAAAACGCGTTTGCATTTCCTGTACCACGTAGTGCTTTTTGTCCCTCTCGGCAGTTCATAGACCGGAAGAACATGGAAGCCTCCATGAATCTTACCAGTCCTATGTAACTACATATTAATTATTCTTCGCTCAGGAGGATAAGTGCGATTTTTGGCAGAGATAATTTTACACCAATGAGGACTTATTTATGAATGAATACGTCGATTTGAGGTTATAAATGACTGAAAATATTACACAGTGTCCCTTTAAGGAAATAAAGTAGGACACCTATGCTGCGTTTGTGACATCATGGTACATTGGTATCACCCACCATGGTTTCTGAGTTGATCTACAACCACCCCTTTTGTGATGTCACAAACATTTTGAATGTGTGGATTTTCTAGCACACTATCCCATGCATGTAAAGGCATGCTTGTGAACCTTTAGCAGGCATGGGATTAACAAACCAAACGGGCAATACTTTACTTTGCTCAGTTTTATTTGAGAGGGAAAGAAAATTTTCAAGAAAAAGAAAAATCCAACAGTTCAGAATCAGCATTTCACGAACAGGTTCTTCTGATTGAATGATTCTTCATGTGTCCATTGCTAAACGGTCAGCTCTCCTACAGTACATTAAAACTCATTAGTTTACATACTTCTTCCAAATAAATAGAATATGCTCTCTTGTGGTCTACGGCCGTGTAATAAAGCCAGCCTGCCCTAAAGCCCCCCCTTGTTTAAAGCCAGCGTGCCCTTCTTGGTCAGCAGTTGGCTGTCCAGAAAAGGCCAAACACATCGACACTCATTCTACACCCCTAGCCCCTGAGCTAGAGAGTGTACAACAGAATCCCCCGTTCCATTCGACCCCTCACCCTAAACACACACGCTCGCACCAGGCATAATTAATATACAATATGTTACACAGATACAGTATATACACTCACACACACCACCGTTTACAGTAGACGATAAACGCTGCCTCGTTCCCACCCTCCCACTCGTACGTTCAACAGTGATTTAGAAATTGTGAAGAATAGATTTTATAAAGACTTTTAGTCCAAAAATAATATAACCTATTCTCTAAAATGTTATATGCATTTTTTTTATGTTCCGATCACCCTCCCAGAAAAAACAAAACAAATGTATAATCTATTTTAAGAAAATGCTAGGGCATGCTAAAGAGAATGCTAGGAAGCTTAAAATAAATCTAGAATGATAAAGTATGTTATGCTTTGTCACAATAGTGCCAGTGCCCAAAGTGCTGAGGGTTCAGGGTTTAGACTTTTGTGTGTATGCTTCCTTGCACAGACAAAAGCGGCTTCACGTCAACACATTCCAAACATCCACCATCTTTCACTTTCAGCCTCCTTCCCAAGCTTTTAAATACCAGCTCAGCCCAGCCAAGATCTAGACCTTCTATTTGTTGAGCGGCGATTATTGGCAAATCTAAATGAAATTCTCCAAAATCAACAAAACGGCAAATTAATTGGAAAGAAATGGAAAAAGAAAATAATCAGCAAAAAAAAGTTTTTCAGGTGGAATAGAAGACTTCTTTCACCGCAATTAGAACAAACTGAGTAGTTCATAAGTATCCCACGGTTCTCCCAAAAGTCGACATTAAACCGTAAACTAAAATCAAAACCAAAGATTTACACCTTTGTGGCATTATAAATAAATGTTGACATCAATCATTGTAATGAAACTCAATGCCCGTTATTCAATTACTTGAGTCACGTCAGTGGAGTATGTATGAAAGGTTTCCTGCACAGCCAATGGTCGGGCTTCCAGATACTGAAGGACATCACAAATCCTAAACGTGGGTTTCGTGTTTTGGTATAAAGTAATTTGTTTGTTCATAAATTTGGATTGATATATTCCCGGAATTTAAAGACAAAACAAAAAACTAAAGATGCGTCGAAAAGGACTATTCAAATTCTGGCCTGTATATTTACACACATCCTTCCTGTGCACGCACACACGTGCACACACACACACACACAACTTCAACTCATCGTCCAGTTGACTTTCATAACATTCCAGTCGAACCCTCCGCCTGAGTGTGCAGTATCTTAAACCCAGGACCTCATGGAGTTCAGGCCCATAGGAACCCCGGACTGGCTGGGGAACGCTCCTACGGAACAATTGTCCTCACCACGGTCTAGAACCCGACCCGGAACCCGACCCGGAACCCGTCCCGGAACCCGGGCAGTTACCGTGACGACAAGCTCTGTACAATTTTTAGTGCAATTATATTCATATCATTTGAAGGAGAGGAAAAGTAAAAATGTGTGAATAAAAATAAAATGATATTCAAAATAGATTCAACTTCAGCCAATGGGAAGAAATATTTTGGATTTGACACAAACATGCATCGCGCAAAACAAATTAACACGGCGCGCTCACACGCGCGATTCCAGTCGTGGAGGTCATGAAGGAAGTCGTCTTTGATATGTATACAAGCAACGCGTAACAGAAGCGATAACGGTGGATCCCCCCTGCCCATGAAGACCCATCACATGAAGTAACTGAAATTCCTGTTGATGAATGACCTGTATCGAGCCTGGGGGAGTGTCTAGGGTTATGTACATTTCTTAGTTATTACGAGGTCTAATATTCCAATGCACAGGAGACTAACATGAATCCATCTACTTAGCCACCAGCCGACCAATAGTAATTTTTCCCGTCTACAGAGAAATGAATTGGTGGGTAGTAAATAGCACAAACTCCTTCTAGAATTGAAATACTTCCATACCTTTACTCTGAAAAATCGTTAGTGTTTGGGAGAGATGACTGTACGAAGAGGGTAGTGGCCTAAATACCCCCTTCTTCCTGGTTCACATTATCTACTTCCTCTTAACTTTGACTGAAACCGTACAAGGTTTAAAGAAGCAATAATGTTGACCAGCTTGCCTTTTTAACTTAACAAAAATGACACACTCTACAACTTTCACATGGACCCAAGTCTTCATCATCGTCCTCATGTTAACACTAGCGTGACAACACAGGTTTATGATGTATAGTTAATTGCAGATATACATTCGAACTCGACGCGGTTGCGTTTTGGTATGTGGGTGGCGGGGGGGAAAGAGACCAGAATGTAAAAAGGGCAACCTGAGCAGGAATCCATGGAACAAATACACAACCTGCCGCGGAGTCTTCCCTGCTCTAGGTTAGCCACGACTCTGGAAGGAAGAGACACTTTTATTGCACTTGCGTGATTAGAGAGGGGGGGGGGGACACAACTCAAACATCTCAGACTAATATTCAACGGTGTGGCGATGGAAGTCGATCCTGTGAAGGGGATATCGACAACGCATCAAGGTTTAGACGCCATCTTTTGAGTTGTCGTTATTTTTTTGTTTTTTAAAGCTGGAGTAGACTAGTTTCAAATCACACCAAGTCACTTAAAGCATCGGGAGATATAAAAAAACTGCCTCCTAAACACAACTCAAAACACACACGCACAAACGAAGAGCGATGAGAAGAAGAGGGGTGGGTCCCTTCCAGACATTCCCCCCCCCCCTAACCCGTCTTAGACCACCAGGATCTTGACCTCGTCCTGCTCGTCGGGCCGGTAGAAGAAGGGGATGCAGGGGCTGTCTCCGAGGAAGGGCGGGGCGCGGGACGCTCCCTGGGGGTTGCGGATCTCCTGCAGCAGCTGCATGATCTGTCGGGTGGTGCCGTCCTCCTGGGGAGAGGGGCCCCCCGCGGCCTGGGGGTCGGCCCCTGGGTGGTGGTGCTGGTGGTGGTGGTGCTGGGAGCAGGAGGGGTCGGAGTCCGGGCCTGGGTTGGCGTCGGTGAGGGGGATCACCTCCATGGCGTCTGCAGGAGAGGAGAGAGAGAGAGAGAGAGAAGAGGAGAAGGACGGAGAGGGGGAGAGAGAGACCAGTTGGTTGAGATCACTGACTCAACCTCTGTTTATAATCTGCTTCAAAAACACACTTCAGCCATCTCAATCGAACCCAGAGCCTTTCCACTGGGAGTCAGACCCCCTTACCCATCCCCCCCCCTCCCCCATACAGGCGGGGGTCCCCGTTACCTGTGTGGGTGTGGTCGGCGCCGCACTCTGCGTGCAGCAGGGGGCCGTGGCCCTGCCCCAGGGGCAGCAGGTCGGGGTTGGCGGGGCCGGACGCCACCACGGCGGAGTAGCGGCTGCACCAGTCGTCGCGCTCCGCCACCAGCCGCATCACCAGGTCCTGGAGCTCCGACAGCTTAGCCTAGAGCGGGGTCAGAACACCACGTCAGGTACCCCGTTAACTCATGGTGCGGTTGCATTATTTCATTGATTGGGTGAGGGAAGGGGCACCTTCCTCGATTATTATTTTTATCCATTCGTTTTTGGCCGAGGTTTCTAAACTAATCACTGTATGATCAAGATGATGATATAATCATCTTATAATCAGTCAAATGTATAAGATGTCATTGGAGTCATGAGAGGTCTTTCCAAAGTGTAGTCGATCTTAGTTATTTTAAATGTGATATGGTTTGGGGGGGGGGGGGGGGGGTAGTATATATCATAGTATTTGGATGACATCTTGGCTGACCTTCATCTCCTCCTTGTCCTGGGCCAGCATGGTGATGTAGTGCTCCTTCTCCTGGTGTTTCTGCTTCATGATGGCCCGCTGGCTCTGGTACAGGGCGATGTACTCCCCTGGACACACAACCCCAACCATTACTACCGCTCTGTGCTTCTCCATAAGATGCTAGTCCCAATATCAACCGCCCCTAAAGTCTACATGTTTTCCACAAGAAACACACGTCACTTACACTATTATACAAAGCAACTTAAAAAGGTATACAGATGTTATACAGTGAAATAAGGTATACAGATGCTATACAGTGTAATAAGGTATACAGATGCTATACAGTGGGGAGTACTAAAATGGAGTGGCTGGAGGGTTCCCTCTCCCAGTCAAAAGCTGGTGGGTTCTATCCTCCAAGTCGACACCAACTTCTTTGAGGAAGTCACTTTGGATTCATGTCTAAATAGTAGCAGTGGCCGTGGATATAGAGGTCATTAAGGAGCAGTCGCTCATGAGATGGGTTCAGGGAGCAGGGGTCGGAGGTCGTCGACCTGGGACCTACCTATGGTGTCGGTCTCCCCAGACAGCTGGATGCAGCGGTGCTCCAGCTCCTCCACCCGCTCCCTCAGGTCGACCTTCTCCTGCATCAGGGAGGTGAAGCGCTGCTGCAGCTTGTCCATGGCGCCGCGCAGGGCTTCATGGACCTCCGCCGGCACTGCAGCGCCCCCTGGTGGACGGGAGGGGAGGGAGCCCCAGGGTTATATTATGACACGTGACGTGCACTCAGTTCCCAGCAGGGCCACAGACGCCAATAATGCACGCACCCGCATGATACATATTTAATTCTTGACCCTTTTAACAAGCATAAATCCTCAAAATCGAATGTTTTCCACCCTTCCCAATTCTTTCATGCACTCAACTCATAACCAGCCCGCCGTCCTGCCCTTAACCACGCAAGCTACACAGAGCTTAAATGGTGGGTTCAAAACAAGCACATGTCCCAATCCGGAGTATCCACGCTCCACAGACTGGAGGTGAGGCCGTGTAGCTCCATCCCGGGGATCCCTACCTGTGTGGTCGTCACCGTGGTCACAGTGGTCGTGCGGCTCGTGGCTGTGGCCGTGTCCGTGGCTGTGTTGGTCGTCGAGGTGGCTGTGGTGATGCTCGCCGCCGCCGTCGTCGTCGTGGTGACCCTGGTGGCGCTGGTGCTCCAGGGCCCGGGCGGCGGAGGCCTGGTGGCGGGCGGCCAGGTGGAGCCGGCGCTCCTCGTCCAGCTGCCCCCGGGCCGCGTCCCGCTCCCCCTCCAGCTGGGACACCACGCCCCGGATGAACTGCTCCTGGAGGAGGAGGGGGGAGGAGGAGAGGAGAGGGGGGAGGAGGAGAGGAGAGGGAGACGAATGGGATGGAGGAGGAGGGAGGAAGAGGGATGAGAGGGAGACGAAAGGGATGGAGGAAGAGGAGAGGGGGGAGAGAAGGAGAGGAGAGGGAGACGATTGCGATGGAGGAGGAGGAGAGGGGGGGGAGGAGATGATTTCTTTAGTGAATGGATGGCCCATATTTTGTAGATAAGACGGATAACATCTTTCTGGGATTTTGAACATTCACACAAAAGGAGATAATCTCTTCTTACCATTTCCTTCTGGCTCTCAAAGTCTTCTGGGATGACAATGGAGGGGGAATCCTGTGGGCTCTCGTTCATTGATAGACTCTCCACTCCGTCTCCTAGGTAGCGCGAACAACAAATATAATATCTACTGTAGTATCGAAAAGGGAGATGAATGAGAGATGTTGCAGGACCCAGCAGAATGACTTCAGTCAGTTCAAAGGGACCTCAACCACGCTGTTGTTGCTGTAGCGGCAGCAGGAGGCGCAGTTGATAAAATCCTGCTCTTGTCTTTTCAAAAGGCATGTGACGCTACTTTAAGGACTGCACGACCGAGATCTTAAAAACAATGGCTAAAAAAACAATATGGTCATTAGTCACTGTCTTTATACTGACTTGCATTACAAGAAGAAGAAAACAGTGTTCATTAAAATCGTATTTTCAGACTGGGTACATCGAATCCCAACACAAATGCTCTTCACCTCAATAAACGGACGTCTGACCAACGTGTGTGTGTACCCATCCAATGCATTGGCTACTGCAGCAGCTAACAGAAGACTGATACACTCAGCCCTTACCTTGGTCTCTGGGGGATGAGTTGAGCAAAGAACTTGCCAGGAGCTCCTGCACCTCAGTCTGCAGCTGCTGGTTGTTCCTCACCAGCAGATCTAGACGATCCTACACACACGGGACGGACACAGTAAGCCCACACTCAGCCACTATAGGTACGTTGTGGGTCTCTCCACCTGCAGGATTGCTTTATGAGTTTGCTAGATGAACAGGAAAACGTGGCGGAAAAGACGCCTTGACATTTAGTGCAATTTCTAGCTGAAACACATACAAGCCAAGGTTTCTAAAGTCACCATCCGATATCTAAACTCCACGGCAAAGCAATAACCTCCGTCTTAATCTTAAGACACAAAATCAATCTTTTATGTGACGCATTCACCCAGTATTTTATCCTTCTCCCCGAGTCAGGAGCCTGCACCCAAACACTACGAGGGAGACCCAGACCCAGGGGTGGCTGACCTGGGCGTGTCGGAGCTGCTGGTGGCTGATCTCCAGCTGCACGCGGCCCTCGTTCTCGTCATGCTGCAGGCGGTCCATGAGCTGGGCCTGCTGCAGGTACTGCAGGTGGAGCTGCTCCCGCTCCGAGGCCAGCGTCTGGTAGCCCGAGCAGTATTGCTGCAGGTGGGCCACCACCTGGTCCCGCTGCTCCAGCAGGGCCACCGACTCCTGGCTCTTCAGGGCCAGCTGGGAGCGGGGACACGGTTAAGCAACGCGCCACGAGAGGGGCCAGCCTCTGAAGTGATTTTAGAGGAGCTAGGGGCCGACGTTGGGCACAATGCGAATCGGTTTCTATGGATACCTGGGACGTTTTCGCAGAATAAAATACAAAGCCCCCTGAAGTGCATGAAATCATTTAATCAAAACAAAATCATTCTTATGCCCTTATGCTCCAGGAGCAAGTTGGTTGCCAAGCAACCCAGGCTATCTTACTTTGTGATTGGCGGCGCATTATTACGAAAATAAATTTAATTATCAGTATTTTAATAGGGTTACGAGCCAATCAGAATAAAAAAGATACAAAATGTGTGGACAGTAATAGTAGTCATTATAAATTACATTTTTAAGTGTAATTTGATCTAAATGTCATTGCTACCCATCAGCTACTAGTGGGTCAAACGCACTGGCTGACTGTGCACCTCCTCTGAAGGAGACTATTTTGATTTTAGACCGCTCTCAGCTTGGTCATGACCAATCAGGACATCTCTTTCCTGATTGGCTTTGGGAGTCCGACTTTCCGGTCAATCACACGTGTGAAATGCAACACTTCTTTATAGCAAAGGAAGGCAGCAGGGGGGAAGACAGGGAGGGGAATTTTTTTTGGTAATTTAGTGTCAAAATCTTGCCCTCTTCCACTCTCTTTACAGCTCACCTACAGACCCTTAATCAATACTCTGTGTGTGTGCGTGCGTGTGCGCGTGTGTCCTCACCTGCTCCTTCATGGTATGGTTGTCCTCCTGGAGCTGGCCCAGCTTGCGTGCCACCTCCTTCTTCACGTGCTGCTCTGATTGGATGGCGCTGGTCAGCTCCATGTTCTCATTGGTCTGTTTGGAGACGAGAGCAGTTGACGTCATGTTTGAGCGTCTTAGGACTCATTTCGCCCCAAGTTATGCGTTCTATCCCACTGCATGATTATTATTCATTTTCTTTTTAACAAACAAGACATGAAGACTCAATGCTAAAAAGGATAGAAAAAGTAACTAACTAAGAAATTCATTCAAATGATTAACAGTCATGCAAACCTGAGTTTGACTAAACTATTGCTTAAAATCCTCGGATGACGTTAGTGACGGTACTGCGTATGTAAACACCTGTCCCTGGGACTCACCAGTTTGACGAAGCCGTTCTGCAGCTCGGCCAGCTGGTCCTTGAGGGTGCGGTTCTGGGTGAGGGCGCGGCTGATGGTGGCCTTGTCCGACTGCACGTCCTCCAGCATGCGCCGGCGGTCCTCCGTCTCCTGGCTCAGGCCCTCCTGCTGGCGCTCCAGCTCCCCCAGCCGCGACTCCTGCTCCGCACACAGCCGGCTCAGCTGCCCGTTGTCCCGCAGCTGGGAGGGGGTTGGAGAGGAGGCAGGACCCGGCAGAATGACTTCAGTCAATACAGAAGGACCTCGGGAAAGCTTTTGTTGTTTGGCGCAATTTATTAAATCCTGCTCGTGTTTTTTAAAAGACGTGTGAAAGTCACTTGAATGACCCAACAACGAGATTGTGGGATTTTGCTTTTCATACCGCATTGAGGTCAAGCTCAGTTTAATGTCAACAATACATTAAAAACAAGGGACTGACATTAACCACATGACATTAAATACAGTATCTGTCCGACGGACAATATCGACATGGTTATGCACTCAAGCACAGAAAGCGCTTGAGTGCATAAGTGCGTGTTCATCAGTGTGAGGGTGCAGGTGCAGTTGTTATATAACACACAGGCATTTGTGCCACAAGGTATGTAGTCCCATAAACCAGACTGTAGATTCATAACCTAAAGTCTGATAGCAGTCTACCTCAAATCTGGGTGAAAGGTTTTTTCCCCATTCCATTTGTTTTGAACCAACTTCTTGCCAGAGACTTCGAAAGGTCTGTACAGGCGTAGCTACGCCCCTTTCAGTTCTTGCTGCCTGGAGAACAGGGCACCTACCTGGGCTTGGTACTGTTCAGTCAGGGCCTCCTTCTCCTGGTGCAGTCTGTCCAGGGCCTCCTGAAGGGCCACCTCGCTCTCCGAGGGCCCAGAGAGCTGGGGGACTGCGTGGTCCCGCGCCTGCTGCTCCTGGGACAGCATCGCTGGGGGGGGGGGGGGGGGGGGGTGAAAGGAGGATGTTAAACCTCACACAAACAGAAGAAATGTGGACAAAACTGAAACTTCGTTGCTAGTCATGGGTGGCTCAACCATGTGGTCAATACGTCTTGTAGCGGCAGGGGTTAAAATCAAACTTGCGGTCCTATGATACGCGTTATTTATTCTCTCCTCTAACCCGCTATCATGTCCATAAAGGGCACGACGAGACCAAGGGCAAGACGCCCTTTCCCCTACCTGCTTCTTAATGGCATGCAACCGAAATCATTGTAGGTCGATTTGTATCAAGTAACTAAACAGTGAAATTAAGTAAATTGAAAAGAATTCTAATAGCGCATTGGACACTAGCATTAACCTTGAGCTTAGAGTATCTACTACAAACACACTGCCCACATATTGTCAAACAATCCCTTCAGAGTGGACACACTGAGGCTAGAGGAGGGAAGAATTAGAGATCAGCATCCTGTCAATTATTTACCAGCAGCGTTTCTCAATTCTGCAACCTGGGACTCCAACTCTTGGACCAGATTGATGTTGCGGTCCCTTTCCTCCGCTACTAACGTCACCTGCAAATACATCGACAACAACAGAGAGCTGATAAGAAGAAAAAAACGTACAAAAACACAATAGACCCATACATTGTACAGAGTCAGTCATGCATTGTACAAGTCGTTTGTTGCTCGACCAGGCGTTACATTCCCAACCGCACATTGTCAAACTGAATATGAACTACTGTGAGTGTGGGACTATTCACTGATGGGTGAAGATGTCCTTGTATTATATACGATTCATTGCACATCTACCTGGGTCAGCAGTTGTTCCGTCTTGTCCTTCCAGAGACGGCCTTCTTCCTGGATCTGTTCAGCGTAGCGATCTCTCTCCGTCTGCAGCTGGGCGATGGACTCCAGCAGCTATGCCAACCAAAACATGCTAGTTAGTTTACCACTACAAGATTATTAGGATGGTAATGAACCCAGTCTTCGTGAAGCTCAATTTCTGTGTGTGTGATTCTGTGTGGTTTCTTATAGGACACAGACTTTAAAGTAATGGTCTTTCTTTTGTGAACTTCTCGGGAAAACATTGCCTAAGTGTCGTCCTAGACCGACTTAGATATGTTTACTTTTGTGCATGCAAAGCAATGCTCAAGTTCTCCATAGCAACAGCGGTGGGTGTCTATTTATATGCAACAAACATCTGAAGTCTGCAAGGAATCCATTAATAAGCAAGACATTCCCCAGATGAAAAGATTTCCCAACAGGGAAATAGAAGGGTCTGCATGGACGACGGAGAAGGCTACGGTACTCAAGATGACATGAAAAGGGGCCATCTGATGTTGTCACTAAGGGTTGCCTTGACAACAGTGGTGACATCATGAATTCCATGTACTTTGGATCAAGGCTTCTATTCTGAACCAGAAAACAAAGTCCAATAAAATAATATACTATTTCAAGAGAAATAAGAGTAGGGATTTCACAATAAAAGCTACCAGTAATTATTATCGGCCATGCCTCTTAGAGCAAAGGTTTTATAAAGAAGAAATGTGTTGATGATGAACCTGGTTTGTGTGGGCCTCCAGATGTTGCTTCTCCTCCAGTAATATCTGGACCTGTTGGTTGGCGGTGGACGGCTCAGACTGACTGGAAAACTAGACAACAACAAACAGGTGGATTTGTTAGAACACTGTTGTAATGGTAATACAGAGGAAATCACTGAATAACCTCAAAATGTGATGAAGATACATTGAGTCATTGCCGATGCTTCACCTCAAAGCATCCTTCGAGGGGGGCTGAGAACAATTAAACTGCCAACTTTCTAAATAACTAATAAGCATGTCATATATTCTGTGGATCACATGTACTCTGTCTTCGTGTTTTTATTCAATGTATAGTAAGGAAGTAAGGCGAAACCAAACATTTTCTCTTAACTTATTTCTTGGTTCTTGTGCACACCTACTAGGCACATGAAGAACCCAGTAACCTTTCTGTTCCTTTATTTCATGAAGCTGGTCATGTAGCCTTGACTCACACTGTAGACCATTTGGACAGAATCTGCCTCAACTAAAATGGCCGCCTATAACCCTTTGTAAACCCTCCTCATTGGAATCCATCGTGGTGATTGGCCCTGGACGGTGTCCGTTACCTGTTGCAGCATGAGGTCGCTCATCTCCAGCCTCTTGCTCAGCTCCTCAAGCTCCAGCCGCATGGCTCCGTTCTCCTGAGTGCTCAGCTTCAGCTGCTCCGATAACTCTGAGCTCTGCTGCATCGCCTCGTCGCTCACACTGCTGCAGACACACACAAACACCAATGTCAATACACCAAGCCTACAACAAACCCAACGCATGTAGTGGTGACATGCCAAATGTGCATCGTCATATGTTTTTGATTCAACACACAGGTAGTTTTGCAGTACTATTCATCAACACGCGATTTATTACGAGCTTTCTTCATCAAAACCCATTAAGCCAATTAAGAAAAATGTCAACATTATACCATTTATGCAGACCATGGAAATATTGCTAACTCAGCCCGACTGAAACGCATATTTTGTGCGAATCCATAATTATTCACAAAGTGCACAACCACAAGCACTGCTTGTGTCCACAAGCCCATCATATTCAAGAGCTTCAGATGATATGGTCCCTTTTGTGTCAAGAGCTGGTGACAGTGAAGGGGAGATGTTGGCTCTACAGGAGCCTCTGGGGGAGTGTCTCTTAAACTAACGACACAGAAGACAAAAAAGAGAAAAACACTCTGCACTGATCGAACACTGCAGAGGTAGTTCCTGCGCAGGCGTGTGTTCAGATAATGCGGTATGTTTGGAGAAGGGGCAGATAACACTTTGCTTAAGCGCCACGTATTCAGTCTATGTAAACATTGGCTAACAGAGCACAATTGGTGCAGCTGCAAGATGAGGAGAAGTAATGGGCTTGAATAGTAACTATTAGACAGACTGGGAGATGTAGAATAATAACAATGAATGCAGCTACAAGCAGACATTACCCGGCTACTTAATGCAGAGAGCTAGCGGAGAAATCACACCCAAACATGAAGCAAAACATGTTGGCAGTTAACATATAGTATCATTAATTAGTTGCTCAATAGTGTGTTTTGTCCAAATATCAAAAGACTGCATATTGTAATTATGTATTTTTTTCAGCTCGGAAGTGCTGGCCACAGACAATTAACCAAAGAACTGTTGGTTTACCAATGTGACCTTCAGCAGTACAAGTTCACACAAAAATACTTTCATACTTTGGATTGCAGTTTTAATTAAATTGATCTAGCTTGTTGAAAGAGCAGAGGGAACGGAGTCTAATATGAAAGAGCTTGCCAAAGTGACACACTTGTAACGTCTACTGCTGTGGCACTCCTACCAAACCAGGAACCATGGCCTTGTGTTGGGCAAGTGCTTGAGTGACTTACTTCAGTCTGTAAACCTCCTGTCTCAGGCTGTCTCGCTCCTTCTCAAGATCCTTGTTGTGCTACAGACAGAGAAAACAGTGCTGTTAGAAACAAGTGTTGAAAAATAAAAACACAATTTCCCACAATCCAAAGTTTTTGAAAGAGGTTGGCTACCCTAGTTTCAGCTGCTTTGAGTCATACTTCTGATATAAATATAAATTTAAAGATGGTTTCTTTCATTTGTAACAATTTTTTATGGTTCTGTTATTTAAAAGCTCTTTAGCAAAGGCTTCTCCTTCTACCAAAGCGACCTGGACAGTGCCTTCAGACACTCGGAATTAGTGAACAAAAATAATAAATCGATCAACCTAAGAATCACAATCGATTCACAAAATCCAAAAGTCTTATAAAAAAAAATGTATCTCTTAATTTGCTCAGGTGTGTTGACATTATTGCAATCAGTTGACATCTATAAAAAAAAAAAAGGACATCATGTTAAACAGATGCCCAATAATCAAATCCGAATCGTGAGATACCGAAAGATTCCCCCCCCTATCAGACACTTTATTAAGGAGCAGGGAGGGGCTAGGGCAACTTCCTAAAGCAAGCCCGCAGATAATCTGCAGACGTGGGCCACACCTCCACACACGGCTCTATTGCCAATATTCCAGTCCACGGTGAAGACTAGTCATCACAGTGATTGTGTGGGAGATAGCGTTACCTTTTCAAACAGTTTCTGCTGTGTGGAGACGGACGACAGCGTTCGCTCCAGCTCAGCCATCCTCTGCTTGGTGCTCTGGAGACGGTGACTAAGCTCATCCGCCTCCCCTGGGGAAATAAGTAGACAGACAGAAGCAGGCACACACACACACAGATATTAACACATTGAGCAAGGAAGGAGACACACAGCCTTTCAGAAACATCTTAATTGCCCAAATGCTAAATAAAATAAAAATATATAATCCTCACCCACCACACACACACACACACACACACACACACACACACACACACACACACACACACACACACACACACACACACACACACACACACACACACACACACACACACACACACACACACACCTGCTTTCTGTCGCGCAGCATGTTGTGTGTATTGGAGTGCAGTCTGCAGCTCCGATTTTTCTGATACCAGGATACCAATGGTCTGAATGTGAACCTGGAGAGATAGATGGTGAGATAGAGATATAAAGACATTGTGTCCGGTTTCATTACGGAGATGTTCTATCAAAGACAAATTCATTAGCGCGTGTGGAGGAGGTTTTCCGAAGGGGATTTTAATAACTGTATTCCTACAGTGGCCAGTCTACATGGTTTGGATTTTAAGCCTTTATACACCATTTTCTACAGTTTACTACTGCTGTGTTTCTCTTGTTTGACTTCAAGACCTGACCAAGAAACCCCAGTGCGTTAAGAACTACCTGCAGTTGTTCACGCATGGCTCCTTGTTCCTTCGAAGACTTCTGCTCAAACTCCTTTCTCTCCTGAGGATCCCAGAGGAACACACAGTGAATTTATATTTGAAGACCTCTGCAATAATTCTCTGCCGAGGAAAACAGCTTGAATTTATCCAGAGATTAAGTGCAGGAACGAGATAAAAAACATAAACCAACCCACGTTGCTTTTTTGTTTTTACCTTTTGTAGTTGGTCTGTGAGACCCTGAGATTGCTGGGCCTGTAAGAAAAGTGGAATAAACCTGATCAAAAGGGAGTTTATACCCACCGACCGTTAATAGAGAAATGCACCAGATATGCTCAAAGGTTCATTGCACTGAGATTTAGATGTTGCACAGTCAGTATGGAATGTTTTTGAATCCGAGTCATCAGTCTGCTGGTTTGCAAAGATGACAAAAAAAGGACAATGCTTGCAAGAAAAACACAGAATGTTTTGTGCATATTTTATATTATATGTTGCATGAGACACAAAAACAAGATGACCGGTAGAAAACATGAGATGATCTTGCAGTTAAGGGTTTCAACCAAACCAAAATTCTCACACACACACACACACACACACACACACACACACACACACACACACACACACACACACACACACACACACACACACACACACACACACACACACACACACACACACACACACACACACACACAGCTTCTTACCAGCTGATCTAGCTGTGTATTGAGCTCAGAGTTTGTGAGATGACTGGAGTCCAGGGCGGCGCTCAGCTCCTGGTTACGACTCTATCACATGCATTCAGCAGCAAGATGGAAAAACAATACCAAAGAAAGAATAGCAAAACACAAATCATAAAAAAGTGCACCACACACACACACACACGTGTAAATTCACAACACAAGAATAGGACAACACATAAATGCCGGCTACCAGAATCTAAATAATAATTTGGTGCCATTGCCAAGATAAGTGATACTCCCACCATCTATTTTCAATGTATGAGGATGTTGAATGGGTTTGAGTCAGACATAGCTTTGAGTACACATCGGAGCATGATCATGGGAAGTGTAACACGAGACATACAAAACGATGCAGCTCTATCCGTCATCAATGTATAAATGAGAAGGGGGGGCAATGCAGAGCAAGCTATAGCTTATCCATGAATAGTTATAGGGCCAGGTAGGCAGAGGAGAACGATGCAGTGTGTCCATGTAGGCTCACATATTTGTAAATTGGGAGGAGAGAATTTAGATTCCAAGCAGACGAAGAGCATTGTCACTACAAACAATAAGACCTATGGAAAGTTTTCCACAAATATATATCAAAATGTCAATTCAAGTTTGCTGGATACATTTACCCTGCGTAAAACATTGCAAGAGGCTGAGATCCTAGACTTAAGTATTTGTTGCCAGAATAAATGATAGACTTTAAAGCCTGAAGGTATATCGGTGGATCATTGAAAATGCTGACGGGTTAACGTACCTCCAGTTCCTTCTCACTGACAGGCGAAGGGGAAGAGTCTCCATTAACATATGCTGTGGAGGACTGAATTGAACGAAGAACAAAGACAAATACTTCAGTCAAATATTAACAATATGTAGGTAAATACACAAATGATACTGAAATCAATAGAAGGCAAAAGAAAATACAAAAAATGAAGCAATGAAAGTGTGCACAAATCATTCTCCAGAATACGCATGTTTTGCTAGTAATGCATTATGGGCATTTCAATTAACCTCATTATGCTTTTAATTGAAATACAGCTAATGGAACAAATGTGTTGGCTTGAAAAATATAATCAGTGCATGCCTGTTTTAACATGAAGCATGCAGTAAATTGCAAAAAGTCACAAAGTTCTGGTCAACAATGTCAAAGAGAGAGAGCGAGAGCGAGAGCAGGGTGTTTAGATGTGCTACCTCAGACACAAGACCATTCAGCTGTTGGGAGAGCTGTCGTAGGCTTTCTGTGGAGGACAATGGCCTGAAAGAGACAGAAAAAAATGAACATGCAAATTCCATCTTAAAGCTGCTGCCGTCTTAAATGTATTCCATATATTATGTTGCCTCGCTTTACCTTACATCAAGAGGGACGGCTACATACTACGTACGGTTTTGAAACAGTCTAATTATACAATATCAAACATGGATGACAAATAACATAATTGTGATGCTGTACTAAACTCCATGAAGATCTAGTAAAATCGATGAAAATAATTTCATCAGAAATCGTTGTATCAGAATAAAGCCATGATATTGTGTCTTGACTGTGTTGTATAAATTTGAACCACATTATCAAAGGAACCGAAAATTCAGATTCAAGGATAACATTTGAATGAGATGCACACCAACACCAGTGTCGGGGTTGTACACAATGGACTTCACATCAAACAAACTGCACAGCTGTGAATACTTTTGTGATGTGAAATATTTCAAGACCTTGTTGTGTTTCTTATCACAGGCAATACACATCTTAGGTCTGAAGTCAAATGAATCTTGCAAACACATTATTTATAAATGTATGCATTAACATAAACACAGAAAGTGTTTGTGTTTTTCTGCAGGAGTATGATGAAGACCACCTGAATGCTTGAAGGCAGTGTGAAGATTTTACCCACCTTTTATCCACCCCGTTGCCATTGGTATCAGGATAGCTCTGTAGTGGACGACATTAGCAGCGGTTTAACAGAAAATCCAATGTAAAAGATTGACAACACCAATGTGCACCAGAGAAAACGGGTCTTCAAATGACAACAAGCATAATTAGCCACTGTATACAATTAATGCACACAATGACTCATTCAACTTTGATCATATGGAGGAGCTAGGTAATGAACTGGCAAATCCATTGCATCCCAAATGCATAACGAAGGATAACAGATCATATAAATAGTTATGGCCGATCTGATCCCTTAATACACAAAGCCGTGGACAATGGCAGAAGTGCCAACAATAGTGATCAGACACAGTGATTAAGCCACAGACAAAGTACACACACACCTGCAGTTCATTGTGCCTGACCGATTCAGAGTTAGTAGAAATGGTGCTAGAGGTGTTAGAAACAGGCACGCCATGACCAGCCTCCCCCTTTGGGTCCTCCAGTAGGTGGGGTACTGGAGACACTCTGGTTTCAGCCTCTGCATAGGCCTGAGATCACACACGGCCAGGCACAGGCAAACACACACACACACACACACATGTGCGAATACACACACACACACATGTGCGAATACACGCGAGCGAGCGCACACACACACACACACACACACACACACACACACACACACACACACACACACACACACACACACACACACACACACACACACACACACACACACACACACACACACACACACACACACACACACACCTTGATGTTATTATTGACAAACAACAGAAAATAAACAGGTGTTGCAATCAACACCAAATAAATGTATATTACCAATAAGTACAATTAATTAATAAAAAACACGTTGGATCAGTGATTAAACAGAACACATTACAACTGTTCAAACAAATGCTTGAAGGTATATTCAAAACACAATCAAGTTCCCATTCCCATCGAGCAGATGCCTGCATTTTAAAATAACCTCTAACCCGGCAGATATCAGCCATGCAACACAACTGGCCATCATCCCCCAACTTGTCAATCTTATGCCTGTGGACCCGGTTCCAATTGCTACACACATCTACTATCCAGCAGCTGAACTCTGAATGAATGGAGAGACTCACAGCACACGCATGCCAGTATCTAGTGTTTGGGCAAAATTAGATTCACATGCAACTGGAATACGAAGAGCTGGAGGGTTGGGGCAGAGGGGGTAAAGAACAGCCAGAGAAAGCATAGGGGGAATGCAGGTTAGAAAGAGAAAGAAGCTCACCTGACATTTGCCATAGGCAGGCAGGACTATTCCATTGCTCTGATGGAGAGCGTTTAGAATATTGTCATACTAAAAGAGGGGGGAGGAGGGGGGGAGACATAGGTGGAGGTGAAGGGTAGGGAAAAGAACGTAGTGAAGTACTGAGAAAGTGGCAAGCAGAAACAGATTCAAGGAGAAAGAAAGGGCTGAAGAGCTTCTAAGGGGGGGGGGGGGGGGGGGGGGCAGTCACTACTGTTGTGTTCCACTAGTGGGGCTTTTTCCACTGATAACCGCCCACGACCATTCCTTCCTGGTTTTTGCTCAATATTTCCTTTACACAAAACTAAATTTGCAGTGCAAACCGCACAGCCTCTGATTTAAAAAGAGTAAGGAGGAAACAATAGTTTAGCAAAGAAACATCTGCATTATTTAATCAAAATGTCATGTGTTTGTACGGCCCATTCTGATTGGTAATTCAATTTGCACAGAGAGAGTGGAAGACACACACGTTTTGTAATTGCAGTCCTTTGCAATGTGTACACACAGTGCATTTTTATCTGCGCTGCCCTAGATTAAAACTCGACTCACAGGAACACAGAAAAGATACAAAGCAGGCCTCAGAGCGATAAGGAATGAAAAAGAATAAACAAACAAAACAATGTTTACAGACAGGCATAAAAATTCAGGTAAAATCAGATAGATGTTATCAACCATACAACATAGAGACAGGTATTGAGACATACGTTGTACGGAGGACTCCTGTCCGACGAAGGGGCGTCGGTTTGGTTGCCTCCCTTGACTTTTCTCTTCTTTTTGGCTCCTACTCCACCACCTCCCGTTTCTTCTCCTCCTCCACTTAGAGGGGAGCTCTTCTGCTGAAACTCCTTCAGCTAATATAGGAGAGAGGTAGAGGCAAGAGAATGTGGCACTTAGGGTTGATTTAAATCAACTTCTCGATATATTGAGAAGTTGCTTTACACACTGTAGCTGTGTTTGACAATTGAGTGATTGATAAACTACTCAAGAAAGAAGGCATGCATTATCATTCCTAGTTGATAAGATGAACAAAAGTAAATGAACAAAGTTGCCAACAGGAATTCCTGTAACACTTTTTAAACGACCGCATTCCAAAAATTCAAGACCTCAACAATGTTTTATTTTCTTATTTATTGTATGATGCAGGTAGAAACAGCGTCAACACAGGGGGCTCCCCCTGAATGACTAGTAGAAATGACAGCTCTTTACTAGTGGGACGCTACGTGCTAGCCTATGAACACGACCTCTCATTCGGGACAGGTTCAACACATTTGTTGACTAGGTATTCAAACTATCTGCAAGGCCATTCTACTTGCTAGACGGTCACAGGCCCAGCATGAGTAAGGGGGGGATGCATTGACAGATCTGGGTCTGGGGGGTGTCAGCTGTCAAAACATTTATTCATATCTCAATAACTTGGTTACATTGCCTCCCGTGACTTAGTGAGATTCGTGCTGGTCAGTGTTCAACAATCACAAAAAAACGTAAAACAGATACAGCAGCATGAGGGACAACATATGAATATCATTCTTTAACAAGATACTAAAGTAGCGTCACAGGGGGCATTTTAGCAAGCCGACAGCCGATTAGCAAGCAGGCTAACGTTCATTAGTTCTGGCTAACTAGTACAGTTCAAGAGCCAGGTTAGGAGCTGGCTTTGAAAAACATCAAAGCAAGACCCTGTATATGCCACGCCGAACTATATATAGTGCGCAAACTGTTAATCTCACAAGTAATGCTATCGAGGCCCAAAACAATCACCGGACTATCCTGCGGATTGGTAGCACAAAGAGAGGGAGAAAACGGGATGGGCGACAGCTAAGAGGTCGGGGGACGTGTAATGACAACACCCTTCCCCGCCACTGAAAGAAACCGCTGACAACATAAACCCTCAGAACAGAGTAATATGTGGTATATAGCCCTCACATTATGAGTACTCAATTGGATTATAGTTTACCTTTTTCTTAGCCGCAGCGAGTTTAATTTGCCTGCTCTGGTCAGCCATCCTGTTCGACTGCTTGGCGAACCAAACCACGTCATCAACTTGGATTTGCTTGCAGTACTATTTCCGACCGCTAATGGCGCAAATACCATCACTTATCTCTGTCTTGGAGAGTCTACTGGTGTTGTCACGTGTACCTTGTCCAGGTTGCTTGCAAGTTATGACACTGCAATCGTTTTAATATGAAGAGATGTGTATGATGCATTGTATGTGTACAAACCCAACCTTTATTTGCTCTCTGATGTAAGAGCAGTGTTCTGCTCAAACGAACCCACTCACGCACTGGCAAACATGAACTGAAAATACATTTAATTTAAAATAAATTACCCTGTGTCCTGAACTGATGACTGTCCACATTTGAGTTGGAGTTAAATCCCAAAATGAAAGTAACCTGGTATTTGTGAATAGCTTAAATTGGGCCAGGTTTTATATAAATAAACCTACTTTGATAATATGGAAGGTATTGAGTAATATTATGCCATAGTGTATAAATACAAAAGGTATAGTGCTGGTGAGCAGCGAGCTCAATAAGAAGACTTAATTGTATTGTATCATATCTCTGTGTATCTTCTCTCTACCATGTTGGCATTTTCTTCCATCGCAGATTAAAGAGGATGTTCTTTAGACAGGAAATTTATATGTCACAGCAGAATATACAGGACTGTAACAGTAATTTGGAGGAAAATATGTATATTTTGGCTATTTATAGAATGAAAATGTATTTGCAGTAGTGCGATGAATATTAGCAGGAACATGGTGGACTACATAGTTAGACAGTCTCAAGACAGGTTAATTCACAAAAGGCTGGTTGAGCAATTGTCCTCAACCCTTTTATTGCTGGCCCAATGGAGAGCCAGCTAACAAAAATGTGGACCAATCAATGTCTCTGCTGTAGTACAGTCCAATAGGAAACAGCCAGAGCTTAACACAGTGTATACCTGTTGTTATTATGTACACTCACTATGTACATCACATAATGTTATTTTATTATATTTTATCATGTTCCAAGCATGTGCAAAAAGGCTGAATTCCTATTTTTCTCTTCTTTTTATTCCTCTTATTTTTGTTATTTCACAAAATAAAAGCTAACTAATTTCATACCAAGAGTCATAAATAATGAAATAGTAAAGATATGTACCTATGGTACATGTTACATTCGTTCTGTGATGCTAGTGATGCTATTTCCAAGATTTCAATTAAAACATTGCTATTATGGGAATGTATAATTGCTGATCTATCTGTTCATCTAGTTGCGAGGCTAAATTAATCCCACAATTATAAGTTATGACCTGTGCTAACCGACACCAGAGTTTTGAGAGCATTTCAAATAATTATCATGCTGGCCATAGAACCAACAATGAGTCCACCTTGACCTATTTCAGCATTTGAGATAGGCTGTAGTTTTAAAGAAATACTTGGTACAGGTTCTACTAATGTTGGAACCTGTACACTATATAACAAAGTCCGATTTGTATGATAGGCCTACTGGTTTTATATACAGAAATGCTTAGCTACAATGGGTTATGGTATACATTCTTATTTTAAAAAAATCGAACGTTGTGTACTCCCTTCATAGAGTATTTTAGGATGACAAATATATGTGGATGGATTGTTTCATTCATGGTAGTGACGCTTTTGACCTGATGACATGTCTTGTAATTGCCTGTCATGCACACATCTTGTGTCTACTATATGTTTGCGATGAGTCACTACTAAGCCATCCTAGGCCTGCTGTGCTAAGTGAGACATAAAACGATATGACAATGAGCCAGACACATGTATGCCATTACATCAAATAAACATAAAATATTTTTAACAAAATAATAATGTAAGGCTGAAAATGTCCCCAGAAACACTCCAATACATTGTAGAAGCTGCCCTCAAGTCAAGAGCGTAATGTACTTGACAGTCCGAGATAGCCTATCAGTAATGATACAGTAAGGCGTGACTAGTGACGTCGACTTGCCCACACTTGCACAAATCAGCGACGGCCAGCATGCCAGGCACCACCAATGGGAGCCTTCCAACGAACAACTGCTCGTCCAATCACAGTCCTCCACGATAGGAACGAAGTAACGGGTTATATACGGCGAGTCTCATTCATTCCTACACCATTTAACACATTCACAACTTGGAAATACATGAGATAGAGACACGCATCGCGACGCAACCAACGTAATTTCCATTACGCTCCGGATAGGATATTCATTATTAGTAGTGAAGGTATGTATTAAAACATATTTCATATGCCGTATACTCCATTTTATGCTGTAATTTCATAGTTGTGTTGTGCATGGCAAACGTGAGCGACTGGCTAGCTAGTGTCTAAGCTAATGATAAAACTACTGCATGCTGTTAGATTGTATCCCGGCTCTCATTGTGTCGTATTGGACATGTGTTTTCAGCATTTAACGTTGGACTAGTATTTTTTTAACGATCCAAAACTGAAACCATACGTCGCTGGTTGATGCTAAACTGATACAGCTAGCCGGCGAATGACATTTAGCATCAACGTTAGCTCGGAGTAATTCAATGCTAGTCCAGATTGGACGGTACCAGAACCAGTCGTCAAGCCATTTATACAAAAAAAAGGGCAGGGTCGAAGACTTAATTGCCTTCAGCAGTACACGTATTCTTAGATCATCATATGCAATATTTCTGACTTCTCTCGGTCCCTTCTTCAGATTACAGAATAAAAGGAAAATGAAGCTGTTGTGCATAGCATTGCTGGTGGTCGGCACCGTGTTTGCCGATGACGACGACAAAAGGGAAAGCGTCGGAACCGTGGTTGGGATCGACCTGGGTACCACGTATTCTTGGTAAGCGGAAACGACGACTTCCACCGAGAAAAAAATCACCCGGAAGTAATCATAATTGACAACATTTTAACATCCGACATTCCCTTTTTTCTTTTTTTTTTTAGTGTTGGAGTTTTCAAGAACGGCCGTGTGGAAATCATCGCCAACGACCAGGGAAACCGCATCACCCCATCTTATGTGGCCTTCACTGCCGAGGGTGAGCGTCTCATCGGTGATGCTGCCAAGAACCAGCTGACCTCCAACCCTGAGAACACTGTGTTCGATGCCAAGAGATTGATTGGCCGCGCCTGGGGCGACTCTTCTGTCCAGCAGGACCTCAAGTTCCTCCCATTCAAAGTAGGTGGTTTTAAAATGGTGATTATTGGTTGTGTGCCACACCTTACTGTCATTCAAGTCTTGCATGTTAATTTTACACCGTATGTGAAACGTCAGATGTTTTGAGGGCATAGTCACTAAGTGGCTGTATTTATTCTGCTCCTCAGGTTGTGGAGAAGAAGACTAAGCCCCATATCCAGGTGGACATCGGTGGCGGCACCATGAAGACCTTCGCCCCTGAGGAGATCTCTGCCATGGTTCTGACCAAAATGAAGGAGACTGCTGAAGCCTACCTGGGCAAGAAGGTGTGTGACCAAAACAAATGGTTTTGCATATAATGCGTAAACATTGACAGGGCTGCATATATTTCTTGTCTGCATTTCCTGTATTTGAAATTAATGTTTTTTTTTTTCCCCACTTGTCTGCATAGGTCACTCATGCTGTGGTCACAGTCCCCGCCTACTTCAACGACGCCCAGCGCCAGGCCACTAAGGATGCTGGGATCATTGCCGGTCTTAATGTCATGAGGATCATTAATGAGCCGTAAGTTTCACAAATGAATAAAATAAATATAGGCAAGTAAATTAGTTATAATTTGTCAGTATAAAAGTAACATTTTCAATTTTCGTTCTCTCCAGTACCGCTGCCGCCATTGCTTATGGTCTGGACAAAAAGGACGGCGAGAAGAACATCCTGGTGTTCGATCTCGGCGGTGGCACATTCGACGTCTCCCTGCTGACCATCGACAACGGCGTTTTCGAGGTGGTGGCCACCAACGGCGACACCCATCTGGGAGGCGAGGACTTCGATCAGCGCGTCATGGAGTACTTCATCAAGCTGTACAAGAAGAAGACCGGCAAGGACGTGCGCAAGGACAACCGCGCCGTGCAGAAGCTGCGTCGGGAGGTGGAGAAGGCCAAGAGGACCCTGTCAGCCCAGCACCAGGCCCGCATTGAGATTGAGTCCTTCTTCGAGGGAGAGGACTTCTCAGAGACCCTGACCCGTGCCAAGTTTGAGGAGCTCAACATGGTAAGCAAGTAATTTAAGATTGAGAACTCGACTTCCTGAAGCTCATTGCCTACAACCACCTTAAATCACTGAGTGAGATGATGCTTATTCATGTAATGTCCCCCCCAGGATCTGTTCCGGTCCACCATGAAGCCCGTGCAGAAGGTCATCGACGACTCCGACCTGAAGAAAACCGATATCGATGAGATCGTCCTGGTCGGAGGCTCCACCCGTATCCCCAAGATCCAGCAGCTGGTGAAGGAGTTCTTCAATGGCAAGGAGCCCTCCAGGGGCATCCACCCCGATGAGGCCGTGGCCTACGGAGCTGCCGTCCAGGCTGGAGTGCTGTCCGGAGAGGAGGACACCGGTAGGTCCCCCAACCCGGACGCGATGTCCCATCACATTCAGCCAAAACCTGAGACTATACCATTAAAAAAAAAAAGTTGTGTTTACCTAAATTTTCAATTTTTTCTTTCTTCAGGTGACCTGGTTCTGCTCGACGTGTGCCCCCTGACACTGGGAATTGAGACCGTCGGAGGTGTCATGACCAAGCTGATCCCCAGGAACACCGTGGTGCCCACCAAGAAGTCCCAGATCTTCTCCACCGCCTCAGACAACCAGCCCACCGTCACCATCAAGGTCTATGAAGGTGAGATGAGACGTTTCAACTCCCCCGCTCCCAAAAATTATTCAAATCCCAACATACTGGTCTTTTCGGGATAGTTCAACTATTAAAATGGTTGAAAATACGCGTGTCTCATTGCAAACCCTCCTCCTTCCAGGCGAGCGTCCCCTGACCAAAGACAACCACCTCCTCGGAACCTTCGACCTCACCGGCATCCCCCCGGCACCCCGCGGCGTGCCCCAGATCGAGGTGACCTTCGAGATCGACGTGAACGGCATCCTGCGAGTCACGGCCGAGGACAAGGGCACGGGCAACAAGAACAAGATCACCATCACCAACGACCAGAACCGCCTGACGCCCGAGGACATCGAGCGCATGGTGAACGACGCCGAGCGCTTCGCCGACGAGGACAAGAAGCTCAAGGAGCGCATCGACGCCCGCAACGAGCTGGAGAGCTACGCCTACTCCCTGAAGAACCAGGTGGGCGACAAGGAGAAGCTGGGCGGCAAGCTGTCGGACGAGGACAAGGAGACCATCGAGAAGGCCGTCGAGGAGAAGATCGAGTGGATGGAGTCGCACCAGGACTCGGACCTGGAGGAGTTCCAGGCCAAGAAGAAGGAGCTGGAGGAGATCGTGCAGCCCATCGTCAGCAAGCTGTACGGCAGCGCCGGAGCCCCGCCACCAGAGGGCGCCGAGCCCGAGCCCGACCAGGAGGAGAAGGATGAGTTGTAGGGGGGCGTTTCGTCTTGATGCTCTATTCCGTCACCCCTTGCCTCTCTGGTAGTGGCGCCAAGATGTACATAATGGACAAATCGGACTCAAACGGTGTGAGAGGAATGATGGCTAAGGGGGTAGAGATTTAAAAAGCAACCATGTTAAGGCTTTTTGAAAAAGACATTTTGGAATCCATTGCATTGTTCAAGAGGGGTGGTTCCTTCGCCGAGGGCGGAGATTTTTGTCAGCCCAAGTTTGAGGCTTGCTACTGCTGTTCTCAGGCAGTTCTGAAAAGGTTCTTTGGGAGGGGCTTAGTTGGGGTGGGGTGGGTGTGACTCTGCGGGTCTAAGGCCTCAACACGTTCACAGGCATTGTTAACAAGTTATTTATTGAATCTGGTCATTGTAGAAACGCCTTTCTACTGGAAAGACATTGAAATAAATGTTTGATACAATGTTGATGCCTTTTCCTCATTGCTTCAGTTTACATCTATATGTTGGTGTTGAACTCTACCTCTTTAGGATTTCTGTGTGTGGGGATTTATTTTCCAATCTGCAAAGTTAATTTAGTGACTTGTAACAACTGTGTAATTGTTGCGTGTAATAAACCGTGATTCCAGGTTGTGCAACCATTACAGTAACCGTATTGTAGAAATTAAACATTTTTTAATACAACACAAATTACAAGTTTTAGCATTATTTGGTAGAACATGCCAGAATCACGTCAACATGGTCACAACACAGTCGCTATGGATGACTCCAGTGGTGTCCATCCCTCCAAATATAAAGGCAAGGTGTTGGGTCTCCCTGCTGCCATGGTCGGCCTCCTCAGTCGACGCGGTCCATGGCACAACACACATGGAGTGGTCCAACCGGTTTGGGGGCAGGTCACCGGTAAATTTCATCTGCACCCATCGCCTTTTGTCTGCAGAAAGAAATGTGACACATTCAATTAAATTAGTTGATTTTGGGTTTCTGATGAACAAGCAACGATTGATTTTATTTTGACATAAAATATGAAAACGCTCTGATATATTATACAGTCAGGGATGACAAAGCCAAAAGGCTTATTTCCATTGTCCGTACATGATAACTATCAATATTGGAGGGTCTACAAAAGATGGCCCAGTTTCTAAAACCACTTGAGAGATGGTATTAATTGGAAGGAAGCAGATTTATTTTTGTACATTTTGTGACAGGATATTTCCATGTCCCAAAGTGGACAGGTTTCTTTTAAGAACCACAATTTACCAGCATTAAACTTGTACATGGAGTTACTGGCTCCCTCTGGAGTCATCCCGCCGAAGATATAAATGGTATTTCCCAGGGCCACGGCCGAATGGGCAGCCACTCCAGCTGGGATATCCCCTTTGGTTTGTATCTTTTCCCAAGTCATGTTACCTGTAAAAAACACAAGTTAGCCTATTAACTATTCCTTGTGGTCTTGCTCAAGGCTACAGGTAGAATGCAGCTTGTGGGAATCTAACCAAGTACCCTTCGGGAGTCCACGACCGAGTCAGTAAAAACGAGAATCTTTTAGTTTCAAGAGGACGGTTTGAGTCTTACTTGTGTCTAGTGAGAACATGTCACTGTAGAATTTGTCTCCAGCCATTCCTCCATGGATGTACAGCCTGGAACCCACTGCTATGATGACCTGACCATGCCTGGCTGATGGGGGTTTACCCCCCGTTTCAGGTTGGGACCAGGAAGAAGACACTGAAAATATCAATAAAGAGTGAGCTACAATCTCTTATTTCTTAGCAGAGCATAAAGCCATTTATTCTTGGCCTTTGGATACATGAATATATTTGAGATTCAACTGGAAACTGAAAATTGAATAAAGTTAAGGAATTTAGTCTATTATCTCCATAGCATAAACCCATTTATTCTTGGCCTTTGGATACATGAATATATTTGAGATTCAACTGGAAACTGGAAATTGAATAAAATTAAGGAATTTAGTCTATTATCTCCTTTAATACTGTGTGTCGTGGGGATTTTGGAAGGGGGAACACATTATTTTGGTCATCTATGATGTAACACCATATTAAAAATTCTTATGGATTTCCATATGGACATATTTTATGACACGTGTTTCTGGCACAACCCCGGAAAAACATGATGAACCAGCGAAACAACCTGACAGACAAATAGGATTTTTGGCCTGGAAACGTCAATGCGTGTTGTGATGGAAGGAGGTCTCGATGACTATCGGTCAGTTAGATTGCGTAGCTGGTTCGTCAGGTTGGTAAAAAAAAGTGGAGCAACACCATTCTCTTTTTACCTCTGACCTTATGACTTCTACAGGGGATCACAAACCATTAGTACATTACGTTACATTTATTTGGCTGCCTTTTTTTTTATTCAAAGAGGCTTACAATCAGTGCACCCAACCATGAAGATGCATCCCAGAAATGGCAAGGCTCATGCTGGAACATTAATAAAATCCCTAAAAAAAATGCAAAATGTGCTACATTAGCAGTGCCATTCTTAAGCTTTGGTGTATTTCTCGTTGAAGTGAAACACCGACCTGTATCAAACACATGGAGTTTGGGGTCAGAGACCGGGGCGGCTCCCGCCTCCCCACCGGAGAAGACGTACAGTTTGTCCCCGATTGTGGCGGAGCTGGTGTGATACGTCCTGGGACTCGGTGGCTCACCGCTCACCGACACGGTCCTCCAGTGTTCACTGCTGCCTGTGGAGCAAAGTGAATGAGTTGGCAGCACACTTTTACACATGCAAGGTATTTTACTCCAATCTCCAGTCACTTTCACTCCACAGGCGACACATAAAAACCATGTTAAACTACAAAAATATCATACAAAACAATACTTTTTTATAAGCAGATCTATTGAGTCTACAACGAATGACCATGAATATTTAGTAATATATATTTGCACTGCTGCATAATCTGAGTTTTTTACATAGATACCTGTAGCATTGAAGCCAACGTAGTACAGAATGACAACAATATATTTCAGAGAACATTCAAACAATTGTTTTTTACATATTGTGCCTATATTCAGATTTGAAACTCTCAACCAATGAATTTGCCCTTCACCTGTCAGCTGGAGGCTCTGGATGCAGTTGCGGTTGCCTTGGGGCTGTGCCCCTCCAAACACCCACACACTCTGCAGGAAGGTGTCTGGGACGAAGGTACAGTGCTCATACCTGGCCTCCAGACCCTCCCATACGGGGATGTCCCATTCATGTCGGTCTGTTGATCAGCATCAGACATGAGGGAGGGTGGGTTGTCTGCTCTCTCAGTTAACAGATGATTATGATGATCATAGGGATAATAAAACTAACTGAACTATGTAATACAATACAAAGTCACATAAAAGTCAAAATATGCAACACACTTTTCATGTTTCTAATGAAAGTTATGCTGCTGATAATATATTATAATATAATTATTATATTATAATATAATTAATAGCTTAATTGTGACACTATTATTATGCATCCTTACAATTTTCTAATGTCTAAATCTGATTTATTGCATTTACATCACTCAAGAGAGGGAAAATGAATATAAATTAGTGTTTCATTAAAGGACATAAAGATGGCTTGAACATGAAATTACCTTTATTGAAAAACCTAGTTGTTAGTTAATTACCTAGATTTATGACATGTGATTCAGAGAAGCTTCCATTCGGGTTAGCTCCTCCGACGATGAGGATTTTCCCTTTGGAGCCATTCTCAGAGCCAGGAAGGTAGGTGCAGGTGTGTCCAACAGTAACACCTGGACCACCTCCTGTGGGTATCAGAGAATACCTGCGGAAGACGAAAGGGAGCAGTTTCAGCAAAAGTGAGACTAAGTTTTCACAATCAAACACCAGAAATGTCTGGTTGACGTAAATTACTCTACCATAATCCTTCTTTTGGCTTGTCCACAGGTTCAAGGATTGGGATGCATTCCATAGCTGAGGGAAAGACCGTGACATTTAATTTGGTATTACATGGGTGTGTATTTGAACCAACAAACACATTGATATGTCACACAATGATCTGACTAAATCCCAAGTGAGGAGGACAGATGAAACGTGAGCTGCTTCAGCCTAATTCTAAAGCTATATTGTGTTCAAACACATTCCTGTGTTCTCAACCACGCCAACCAGGATGGTTTTCATATGGTATGCTAGCCAGTCAATAGTGCAAAAACTCAATTGAATGAAGGTTTACAGTACACCTGATATTACGTATTTATGCAGCCACAACGATTTCAGACTGATTGTATATTCTCTATTCTCAACGATTTCCTCGTTTATAATAGAAACATGACCCTCTAGTCTAGGAAGTATCACATCATCTGAAACCGTTATGCTGTGTAAATACAGAGGAATCCTGAACCTTATTCAGCTTAGGTCGCTGTTCTTTGGGATAACGGTAGTCGTCTACCAGAATAAAAAACCTTGGGACCACCTCAAGCCTCTCTAGCAGCGGCCTGCATGTTCAGGTCTCCATATTGTAAACTCAGTCAACGCTCCTCTTCTTGTTATTCATCCACGAGTTCGTTTCCGTTGACGTCTCTCATGGTTTCCGCACATGCGCACATTGGGTCCTACAGCGACGTCAACCACCAGACCGACGTTTCATTGACCGTCAATATGCTCAGTAGAAATTAAAAAAGCTTTCACCTGAATAAATACATGACACATGGAAATTAGTATCACCTGTTCAATACAGTCGGAGGCAAATATAGCCTATTCTTTTGAGAAACGTTATAATTATATTAGTCGAGTAGAGTGTCCAACCAAAACAAGTGCGAATGCGCCATCTTGTGGATTTCTGTCGATTTGTCAACTGCGGTCAAGTGAGCCGCCATTCGTTCATCCGCGGTTAAGCCAGCCGTCACACCAAATCTTCGTGCGCCTTTACTCTAAACAGCCTTTGGGTGGTATCTCGCAACGTTTTCAAAATAAAACCCTTCACCTACGTGTGTAGATAATATAGAACACTAGCTGGCGGCGTCTAGAATGTCCGCACTTGCGGACATCTTGCCAGTCAGCTGCTCAACGATAATTAACCAGAGAAGGATGAAGTTTATTTATACTCATGTGGAACCTGGTATGACAAAAGGTTAGTCGATGAAGGGACCTATGAACTGTTAAGTTTGGTAATTAGCGATAGGCCTACCTACGGTGTGAAACCTGTGAAATCAACCCACAATGAATGCCAAGACAAATATTTGGGGATCTGGAAAGAGGAGCATGCACAACATTAAGCTTGCAGTACATGATTAAAATGTAACTAGTAAACTGCAGCAAAGTATACAACCACTAGAGGTAGCCATATCTATTATTATCTATTTATTACACTCGGCTAATATATTATACAGTATATGGTATCAGGCTACTGTAAACCGAATAGAATAAAAGTGATTATGCAGATGTTTATTTTGAAGCTATAAGCATTTTTGAATGTGTGTGTATGTGCAGATAGGATTCAGAGAGAGAGAGAGAGAGAGAGAGAGAGAGAGAGAGAGAGAGAGAGAGAGAGAGAGAGAGAGTGAGAGAGCTGGAGAGAGAGAGAGAGAGA
>NC_082400.1:9372198-9382198 GCF_031168955.1 Gadus macrocephalus | reverse complement strand
ATGGTGGTGGTTGTACCTGTCGCTGGTCAGGGATGTCCTGCCACAGAGTTCACCTGCGGAAGCCCCCCTGCAGCCCCCCCGGACCCTCCTCATTATCCTCCTTCTTCGTCCACACTCACGGTGAGGGCTTTCTTTCCATTCATAATATTTGTGTTCATATGCGGAGGATGTTATCCAACTTTCCCAACAATATCATTATAGTTTTAGCATCTACTGTACTTGGAGACTAAAAGTTTTTATTCTTTTTTTTTTTACAAATGTACAATGTTAAAAATATATATTTATATTTAATGTAGTCCTCTTATGTGGTGGTAGAGCCCTCACACTGCCGTGGATAGGGGTTGAATGAATATGAACGATGCACTGTCTACAAATCTTAAATTAGTCCTCATTAGATTAGCACTTACATTCTAACATACTGATAACTGAGAAGCGATATTTTGTGCATTGTCATTTATTTACACACAGGCCCCATAAGAATTGGTATGGTTTCATTATACAAAATCCTCATTTCACAGTATTTGTTATAATGTATTTTCCTTACATTGCCCCTACTCTGTGCTTGGCTCGTTCATCAACATCGCTATTGTAGAACACTCACACCTAGATAAGAGGCGAAAAGAATGTACGAGATAAGGTAGCTGGCTAACCCCGCGGCCTCCAGTGCTGAGACAGCAGCAGTCGTATCGCTTACACTGACAAGTGGGCTCTGATGTAGCAACAAGTCATTTGGGCTGGTAATGGGGATCGCTCTCCGGTGACTACCTGAATCATTGATGGAGGGCATTCGCCAGATGAGAGAAAGGCTGACCTTTTTATTTGCACGAGACTAATCCGGTGTCATCCTGTTTACGGTTGCCACCGGCGATGAATATGGATGTGGCAATATTTTAACAAGGGTGGGGTGGGGTAGAGATTAAAATGTAATATTTTGTGTGTGTGGGTGGTGTTGACCTGTCAACAGGAAATCAATGGTAGATTATCACAGCTATGTTTTGTGTATTTGACAAAATCAAATCCTCAAAGATTATACGACAACGATTCTATGAATGAATGTTGTTGTCTACAAAAAAGAATAAAACCTGAAAATAAAGCTTTGCTTTGGAAAGACAGATCGTTCATCACAAGGAATGATTTTACAGCTTGTACTTTTTGATTTTATTAGCATTTGACCATTATCTATTTAGTCACAGCAGTCACTGTCATTTGGAGTAGATGTGTGCCTTGTTTACATGAATGGTCACAGAAAAATGTTATTGTCACAGAAAAATAGAATAGTCACAGAATAGTTTATTTGGCATTCAAACGGAGTTCACTGGGGATTAGCCTATTTTAAAAACGGTGATTCACTAGACATTTTCTGTATCATGTCCCCAATTCTGGTGGCAGACAGACAGTATCTCCAGAGAGCCAGGTGTCATCATTATAGCAGTTGAAAGAGAATCTTGTTCCATTTCTTCATAACAGAGCCCAAGCAACATGAAGCAGTGATCTGAGATCTAGGCATTTGAACAAATAACCCAACATTATTCTTATAGTGAGCCAGGAATGAACAGGACTGTTCCCTTTGATAGGACTAAAGCGTAGCGTTTATGAATGTCCACGTCCTCCAATATCAAATTCAAAGAAAATATCATGTGGTGCAGTTTAACCAGAAACTTTAGACCTGCATGGGAAAAGCATCGAGCTAAAATCATTACATGCATTCGATAGGACCTACCTCCCTCATTAGATGGGAGGATTGTGTTTCTTTGTCTTTGTCTTACTTTGTTTTGTCACTGCAGCCCAATATAATTGATCGCATCAGCAGTTTTGGTTTGCCCGGTGGGAAAGGAATATAAAAACACCGTTCTGACTTCAATCTAGCCAGTGCTGTCGACAGGGCTGGCATACGGCATGCCAAGAAGTCCTATGTGGGAACTACAAACATCCACTGTACCCAAGCTCAGTGGCATGCGCTAGACTGTTATCTCAGCAGTCCAGTCCCAAGATCTGGGCATTCCACCGTGAGGGCCCGAGGACAGTACAATGCCAATGTTAATAGTGGGCTGTGTCAACAGTGTGACAGAGGAGACCGAGATGCTCAGGGAGACTAGAAAAGAACGAGAGGAGGAAAGGGATTAGACAGAGCCGAGACAGTCGGTGTGAAACCCAGATCTTATGGAGAGAATAAAGGATGTGGCATGCAGAGACACACACGTAGAACACACACACACACACACACACACACACACACACACACACACACACACACACACACACACACACACACACACACACACACAGACATAGAAACACAACCACATACACACACACACACATGCAAACACACACGTGCAAACAAACACATGCACATACACGACCACACCCACAGACAAACACACACACACACTCAAAAACAAGTTTTTAAAATGTTTTTGAAACATTTTGATTTTTCAACAAAACTGCTTATCTTTTACCTTCTTTTTTTTTAACCTATTGAGATCTTCCGATACAAAGGGCACTATAAATAAAATGTGTTATTATTATTAATATTTATCAAGGAGTATTATTGTAATATTATGTATTGTATATATCTTCTTGTCATACCATGTCTTTGTTTTCACACAGGTCAGCTAAAGTTGTCTGTTATCCCAGAAGATGGACTGCTTAATGTATGTGGTAAGTATTGGAATGGTTTTACTATTTTTATTCAACATCGAATTGCATCCAAAAACACATACACATGTATCCTTCATCCTATCCTAAATAAGTTATCCTTTATTTCCGTCTATATCAGAGAATATCGACAATATCACATTTACTAATGTAGACCCAATATTATAATATGTTCAACTAAACATGTAGAAATATGTCTGCATGAACAATGGATAAATATAGAAAAACTATATAAATTATATACATATAAATATTCTATAAAATACTTAACAGAATACATAAAGACATGGCTAGCTACATAACCTACATAAAATACACTGATTTGGAAAAGCAAAGGCTATGAGACAAAAGAAGTAGACAGTTACCTAGGACATTTTGCTATTCTCCGTCCCCATCTACTCTGCTGTTACTCTACAGATACTAGTCAGCAGAAGCTCATTAGTGTTTCTCTATCTCCACATCCATGGCACAGCCTCAAGGTCAACCAGGTTTTTCCAGGCTTCTCAAGGTTTCTTCTTATTCTTCTTTCAGTCTAGTGTGTTTTTAATAAAATGCTGCTCTTCGAGACAGCCTTATAATTTCCCCCATTTGAAATTTTCCCCATGGGCAGTGCTTGAGGCCAGAGACGTAGCAGGTGCGAGCGATTTGCCTTGTGATTCTTACGTAAAGGTAGGTTGTTTGCATGTTCAATGGTAAAACAAAATACAACCAAAGTACATTCATTGGGGAATTCATGAATATATATACACTTACATCTGACCCCGTATTATCCATTGAGACATATTTTTAGTTTTTCCAATCTTCTTGTTTAATTTCTCTTTTAACGATGGGCTCATTATATTCTACAATAATATGATAAGTAATAAGTATGTCATGCTTAATTCATAATTAATGAAGTAATTGTGAATAATTTATGCTTAATATGACGTACTACCAAATTGGGTAATCTCTTTTAAATTATTTAACCTTCAGGTATTTCCGTTTCTGTAACAGCCACATTCCAAGTTTAAGTTAATCTTACTGTAAAACGCTTTAATCTCCCCCTACCTCTTCCTTGGTGTCTTCAGGTGGGCCTGGTTCCTGACAGTGGCCCTGGGAACAGACTGAAGACCAACATGGTCCACTCCTGTAAAAACCCCATCTTCCTACAAACCTTCTCCTTGTAAGCATGCAGTCGCAGTTGTATATCCATAGCTTTGATTAATCTCGGAGTCCCGGAAACAGTGGTTAACTCCGGGGTCCTGTTTAGCTGACCCTCCCGAGTGAGGAACGGTGAATTCAGATATGTAAGGAATTTGTAACTGTCCTCTTCTCATCAGATTTGGTCCAGTGGACAGCAGTCACAATGTGTCGGCCATTACTTCCTTTCCCTTTTATTAAAATTCAAACGCACACACACAAACACACACACATGCATACACACAAGCACGCACACACGGACGGACGGACGGACGGACGGACCCACACACACACACACACACACACACACACACACACACACACACACACACACACACACACACACACACACACACACACACACACACACACACACACACGCACACACAAACACTATCCTGTACCGATATTCCCCATTGACACGTCTTACTAAAGTTCATCTCTATTTGTGAAAAAGCTTGTCGATAACTTCTGGACCTTTAAAAACACCGACCTGACCTCTCATTTAGTTGTGCAAGCTTTGGAACACAGTGTTTAGTGTCAAGTCATAGCACCGTCTCAAGAACAATTCCCCTTATAAGAAAGGCTCTATTGTTCCCATTCATCCAAATGAATGAATGTTGTGTATTGGTAACAATCACGGGGAAATGAATATGAATAATAGTAGGGTGCCTTAATCGTTATCATTCATGTGGTACAAATAATGTATTGTGTGTTGTTTCACTTTTTGTTTATACATCTGAAATGTATCATCTGGGATTCTTTATGAAGTTTGGCATGCAGGTCAGGAAATGGACCAGAAAAATATTTCCCCCAATTTCAGGGTTGGGCTCTCAACTCATATAAGGCCACCACTAGGCCCTAGCTGAACTTACATTTAGGTTGCATAACTTAATTACTGTTGTCTAGAAACATGATTCATTGTATTATCTTCTGGGTCAATGGGGGGCTGCCAACGGTTCATTGCGGATAATATTGGGAATTTCTGGCAGAACGGTTTTCCCAATGTCCTCTAGTCTAGCCGCTGATTCTGTTTCACACCAAGACGTGTGTGCACAGACCATGTTGGTCGTAGAGCAGAAAATGGATGTATGGTTCCCCCACGATGGAGCATTAACTATAACCTCACACTTCTATTTCTTACAGTAATCAAATGTAGAAGATATTCCTTTGTTTTTGTTTTAGAAGAATTAGGATGGAAATGTTTAGAATACAAGCCTTTCACAAACGCTTCATTTCCTCTACGGAACAATTCATGTGTCATGAGATTACGAGAACAATTGTAGTCCTTCACTTCACATATAGTAACACTCAGAATTAAGCTCAGGGACACTTCATATATTTCTATATTACTTGCAGTAGTAGTAGTAGTAGTCGGAACAGAAACGTCTGCATATTTTTTTGAATGACTGTGGATGGATCCCTCTATCATGCTCAAGTGGTACATCATGGCATGAAAGGACCAGTTGCCAATTTAACACATTGTGCCTACTGTTGGGGTAGTGGGCAACCGTTTTTACTCAGCTACTACAATGTTAGATAGTGTAACTTTCCAATATAATCTGTGCATTAGATTTTGTTTCCAAGTGGGTTCCACCAACAATGCGTTTTGCATGTTTTAGCGTCAGTGTGAGAAACTGATTCATCAATTTAAAAAAACACACAAAAAAAACCCATCAGGGTTAGGGGTTCGATTTCCCTTGGGGGTCATCCATTGCCAAGCATGCACGCATAGTATTAAAAGAGGTGGGTCTGACAAATGTATTGGTGATGATGTCTGATGTGTGTTTCAGTGTTGTCAGTGACAATGAGCTTCAAAAGAGACTGCTCGTGACCATGTGGGACTCAGACCTCCATACAAGGTAACATAACTTCATACACACACGTTGTATTTATTATATAGAGCAATGAAAGACTGGTGTAGAAGTAGTTAGTCATAGTGACCTTATGAGTGGGCTCTGTGGGAAAAAACGTTTTCATTTTGTTAGATCAATTGCGCCTAGAATGCTCTTTGATTCACTGCTGCATTTTATTAGCCTGTATACTCCCACTGACTTTCTATTATTCAGACCATATTTACAGTGTTGAGTTATAAAAGCTAGTGCCCTCCAGCGAAGCATAATACCATTTTATAATTTATGTTGCTGCATTTTGTTGTTTTGTATTGTCCCACTGTGTTTTGTATGCATGCTACAAGCACAGGATAGTGTTTAGTGTGCGTGTGTGAGCTGGTCCTGTCTACAGCGGAGAAACACAAAAACAATAAAGTGACAGTGAACATATGGTTGAATGAATTAATTCTCTTTAGATAAGTATAGATATACACATACTAAGCAAACACAATGCTTAGTTGGTTCCTGATGAAGTCCTCTGTAAACATTTGTCTTTGTGTAGATTATATACGTGTATCATTCAAACGGCCGGCAGCAATTTGGAAAGGGGACAAGTATTTGTCACGTCTTAAAATACGGAGGGATTAAAAACATAGAGTCCTTTAGGGAGGGTTTCTGGGACACAGATTAAGAGCGATTTACTCATCATTTGGTGAGCAATCAAGCTTCATTCACACCAAATGTCCATAAGTAGGTTCTCCTAAAAACATCCATCAGATACACATTTACAACATTCATGTTTGACTCTCCCCCAACTTTGGAACGGTTAACTTTGAGCATGTTATTAATATACCAGGCATTGGTCCTGAAACTAGTAGCTTGGTTAAAGTGCACACGTCTGTCTCAGGGTGCAATTGAAATAAACACAATACAACAGATCACATATCTCGTAATAGTTTGTACGTTTACTTTGTGTATGACAATTACCAACGTCTGGGTGGGATATTTCTGCAGTCCATAGTTTCACCTCGTTCCTATCCTCATAAGAATCTCAAATTTCACCGTATCGGTGAGAGTCAGTGGCTCTCTGTTTTCACCCATAAACTCCTCACTGTTTCATGAATAAACCATGACATATTAGTGGCTGCTTTGCGATCCGCTTCAACTGAGAAACAGCAGAGCAGCAGCCAGTACTGCAGCAAAGACCAGTTCATTCAGTTCACTTCTCCCATCAAGCCTCCCACTAACGATAATGTACTGTAAGGTCAAAACATATGAATACATTTTCTCTCACTCGTGTTTGTTTAGTTCAGATGGTAATAATATAATGAATCAAGGGTGGTTTCTGAACAACATAAATTAATATATGTTCTAATCTGTCACTTTGATTACAGAACCAGTCAACTGCTCGGTTGTATGAGCTTTGGGGTGCGTTCCATCATGGCCCAAGACAAGGTGAGTTCAAACACCTTTAAAGCAGCAAACAATGTGACAGCTTGTTATTGAGATAACATATGACACACTTTATTAATCTCAGATGGGAAATCTGGGAGATTAATATAAATAAATGTGTCAGAGAATGCAAAGAAATACAAAAATAAGGAAAAAATGTCTATATACATAATGGGAGTTAGGACACATTAAAAATAATAGTTATTTGGACGCATTAAAAATGTGTGGGGGTGTGGGTGTGTGTGTGTGTGTGTTTGTGGATGTGTTTATGTGCCTGTATGTGAGTGAGTTAGAGTTATATGTGTGCCTGAATTCATGCATATGTGTTTTGTGTGCATGTGTGAGGTTGTGCCTGTATGTGTGTGTGTGTGTGTGTGTGTGTGTGTGTGTGTGTGTGTGTGTGTGTGTGTGTGTGTGTGTGTGTGTGTGTGTGTGTGTGTGTGTGTGGTTGTGTGAGTGTTTGTGTGGGTGTGTGCCTGTCCGTCCAGTGGACCGCGAATGGTTTGGTTTACTGTGAATGAGGGCCAATGACCTTAATAGAGTGGAGGAAACACTTTGGGGTTATAATGTTTCAGCAAAACAAAGCAGCCTCCATAAATAGAGGGGTGAACACATAGTTTGAGTCTCTCTCTCACACACACACACACACACACACACACACACACACACACACACACACACACACACACACACACACACACACACACACACACACACACACACACACACACACACACACACACACACACTCACACAGAGGCACATCTGTGCATGCATGAATTCCTGCATGCACAGATGGACATACATGAACATGCATGACTGAGTCATTTTTGGTGTTCTGGAACCGAATGAGACTCATCATTAGATATTTCTGGTTGAGATACATAATTTGAAACATTTTTGTTGGTTAGATGGTGAGAATGATTGACGAAAATCCAACACTCACAGACATTCCTCTGGACTATTTCAGAATTGTGTTCCAATTGTGAATCCAATGTCCTCAAAATGACCACGGTAACTTTCAGTCATGTTTCGGTCTTGAATGTCCTCAAGGCCTATCTGATCTCAAACTTCATGGTAACTTTGGTTGTCAAGACGTCGCCGTGCGCGGGGGAGGAATATTCTCGCGGAGCGACGCAGAGCAAGACATCGATTACACTTCTGTCAGCCAAAAATGTAGCTGTCAGAAATCAAGTGCACCTCGCCCCTTGTCGCGCACACATTCAAGCATGCACGCCTTTCCCCCCGTGCTGCTCTGGTGGTAGCAGACGAGTGCAGACAAGGAAGAAATACATATTTGTGCAGTTGCATGCAGTGAGAGTGGTATTGCTGTGGTATTTTTTTCATCACTGAACATACATATCCCATCATAGAACCACGAAAAACTGTTATGTTCTATAATGTATGAAAGGGGTGGATCTAGATGTGTGTTTGTGTGTGTGTGTGTGTGTGTGTGTCTGTGTGTGTGTGTGTGTGTGTGTGTGTGTGTGTGTGTGTGTGTGTGTGTGTGTGTGTGTGTGTGTGTGTGTGTGTGTGTGTGTGCGTATGTGTGTGTCTGTTGAGAGAAATAGGGGGAGGGAGGGATAGGAAGAGAGAGAGAGAGAGAGAGACCGAGAGAGAGAGTGAGAGGAAGGGAGAGAGATGTTGGTAAGAGAAAGGGAGAGAAAGAGACATATGTCAGTGTGTGCGTGAGTAAGTGAGAGAACAGGAGAAAGGGATAGAGATGGAGAGGGAGAGAGAAAGAAGGAGAGAGAGAGAGAGAGAGAGAGAGAGAAAGGTTTGTGTGTGAATGAAAGAGAGAGAGAGACAGTCTGTGTGTGTGTGTGTGTGTGTGTGTGTGTGTGTGTGTGTGTGTGTGTGTGTGTGTGTGTGTGTGTGTGTGTGTGTGTGTGTGTGAGTGTGCGTGTGTGTGTTTGTGTGTGTGTGAGTGTGCGTGTCTGTTTTCCAGCAGCGTTCAGCCCAGCACTCTGTTTGAGGTAGCCTCAACTCACTTGTTTCTGTATATAACTCCCAGACTGGCTTTTGTTAGCTCTCTCTTCTTCTTCCTGTTTAAATATTAATCTCAAATGTAATCAGCAATCTCTCCCGGCCCTTTTAAACCTTCGTCTCCACGCACAGTATATTTATATTTTAAAGAGTGTGTGGATTTAAGGGCTGATGGGGTAGAATGATTAAAGACATTAAAACAATTCTTAGAGCATTGGGTTGCTAAATGTATAGTAATGTATCATTGTGTTGCTAAATGTATAGTATATGTGTCGTAGCAGATAGGATTAGAAATTTAAGTGGTAGATATGTTTAGGTATTGTACAAGACATTATGTTACATAACATAATTAGTGTTACATTGTATATATATATCAATTGATTGATTGGTTAACATTATAGATCAAAGAGATGAATAAGGAATCACAGTAAAACACCTTATGGAACACATGTGCATAGAAACCGAAAGTACAGACAACAAGGAAACCTAAACTGGGGTTGTATAACACACGTGAACAGAATCAGTAAGCAACGCAGGGGGCAGGATTTTCCCAACGTCAGCGACCCAACATTTCTCCATGGCTTTTTCGTGGAAACAGAGTTGATGTTGCCGACCTCTGTGTTTTGACAACAGGCGTACAAAGCAATGCTCTGCTGTGTTAGGAAACAGCCGAGTGCGACGGTTCCCCTTTAAGTGTTGGTAATGGAAGGGCACCTTGAGAGCACGTCTCCTGCCATTCACCACGGCTCTGAAGACACTGCCCTGAGCTCAGTGGCTGACTCAGGTCAGCCAGGAGGTCTGCTGACCTTGTTTGACCTTTAGTGACCCTGTCCGACCCCGTCTGACCCCGTCCGTGTAAAGGGTCTATGTGTGTCGTTTTTTCTTCTATATTA